>NC_056729.1:674043658-674343658 GCF_019279795.1 Protopterus annectens
TGTTGGTCTGTAATGGCTAAAAGAATGGCAAAAGTGATACCAAAATTGATAGATATGGATCAGTGTGGTTTTGTGGAGGGTTGGCAAACATTTAACATTATTAACAGAATATTGATGATCCAGAGGGAAGCAGAATGTAAGAAAATACCACTGCTACTGGTGCCACTTCCCTTTGTTTTTATTATATTTAGAACCATTGACAAAGAAAATAAGGGACTCAGAAATTCAAGGATATAAATGGTATGGTAGTCAGGAAAAGCTGGCTGTATTTGCAGATGATAATATTTTACACATGACGAAACCAGAAGGGGACATTACAGTGTTGTGGAACATTTTAAGACAGTTTCAGATCTTCTCAGGATGCAAAAGGAATGAAGCTAAAACAAAGGCAATAGCAGTTAATTATGTACCCACGCACAGATTGGTCCAACAGTGTCCATATTTATGGGGATGTGATAAAATGACATATTTAGGAGTATGAATTAGAAATGACACTGTTGTGGCGGCTAAGGCTATGTGGAAAGAGACTAAACAGAAGATAATAAAACAATTGAGAAACTGGAAGCTTTGTTATATGGATAGTAAAATACAAGCAATTAAAATGGTTTTAGTTCTCTTAGTCTTATACACAGATCAGGCATATGTTTATCAACCAGAGGAGAAGCTGTGGATAGCAATTTAGAGTTGAAGGATTTTATGTGGGAAGGGAAGACCGCAAGTGTCGAGTGGGATAAGATGATTCTTTCAATAGAACAAGGCTGACTAGGATTACCAATTTGAGGGGTATTTTAGAGCAACACAGTTAAGGCTCTTATACATAGCACAAGCTGAAAACTATTAATTCCAAGTGGAAAGAAATGATACGGGGGGGGGGGGGGGCACAAGAAATGAGGAGAAATTTGGATTTTGAATGCACACTCTAAAGGAAAACAAAAATCATACAGAGTATTATATTCATAAAATACCAGGGAGTATTCTAAGAAAACTAAACCAGCACGAGAATGGAGAAAAGAGATTCTGCCGAAAGTGATGACTATGGTTAGGGATACATATAATAGGCAAGAGGGGGCTGGAATTTGTTAGAGAAAACTGTCAAAGGAACCAAGGTATTGGGAGCAAATAACTAGAAAGGGAAAGGTAATAGAATGGGAAGAGGCCAAGAATTTATTTGGACTGCAGGTTAGAGATTGCCTTCCCTATCAAGGATTGATATCTGAGTTTAGGCAAAGAGAAAGAAATAGGGGGGTCCTAAATGAAGACCAGCACTGGTAGAGTTTTTAATAGAATCCAGAACAGAAGATGCCATTAAAAAAGGAGTAATTAGTAGAGCATATAAAATATTGCATAATTATAGGAATCGATCAGAGGAGCTTAGAAAGCATTGGGAAGAGAGATTGGATAAGCAATTCACAAAGAGACCAGGTGGGGATATATGTATATCTCCCAAATATGCAACAAAGTCTAGAAGATTTAGGATCTTTGCCTGGAAGTGTCTAAATAGGTATTTTTATACCCCCACGTAGACTGCAAAGAATTTTTCCTCAGCTAGATATCAAATGATTGAGGTGTGACGGGCAAGAAAGAGGTGGCTGGGAACATATTTTTTGGGAGTGTAATGAGCTGGCAGACTTAAGGGATTCCCTACGAACTGCTCTGTCGGAGATGCTGGGTGAGCAGATTGGATTGACTGGGGAGATTTTTTTTGAGCTATGATACAGAATCGGAATTGCCTGGACATAGTAAAGCCTTTCTGAATCTAATTGTGGTGGCTGCCAAAAGAAGCAATTACTAGAAAATGGAATTCATAGTCTAGATCAACTTTACTAGAAGTAGTCAATATAGTAACAGAGGTAGAACAACTGGAATTGGGATCTTTAGAAAAGGGATGGAGAAAGCTACATAGGAAAAATGGGAATTGTGGGAACAATATATGCATAGAAGTATACTGTGTAAGAGGCAGGCTTTGAATGAGCCGTATAATGCTTAACTGATAATGACTGGATAGATTATAAGTGATGTATAATGTTTGCAACTACAGTTGTTTCAGTGGTGTGTGTGATGTATAATATTGGCAAATAAAGTTGTGTCTATGTTTTTCATTTATATAAATGTAAGATTGCTTATGTCATCAGTGATAATTTAATAAAAATGTGTATTGAGAAAAAAGAGAAACTGACAAGTTTGGCAGAGGTCCTCAGTGGCAGGAAAAATGCAATTATATGAGACCTTACTATAACGGGAAATGTTAGAGTGGATAATTGTTGCAGTAGTCCTTACTACTGGGACTTCCAATGGCCGTTTGACACAGTTGTCTTGTATATTTTATGATTCTCCAGAAGTGCGAATGTCTGTCCCAACTTCCAGAGCTATGCTGCCCATGCTATTTTACAACTTTCTTGCCAAGGATGATTTAAAGGTGTCTACCTTACTTGACCACGGGCAAGGACATAATGATCCTATCCAACCAGGAGTGCATGTGTACGTCCTCTGGATCAAAGCTTAAGAGAAATCGGATTCCCCAAGGCTGTCCAGAGCTCAGCAACTAGAGACCTTGAGAGAGGAAAAGGAAGGGATGCCTACAATAGCAAAGCAATGGGTTACCTCCACCCCAGACCAGCATGCCAAAAAAGACAAGACAGGACAGCAGGAGAGGACCATCTCACAAAACAGTAATGTACGCAAACATCAGCTAATACACTTAAGTTCTTACACAACTGTACTGTGCTCTTTGTATAGATTACTGGTGCAGTAGTGCTTAATACTAGAAAGAATCCCAGACCTGAGGGGGACCAGGGTGGTGGACAAGATGGGTAGGACTGGTCTGCAGCAGGACCTGCAGAATGGCAGTTGCAAACCCAGCCCTAACCTGGAAGCAATGTCCAGTCTACATTGTTTAGACAAGGTTTGAAGTGATGACTGGGTTACCTCCTTAACAGTAGCCTATGCACTCATCCCTCTCAGAAAGGCCACATGCATGGTGTACCCCGTAGTGCTGTGGGTGCTCAAACTTACTTCCAGAGTATTCTGTGATGAATTTTCCTAGATGCAAATAGCTGATTTGAGGTTCTGATGATGTTGGTTTTATTGAGTTAGCATCTCAGTTGTCTGTACACATCTAAGGAATGAGCAGTTCTTTCTCCATTGTTCTGGGGATTTGTGAAGAAAACGTGAGTTTGATGGTTTGACTGAGAAAGAACTCATTCTGTCCTTTTGGCATAAAGGTGAGGTTGGTTCTATGGTTGGACCCGGTCTTTATAGAACACTTAGGATGTCTGCCGGCATAAATGCTTGCATTCTTTAAGCAATTTTGCATGTTGGGTATTTGAGGGAAGGTCTAAGGCAGCAGGTTAAAAGGGGCTGTATGTTTTTCCAAGACGCAGTTCAAGTCCTATAGAAAAGCAGTAGCTTTTCTTAGGTGATTTCAGCTGAAAGACTTCCTTGAGTAGGTATTTAGTATTCTGTGAAACTGCTAGGGGACAGACACAGTGGCTAAGGGATGGACCTTTGTAGAGGCATATGGCAGGTCTGAAATGAACAACTCACTTGGGTATTAAGTAATTGTAGATATCAGTGCTGTTTCAGGGTTTTGAGCCTTCCTGAAGCGCCAGAAGAAAACTTCTTCCATTTAGATAAGCAGGATTTCCTTGTGGTAGATGTTTAGCCTCTTAATCGTAACTATAGTAATGCCTCTGAGCATTTCTCTAGGGTTGTACTATTGATGCCTGTAGGTATCTGATATTACCTCTTCATATTTATGTTGTAATAGGTTCATAGGTTCATACTAGGCTATCTGCCCGAGGGCATTTATAAGCCTAGCCATAGTTTTGTGGCTTACGCCACCCCTTAGTTTGGAGAAACTATGCCCATTATTTAGCTGTGCCTCTGTCGAGCAGTGACACTGAGGTAACCCCTGGGGTGCATCTGCGATCTCCCATCCATTGGTCAAGATTCCTCTGGAACAAGGCCAGCGAGGTGCTCTGCCTCACATAAACCGGGATTTTGTTCCACAGCATAGGGAGTCTTTGGGTGATGAATCTATCCCTCCAGCACATCCTATTAATAACCGTGTCAAGGTTTAAGTCACCCGCCCTAGTGGCTCTGAGGGATCTAGATTTTTTGAGATGAAGCATATTCATCAAATCTGGGTTTGACATGGCCTTGTATGTCAGGCATAGGTCACCTCTGAGTAAGCGGTACGCAACTGAATATAACTGGAGTTCTTTCAGTCGTGCAGCATAAGACAGATTTTTGAGACCCTTTATCCTTTTGGTGAGGAACTTTTGTGGCCTCTCCAGCTGCTGCAAGTGTCGGGTCAGATACATTCCGAATGAGGCATTGTACTCGATCATTGGTCTGATGAGTATAGGGAGACTATGACTTCCCTTGATCTAGATGTGAATCCCTTCATGATAAGGTGGGCAATGTAGAAGGTCTTCCTAACTACTTTACTTTAGCAATATGAGTGTCGAATGAAAGGCTACTGTCAACCTGGGTTCCCAGGTCCCTAATAACTACTTCTGTGTTCAGGGGATTGCCACCTATATGGTAGCTAGGGGTAACCTTATTTTTCCCGAAGGGTATGACTATGCATTTCTTGGCATTTAACTTGAGGCCATGGCTCTGGCACCAGTTATCCGTTTCTGTGAGACCCTTCTGAAGGATATCTGTGTCGGATGTGTTCTCAACTACGGCGCCCAGTTTGCAGTCATCTGCGAACTTTGTCAGCCATAACCCTCCTGTGTTTGCTTGTACTTCAGAAAAGTAGATGCCAAACAAGAGTGGGCCCAGGACTGAGCCCTGTGGGACACCACTTGTGACAGGCTTAGAGTCTGACATGGCGCCAGCAACTCTGACCCTGTGGGTTCTGTCACTCAGCCAGTTTGCAACCCATCTTGTAATGTATGGGTTTACATTTAAGTTGATGAGTTTTTCAATGATACCCAAGTGGGGTATTGTATCGAAAGCCTTCGCCAGGTCTAGGTAGGCTGTATGGACTGCCTTTCCTCGCCAATGGCCTTGGTGACTGTTTCAAAAAAGTCAACCAAGTTTAAAAGGCATGATCTGCCTTTGGCAAAGCCAAACTGGGTTGGATCCAAAGTCTGCAAATTCCCTATGTCTTTATTTATGAGATCCATTATGATCCTTTCCATGGCTTTGCAGATCAGGCTTGTCAAACTAATGGGACGGTAATTTCCAGGGTCGGTGGAGGCACCGCCTTTGTGGAGTGGGACCACAGTCGCTGCGCCACTCCTGGAGTGCGTATCCGGAGGTGAGACTAAGATTAAACAGCTGTCCTAACTGTGGGTTTAATTCCTCGTTGAGTTCATGGAGCACACAGCCAGGGACACCATCAGGTCCCATGGATGCTGTGTTCTTTGCCTTGGATAGAGCAGTTCTCACCTGAGCGTTGGAGATGTTTGGGGGGGCTACAATCATTTGGTATAGATATCTCTTCTTTAGGCGGGGAGGGTGGGGAGAAGTTTGCACTGAACCTGTCAGCCAGTATGTTGGCAATGTCTGTAGGATCAGTAATCTTCACATCATTTTGAACTAATTCTGAGCATATCTGGGAGTTTCTTCCTAGGTTTCTGACATAGCTAAAGAATGCTTTATGGTTGTCTTTAGAGTCCTTAGCTATTTTTTTCTCAAAATGAGCTTTGGATGATTTTATGAGAGCTCTTAGCTTTTTACTTATAGTGATCAGCGGTGTCTTACCTTTTAAGGATTTTGCTCTATCTTGTAGTAGCTTTCTCCTTTTATTGTAGAGTTTGTTTATGGCTGGGGTCCACCAGACTGGACGCTTGCCTTTGGTACAAAGAGTCTTTGTTTTGCTTGGGATTGCCTGATCCATGCAGCCCTGCAGGTGCTGGTAGAAGGCATTTGTAAGTGATTCAGCGGTTTGAGTAATGTTAACCGCCGGCTCAGTGGCCTTAAAGGGGACCACACTAGTCTTTAGGAGTGTGAAGTCGGCTTTCGTGAAGTTCTTTACTGTGGTCTTTTCATTTCGGGTGGGCGGGATGAGGACCTCCAGCGAGATTAGTTTGTGAACAGATCTCACCAGTGAGGGGTATACTTCTGGCATTGAACATTGTGCTCCCATGTTCGTGATGATGAGATCAAGTATGTTCTCTCCTCTTGTGGGGATGGTGACTAGTTGTTCCATGGCATTTGAGTTTATGAATTCCAGGAACTTTTGGGCTAGAGTGTTTGGGCTTGAGTAGTGTTCCCAGTCTATATTAGGGTAGTTGAAGTCACCTAGTATGATGGTGTTCGGAGATACATTTATCCCCTCCAGTGTTTTCAGGAAGGCCATGTGAGGTTCCTGAGTTTGCGAGGGTGGCCTGTAACATGCTACAATTTGCATAGCGGTCTTGCCTATGGTTAATTGAACCTGGATGGTTTCCGATGCATCGTGCGATGCCACCAATCTTGAGGTGTGGGTGTCCTTGATGAATATGGATACCCCTCCTCCTTTCTTGGTATTGTCCGGGTTTTGTGGCGGACGCATGATATGAGGTAAAACCTGATAGTGCTGGGGTGCTCTCAGGAGCCTTGAACCAGGTTTCTGTCACAGCACAGACATTGATGTTCTCCATACTGAGAAGGGCCTCGAGTGCGTGCATCTTGAGGTTGAGACTTCTGGCATTGAGCAGCATTACCCTTAGTTTTTTTCTTTGTTTTGTTCTAGGGTGGTAGGTTTAGAATTTGAGCCTTGCCTAAAAAGGCACTATGGGGTGGCAAGAGCCTTTGCCAAAATCCGGAATCCCAGGGTGACAAGTGCAAGCCGTCCCTTGCGGCAGCGTGGCTTGTCCAGCATGTCATCCCAGGCAGACAGACATTGGATCCCCTTTGAATGACACCAGAGTTTAAGCCAATTGTTAAAACTGATCATCTTATCTCTGTATTGTGGCATCATTCTTGGTGAAGGTAGGATACTGCTCAAGGTCAGGGTCATACCTGCCTGGGCTACATAATCAGAGAGCTCCTCTATGTCTCTTTTCATGTAGTCCAGGGAGGTACGTCTCAGGTCGTTTACACCAGCATGGACAATGATTGAGTCGTACTTGTACCTGCTGTTGAGAGACCTGAGTGCATGCGTTATGTGGTGGATTCTAGCACCCGACAGGCAGCTTACTGTGACCTTCTCCTTACTCAGTCTGGTGAGCGGGACGTCAGTGTGTCTGACTTATGGAGTCACTAATGACTAGTGTGTCTGGCATAGTGTTTGGCCTTAAGGGCTGTGACTGCTTGACACTCTGACTGTGTGGTCTATGTGATGCAGGTGTTGTGTTCTGAGGTGGTAGTTGTTTGGGTGTCTGCTTTGGTGGCCTCTGCTGTTTTGGTAGATTTTTGATCAGAGCCTCCGAGTATGTCTTTGTGTGTTTATGTGTATGATTTGAGGTTGTGATGGTATTATGTGAGACTGGGTCTATAGTGTGTGTGGTTACCTTCTCCTCCTGTCAGGTCTTGCCAGTCCTATGTTGAGAGAGCTCAGCCTCCAGTTTGGCCGTATAGTTGCATCTCTCGCATGTATTTGTGTTTTGTGGGAGGAGGAGAGGGTTGTCTGTGTACATGAGGCAATTGTAACATTGCCTCAATAATCCCAGGTTCACCAGCTGAGCAGGAGAGGATATTAGCAACTGATCCCTCGACATGCTAGAAGGAATAGACAGAAAAACTTAAAAAAAAGGTTTTGGGGATGTGGGTGACCGAGAAATGGGGTTTGCTTTTTTTGGGGTACTTTCTATAACAAGAGTGCTGTATCGAGGTGATAAGTACTGTAGGAGCAAGTGCTTAGCTATACGGATAGAGAATAGTCTACTTGGGGGTCAAGTAGAGATAATTTATAGTTGGAGGATACACTAAATAGAACAGTAGTACACTTTGAGGAAGGTAGTTTTAAGGGAAAATTTGAAGAGTGAACTTTAGGTAGCCCTAATAGTTTAAATCTGCTTAACCGGCGCTGCCCTAGTGTGCAACGGTAGCAGCTCCACGCTAAATCGCGCTAACGCGTGCTTTATAGCAGGGGGCTGGAAAAAACAGGAAATGACCCAAAATGGCCAACAAATTACAAGTTGCTGCTTCTAACCACTCCTCTGAGGACAAACAAGCAGCTCAGTACTCCCCACTCCCACTGGTGAGTAAAGAAACTACCTCTGGCCACACAAGAAAATGGAGGAACACAGAAACCAAATGCAAAGCCCAGGGATCAGCAAAATCTGATCACTGGAACAACTAGCAAGTAAAGTTTAGGAAAGGAGAAATATTTTTTGGTTTTTTTTGTTTTTTTTCAAACAGACAGGAAAAATGCAGTAAATGCTTTGTTTTCAACTAAATTGCTATCAAAGGCTGGTACACTTGAGTGTATTAGCCTGTTAGTTACTTTTAAGCAATACTTTAGCCCACAAGTGCAATCAACAATATAAGCTCACAAACACAGGAAAATAAGGCAATAAAACAGTAATAAAGGCACAAACAGTAGTCGAAAAGCTTAAAAGATCGAAAAATGCAAACAAAAAGTTTTAAAAAATACTTATGATCAAGAAAGTTGCTTTTTATGCTCTCTGCTGGCTTAGGAACTCTGCAGGGGACCACGAGGAGCTATGCCAAGTTCTCTAATGCCAGAAAAGCCTGCCAAAGCGTGCTTTATAGCAGATGTAATGATACAAAGAAGTACCTTAGTAATCAAGTAACACAGACATAGGTTCTTAAGTACTCTGCTAGTGGCCCTTGTGGGTCATTTTGCACCTAGCCAATTTCCCCAGTAGCATTGCCACATATCCATTTATTTCTGGACTATCTGGAAATGAAACTGATTGTCCGGTAGTCCAGAAAACACAAAACAAACTCTGGTATTCTGTTTCAGAAAAAGAAACAGACTATCGGAATTTATTTACTATGCTTTTTTTCCAAAAATGATAGCAAATCTGAAAAAAAAAAAAAAGAAGCATCACGATTGGAAAAAGAGGGCATTCCTCCTAGTGTGATGTGACAATAACATCACAAAATGGGTGGAGTGGGAGGGGTTGTGGAATGTGTAAGAGGTGTGGCCTATGTCTGGTTTTAGCCACAGTGAAAGGTGGCAACCCTGTTCCACAGTGAAAGAATCAAACCCTGTACCATGTGTCAGCGAGGTAAACACCGTAACCATTATGCCACCTCCCAACCGAAAACTGTCCCTTATGTGGAAGCTGTTGAATGAAGAAAATGCTGCTGTGACAGTATGAGTTAAGTGTGAGGTGCTACTGAAATACTTTGTTGTTTGCAAAGCATTACAAAAATGAAAAAACATTGTGATTATTGTGACTTATGAAATGAAGTTCAAGACTTAGAATCAAATATAACCTATTCCTATCCAAAGAAATTCGAGTAGGAGTAGATACAGGCTTGGTTTTCTGTTTCTTTTTGACCAGAAACATAGGGTCATCCGTGTTTCTAATGGCAACCACTGCTTCCCCAGGGATGGGCACAGCATTCTAACACTACAGGGTAAACCTTCCCATTTCCCTCTCCCAGGGCTGGCAAGAGTAGTTCACCCTTGCCTACTGAGGGGACCCCAACAGCCACAGAGGATGTGGCTAACCCCCAGTCCATAGTGGCTGTGGGTGCTACACAAGAGAGATCTGGGGTAAAAGATGAGTGGTGTGAGTGAGGTACAACAGATGGCCACAGTGAAGTCACCCACCTGTGGCTGAGGCAAATTGCTAGCCTGCTTTGGTGGCAAAGGCTGTTTGCTTAATTTGTTTTTCCTCATGGCTGAAAGAAGGACTGACCATGGGAATGACTGTTTGTTGTATGGTCAAGCTGAAAATGGTGCCGCTATCCTGGGGAAAACGAGCAGCAATGCAAGTAAAACTACCAGTTTAATCAGTCAGTCAGTATCAATCAGTTATACAACAAAAGAAAAAATATCTTGGCCAAGCATAGGAGAAACGAAAACCTACATACTAAAAGCCCCATGACCAATCTAAACAGGCAGCTAAGAGGGTTAATTAATACTTCAAAGGCAAAATTTGAAGGAAAAAAATAGTTTCTCAGGCAAAGGACAGTCGCATAGCTTTCTATAGCTATGTCCGTAACCTCAGGGAAAATACACAACAATGCACAGAAATTATTGTAAATGACATCACCCACACTGAATTGGAGGCCATTGCCAACATTTAGGGTGACAGGGTCAGCTGAAAATTTTCCCCCAACTCCCCCCTCCCAAAACGTCAGAGGAAATGCCACATACTACAGTCTCCCAACCAACCTGGGGGCTGTCATTGACTCCCCTGCAGACACTTGCATTTTTCAAAAAGACTTTTCTCTGACTAACAAATGGTGCCAAAGCCATGGTCTAAAGCCCTATGCTAAGAAGTGCATAATTGTACCTTTTGGGAGATCAACTATCCCATCTAATTACCGTGTTGATAGTACACCCCTAAGAGATGATCCAGTGGTCAGGGATGTGAGTACACACATACAGGAGCTTTAGCTTTGACCACCACATGGTCACAATGGTGAGGAAATCCTTTTATATTGTGCGACTTATAAGTATGGGCATGGCTTCTAGGTCCAAAGATATGATTATCTCTCTGTACTCTCCCCTTACAGACCAATTATGGAGCACAGTGCTCCCTTCAGTATGTACCTGACCAGGCATATGCAGCAACTAGAGCAATATCAGAGGTTCCTTACAGAAAGAATGCAAGGCATAATGAACCTGCCTTATGCAGAATGCCTTAAAGCCCTTTCTATCTACTCACTTTCCTATAGAGGTGGTCTGTGCCTGGCTTACAGAGCATCTGCAAACCCATCTGCATATTAGTAAGTCAAACAGTACCAGAAATACAAGGTCCAGGGACCTGAAATTTTGTCTGTGTCTTAAACAAAACGTGCAGAAGAAACTGATGTGTCCCAGAGACTGCCTCTCCTGTGGAACAGGCTTCCCATCCATGTGAAGCTGAATTTGTCTATCACCCAATTTAAGCGCAGCCTAGACCAATGGATGAGGATTAGGAAATTTACACCTGGCTTGGCACACGTGCCCCTTATGGACAGAGGTAACTTATAAAGGCCTGGCTCTTAATGTCCTATTTGAATACAAGACTTCAGTATTCTTTTAGGAAAATTTGGCTAGGCTTAAAAAGTTCTCATCAAGGTCATCACCCTAGTAATCTATGAATTTTATCTCTGTAAAGTTTAGTATGTTTGCCATTTACACTTGTTCTGCAACATTTATAGTTTTAAATATCATAGTCTTCAGCATATTCTTAATTTTTTTGAAAACTTCACCATTGGTGTTTCCAAAGAGCAGGTCCTTATCCTGGGTTACATTAAAGTTCCTCCATTTTGCATCCTCTGGAAAGGGTTGTAACCTTATAGCCAGACATGTCTACTGATCACTGACTCCATACAGCTGCTACTCTGGATTCATAACTACAGTTGAAGTGTTTTAGCCACCTGACCATCATTTAATCAAGTTCAATCATTTTGCTCTCAGATCCTGTTCAGACACCTTGCCAATCTTCTCTTTCACCTGGCCTAGAAGAGCAATATTATACTTGGTTTACATGTCTGACAGTAAAGGCTCTGAAGGTCAGAGTGGTAGCTGTATACATTTTCTTTCCAGATTAATCCAACACTTAGCTTTTTTTAGCATCAGGAAGAGTGCTGGGTGCAAACATCAATTTTACCCTCTCTGCTGAATCTGCCTTAATGTTCTTCTGGACAAACTTTTGGAAAACTGGACACTTTCAGCTGTCTTAGGAGCAGGGGTCTGGTTGCCAGGTTCTTCGGAGGTTAAGAACGCATCCTGTAGGGCTTGCAAGACTGGAGAAATTGCCAGTGACAACCCTATTTTGTAGAGAACATGAAGCTCCTGAGGTCTTCTATCAAATGGTCTCTGTCACACTCCATTCCTTCTCCCTAGAAGCATTTGAATATCTGGAGAAGAAAGAAGATGATCTGTAGATGTACATTTTGTTTTTGACTGTTGAAGTAGTGCTAACTTCTTGGGACTTCTGTACAAGAAATCAACATCCAGCCTGACTTCCAGAGCTTTGCAAACTTCCCTTTCTTGGCCAAGCAGAAACCCTTCCACCTGGACATCAGCACATCAGTAGTATAAGTGGAACATCTGCCTGTACTGTCTTTAGTTCTTTCTTGCCACAGTATGAATGCATATTGATGTGTATTTTGCTAGCATTTGTCAGTCCTTCATTTTTTCTGGTTTCCAGAGTTTTCGTGCAGGTACCCCAGCGAGAGAGCTGTCAATACTTTTTTTGCATGTTTATACTTTTGTTTATTCTGTTTGAGGCATATGCATAGAATTCCTAGATATCCTTGTGTGTACTTCAGTGGGTCATTAAGCAGAAAGCTAAAAATCACCAGCACTATAGTCAACAAAAGCTGTATGCCTTCACTGAGGCTGTTAAGATGTTGGCCAAGCCCTCTGTGAACACTCCACAAAAAAAATAAAATAGTGAAGAACCCTTACAGAAGGATTTGTGGGGGGTGAAGGAATAATATCCAGCTGAACATCAAATGCCTGTCTAGGCTCATGAGTTTCTGGTTCTTTGAGATGCTTTTGCACCTCTGATGTTGACATTTGCAGATTGGCCTTTGGCTTAAGCCATTTGCCCTCAGGAGGCCAGTATGTGCTCATATCCTCCAGAGTGACATTTTCTAATCCACATTTGATTTAAAGCGTCCCTTCAGATGTGTGGTTCTAATGCATGTCATAATTTTGAGGGTTGAGGATGAGATATTTCTGTTTTCGTATGCTAGTGCGTACAGAGTTCTGAGATCGAGGTTGTATGCTTCTTTCTGCATGCTTATGGGAACCTTGAAGACCCGCTCTCCAAAACCTAGGCTGTAGGTGTCCAAGCAGTCCCCTGTCTCTATTTAATGAAGTTAACTCAGGGTTTTGTTTGTCTTCATAAGAGCCTACAACTATTTGCAGTACATATGCCATTATCTGCTGGCCCAAAGGAATCAGATTCCTCTAACTCAGAAGTGATGCAGTGTGTAGATCAAATGTGCTTCCTAACAGTTATGAGTCAGACATTTATTTTTATTTATTTGATATTTGTTGACTGGGTTAGTCCAGCTGGGACAGAGTCCTTTTTCAGTGGAGACTCTGGGAGAAAAGCTCCGCAGTAATTATTTACAATATGTTGAATAAGTATTATGTTAAGAAAAAAGTACATAGAATAAGAAAATCAGATTAAGCATGTATGGCAGTTAGAATCAACATTATAGCACATGTCGGTACAATGCAGAGTCCAGAAATACAAATGGTTATAATTGTAAGAAATACAAGATTGTTGAGTGTAGTTCCAAATAAGTAAGAATTTCAAAGCTTAATATTTAACTAAGTCATATACCAAAAACAGCAAAGACTGGCGTAGTATGTAAAGCAAAAAGAATTTTAAAAAGAGTATAGAGGCAAAGAGGAAGGAAAAGATAATTAGGATTTTTTTTGTATAATGAGGGTAAAAAAAGGGAGATATAAAATGGCCAAGAGAGGGTATGGTATGAGGTATTAGGAGTATTATATCTTGAGCATCGCCTCTAGAGAATTTATTATGTCTTTAACAGAATGAAGGATGATTTCAAAGGGGGAGTCTAAGGACCTCTTCGGTGCCCAAAAGAGTTAGTGACCTGGTGGGCTTAATTTAGCTGAAACTATTACCAGTACTTCCAGTGTTACATGCCTTGGAGAATGTGTTGGTAGTAAATCTTTGGAACCATATTCACATCTCCCTGTTTCCAGGAAACTAGACCATTTTTAAACCATTGTGAATTCCTGCAGATGTCTGTAAAAATCCAATTACAGATCCAGCTGTGTTGTTCATAGATGCCAGCAAGGAGACTGGTAGGGAATCAGCTAAGAACCCTCATCCCAGTAACAAGGAAAGTAAAATCCTGGACCGCTTTGAAAAAAGTCTTCACTTCTGCCACCCTAACCCTTACAGTTGTCAACTGCCAGACTCTGGTTTCAAAACACCGGGGATGTGGGGTGTGGGGCAGACCATGTCTTGCTTAAGAAATAAGCCTGAGGGGATGATAGGCAAGTCCCTGGGAGATTTAGTGTTTAATTGTGGCTGTGATGCAGTTTGTTCAACTTGTGTGGTGCCAGCATTGGAGTAAGTGTTTAGGAGACATTCCTGGTTGAAGATTACCAGTCCGGTCATATTAAACCTCAGTTCCTCAGTGCCCTGTCTATGAAGAAGACCCCCCCCCCCCCACACACACACACACACACGGCAGGTTTTTAAAAAGCTACATGAAGATTTCCATTCAAGTTGAGTACTGTGTGACAGTGCCAGGAAATATGCTGCACCCCCTCTCCATAATTGTTTCTTTAATGCCAGTTTGCTTAATAAACAGGAAAATGCATTAGATCACTTATAATAAAAAAAGTATATATTGGACTGCTTCTTGTGCATGTCTACGCTTAAGATAATGTAGTCTGACAACAGCTTCTCAACATCTCGTTGCAGGAATATGAAACTTGGCCCAAGTAGCAGCTGCAGACTCATTTGCAAACAGCATCAAAGTGACAAATGATCTAAGTACTAGTTAGGACAAAATAATGGAAGAAATAGAAAAATGAACTCAGCCTTACAAGAATACATTGCTAGATTAGATAGGCAGCTGATGTGGATTAAACCTTTGCAGATCATAATACTACAAGTCACCATGCAGAAGTCTGTATGGATTAATGTGGTGTGGAAGCCAAGTTGATTCACCTTGAGGATAGGTGATATAGAAAAAAAAAACTGAGCTTTAGTGGTGTTCCAAGTAGGCTAGAGGGGGACTGGAATACATGAAGATAAAATTGTCTGCATGGAGGTGGTCTGTGATTAGAAAATACAAAGATAAAAAGGGCTCTCACTATTCATCTCTCAGCATCTCTGGGTCCATGTACCACATCCTCTGCTTGTCTACTTTGTACAGCAAAAAGAAGTATACAAGAGCTACAAGAATTGCATAAATTTCCATCAGTCACTGTTTATTCGCAAGTAAAACTGTAGCAGTTACTGTTTATTTGCGAGTAAAACTTTAGCAGTTCAAACTGCTTCATCAGGCTTGAAAAACAGATGTCTGAACAATTACTCAAACCACATATATACACATCAATTAAAACTAATTGCTCATTAAATTAATGATATAACCATTTAAAGAAACAAGACACAATACAGAAAAAAGTTTGTGTGTGTGTATAAATATATATATATATTTTTTTTTACTTCACACAGCTGTGTAAAAACTTTAATTCAGGTTTTAGTGTACAAGTTTCATTAACACCTGAAGTAAAGAAAGCTCTAAAATGTAAAGCCCATTTATTTGCATGTCTTTCGGTAATATTAACCGTGTTACTCCCTGTAAGATATGTAGGAATATTCTGTAATAAGAATTTAAAGGTATGAGTATCATCAGTGTTGCGTGTGTGTTTATATAATGAGTTTGTCTTTACCTTTCTTTTTATTTCTGATATATGACTACCAATCCTATCTTTAAACTTTTGATTTTTTCCTACGTAGAAAGAAGTACACTTTATACATCTCGCCATATATATTAAGTCCTTTGTATTACAGTTTCCATTTGCCTGGACATAGAAAATGCTATTTTTGACTGGATGCATAAAAAGTATGTTCTGTATAAATATATTTACAGAATACACATTGATTAAATTTGTAAGTACCTCTCTTGTTAGATGGGACTTACTTTTTATTTGTTCTTTATAACATAATCTGTCATTTAGCGTTGTGTATCTCCTATAGCTAAAAACCCAGATTGTTTACACTAATGTCCCTTAGTTCTGAAACCTGTGATAGAATAGGCCAATATTTTTTAACTATGTCCTTAATTCTATTTGTATTCTGGTCATATGTCAAAATATGGATACAAATCATATTTTCTTTCATTTTATTTTTCTTAGAGGTGTTAGGCATATGTTTTTATCTTCTAAAATTTATTTTTTAACATACGGTAACTTTTTAATATGGTATCCCCTTCTTACAAAGTCCTCAGTCATCTCATCCAATTGATGTACTAAATCTGTTTCCTGTGTCTTTAACCTACTAACCCTAGCCATCTGATTTCTAACAGTTCTCAAACATGAAATTCGGATGCATACTATCCCTTGCTAATTAAGTACACTTTTTAACTTCTTTCGTATACAGTATTGTATCCAAATATCCTTTAACATTCTTCTTTAATGTAATGTCTAAATCTGTTTTTTCTATACTGCTCATTCTTTTTAAATGTTAGAAAAGTTGTAGTTGTATGTAAATATGCTATAAACTTGTTCAGTTCATTTAATGGGCCATCCCATATAAGAAAAGGTCATCCACAAATCTTCTGTAGAAAACCACCTTCTTACAAAGGCTGTTTTTAGAATTACCCAGTATCACTTTGGATTCCCAAGAATTCATTACTATGTTGGCATATGTATTTGCTACCAGGGTGCCCATGACAATTCCTGTTTGTAACTCTCAAATTACATAAATTGATCATTTCTTGACTTCCCTTAAATCTCGGTCCTCCTCAGCAACATTATTCTGCATATATATTGATCACAATTTCCATTTTTTCTATGTAATGTTCTCCCACTCTTTCTAAAGATCCCACTTCCAGTTTTTCTCTCTTAAAATATTCACTACTTCAAATGCAGCTGTTTTAGACTTTGAGTTCCATTTTCTAGTAATTACTTTTTTGCAGCCACCAGAATTAAATTTAACAAGGCCTTAAACTGTCTAAGCAATTCAGCTCCTTCTAAAAAAATAATTTCTTTAGTTAAACCCATTTGCTCACCCAATATTTCTGACAGAGTACTCTGTATGGAATTTTTTAATTCTACTGCTTCATTACACTCCCAAACATATGTTCCCAGTTACCTGTTTCTTCCCGATCACACCTCCAAACATTTGCCATCTACAATAAACTCTCAGTTAACTGGAACTGAAGCAACCAGTAGAAATACAGTACAGTATGAACAATTCAGTTTTTCATGCGTTGCACTTTCTGTTTTCCTCCTGCAGAAACACACCTTATGTTTTTAGAGTTTTAAAAATGAAGATACAAATAAATTCCCTCTCTCCCCAGCCTAAGAAAAAGCCAAACCAAACAAGTCAAATCATTAAAATATCAACACTCGCTCCATACTCAGTTTGCATCAGATTGTACATTCTCTCAAATCACACACACACACACACACACACACACACACACACACACACACACACACACACACACACACAGTCTGTTCAGCTTTCATACATGCATTCACTCATTCTTCTATCT
Source organism: Protopterus annectens (assembly GCF_019279795.1). Taxonomy (NCBI): domain Eukaryota; kingdom Metazoa; phylum Chordata; order Ceratodontiformes; family Protopteridae; genus Protopterus; species Protopterus annectens. The sequence continues at coordinate 674,060,954 of NC_056729.1, forward strand.
CCAGTCTCTCACACACACTCTTCAGCTTTCATACATTTCTCCAATCTCTGGCACGCACACGCACGCACACACGCACACACACACACACACACACTGTCTTCATCTTTCATACATCTCTCCGATCTCTCACACATTCACTTCTGCTTTCATACATGCATTCATACTCTCTCTCTCTGTATTCAATTTATTCAATTCCAATCCACTCAGCATGCCACTGAAAACAGTTCTGAGTGTCATGCTTTCTAGCGGAAATAAAAGTTTAAAATATTATTATTCCAGCCAGGCTTTTAATTACTGTATTTCAATATTAAAATCAAATCAATACAGTGTTTATGGTACAGTATAGTATAGGGTACAATATTTGTCGGGTCTGTTTTTAATATTAACTCTCAAGCAACCGGAAACTACACTTATCCGACATCTACCAATCCCCATGGGTGCCGGTTAACTGAGAGTTTACTGTACCTGAGGAAAATTTTGTTAGGAGTCTGCTTGGAGTGTAAAAATACCTATGCAAAAACTTTCAAGCAAAAATCCTAAATCATCTAGCCTTTGTTGCATGCTTGGAAGCCACATGTATGTCCTCCCCTTGTTTCCTTTTGAATTGCTTATCCAGTCTTTCTTCCCAATTTTTTAACCTCTTATGATTGATTCCTATAGTTATCATGCAATATTTTATATGTGGCATTAATTATCCCTTTTAACACCATCTTCTGTTCCAGATTCAGCTAAAAACTCTACCAGAGTAGGTCTTTAATTCAGGTTTCCCATATCCCTTTCTCTTTGTCTGTACTGTATCAATCTTTGATAGGGAAGGCATTCTCTAGCCTGCAGTCCAGATGTCTTCTTGGCCTCTTCACATTCTATTACCTTTCCCTGTTTAGTTATTTTCTCCAATTACCTTGTTCCTTTGCCAGTTTTCTCCAGTAAGTTACACACACTTCTTATCTATTCTGTGTACTCCCAGTTGCAGTTATCCCTGTCAACAAAATCTCCTTTCTTCATTCCTATGCTGGCTTGGTTCTTAGAATACTCTGTTCTTCTTTATGAATATAATATTCTGCACTGGTGCTGCGGTAGCGTTGTCGCCTCACAGCAAGACGTTGTCGCTTTCGATTCTCACCTTCTGTGTGGAGGCATGCGTGAATGGGCATGCCTTCGTTGAAGGCTGTGCATCAGGGCTGGTAACTCGGCACGTAAAAATCCACTACCAAACATTAGCAGACCGGAGTTCCGCTGTGGCGACCCCTAACCGGAATAAGCCGAAAGACGCAACAACATGGCTGCTGTTCTTAAGGATTTGTATTCAAAATCCCACTGTCTCCTTATTTCTTGAATTTCTGTCCTTGTTTCATAATCACCAATTTCCACTGTAAATTATTGCTTTCTGCTTGTTTTATGTATATGAGCTTGTAAGTGTGTAGTTGTAAAATATCTCCTCTGATATTGTCAATTTTTCATCTCATCCTCGCATATGGGTCTGGATCCAGTCCATCGGATCTGACTCTGCCATTAGCAAGCTTGTGGCAACCTAAAAGCTCTTAGATACCTCCCCTTACCCACAATGCATCTCACCCCATTACTACAGATCTTATTTGCCGTTTTGCAAAGACGTGGTCCGATCAGCTAGCTCTTAGTGTCAGGTCATATAATTATAAATGTTTTCCTTTCATAATTTCCATTTTTTTATATTTTTAGTGTAATTAATACTTTCTCTCTCTCCCTTGTAGTTTAATTAGGTTACTTTATCTGTTCTTTTCCCTTTCCTGCCTATAACCATTTTTTATAGGTTACTTCCTTCCCTTTTACCTTTTTAGGCATTTCTTGGACTACTAGTAGCTCTCACTTTTCTTTGTTTCTTTCTATTTAAAAGAAAAAGTCTCTCTTCGCTGTCACTTTTTTCTCTGAGTGTGATTGTTTGTGTGAGTAGATTCTCTACTTGTCCCTTCTTTCTATCATGGTGGAGAAACCAGCAAGTTTCAAGAAATGCAGGATATTTGGCCGTAAAATTTCAGTTAGCGAATTGCACTCTTTCTTTGTATTGCCTTGGCCCCCTTCACTTGCAAGAGGATTGTGCGATATGCTGTTCCTTTAAGCTCATTTTAAGGGGTATGTTGCTTTCTGCTTTTGGAGAGGCTGTTTCTGGAGGTAAAGATAAATCTGATTCATCCTGTAAGACAAAATCTGTGCATTTGAGCCCAGCTTCATCCCTGTCATCTAAATCTTAGGACAAAGGAAAAAAAGGGATCTTCCTCGGCACCAACAGGTATTTCAGAGCTTAAACCAAAAATGTTGAAATCTCCCAGGTCTGCGGAGTCTGTGATAAAATTGGAGCCTTCGGAACCAATCTCTACTCTGTTGGATCCAACTTTTTCTGCTCTGATCCTATGTAGTAAGGATGGAACGGATCCGTTAATTTAATTTCGGATCTCACAACTAGCCCTCTTAAGGCTGTTTTAACTTTACCGAGGACATGGTACTGTCCCACATTTGATCCGGTCCCATCGAGGGTGCCGTCTCCCTTTTTATCCAGATCAAAGTCCACATCTGCCTCCTCCCATTCGACCAGAAGCCTTACTGCAGAATATGTGGAATGGATGGTACATAAGATTTTGTGGGCACAGGGTATCACTAAGTCCCCCTTGACCCTTATGGTTCCAGGTCTGTCTTGAGCCTTCCATTCCCCTTCTTCCTCCTCCTCTGACTTCAGGGCAAGCTTCGGAGCTGTCAGATATGATATGCCCAGTGCGTTTCAACTCTGATCCAAAGATGTTCTGTTCTTTGCATCAGATTTTCACTCTGAGCTCGTTGGCCTTTTTGGAGCTGGAGAGTTCCAGGAGCAGTAGTGAGCCTCACAAACCTAGAGTGTGCTCGTCTCCCTGGTCTTAGGAGCAGCCTGTGTGCCTTGGGGCTTTGGCGAAGGTGAACTCAGCTCCAGCTTTTTAACCCCAAGCAAACTGTCTTCTGGACTGGAGGGGACCTCATCCTGAAAGCATGGCTTGTCAGAGCTGGAATCCTCGTCCATTCAGGAGCAGTCAGCCTTTGGGGCCATGGAGAAGGGCCATAGTTGCCACTCCAACTAAAAAGTCATCTGCCCCCTTGGAACTGCTATCCCAGCAGGATACCTTGGTTTCTTTTCTCATCACCATGTTCCACAGGGACAGTAGAACTTCAGGTGCCAGGATACACATCCGGGTACCCCAGACTTTTCGGATACCTCTCTAGACTACACCAAAGAGGAGGTCCCTAGGAAGAGGTTGTGCAAGAGGAAGCATTTGGACTCCACAGAGGAGTCGGCCATGGAAGACAGTGACCTTGACATTGGTGAGGGATCTCCACTGTCACCCCTTGAGGAAATTTCCTTTGGGGAGATACTGGAGATTCCTAAACAGAGGGATGGCTGGCAGTCCCAGCAGTCCTTCATCTGAGGAGTTTGTGTACCTGGCTACCTTTGGTTCCCACCCATCTACCTCCTGGGTGACTCCGCCCACTGATGAGCTCATAGGTTTAAACTCACGGTGAGCATGGGAGACCCCAGACTCCATCGAGCCTGATCCCCAGAGACCAATTAAAATTTTAGCTGTTCCCTCAGATAAGGCCTTCTGAACAAAAGGGGTTGCAGTAGATAACAGCGACCAAGAAGGGGCTCTCTGAGGAGATTTCAACTGTCCACCCTCCTAATAAAGATTCTAGGATGACGGATAGAATTGGGAAGCGTGTCTTCTCTTCAGTGACCTTTGCCTTTGCAGTTGTTGAATTACCTTTCACATTTCACCAGGTTGTAAAGGGATCTGATCAAGGAGCTCTCAGATACCCTTACAGGAGTAGTAGCTGAGGGGGTTAAAGAGAAAGTAGCTTCCTAGTTAGCCACCCTGCATTCAGTAGCCAACTCTTCCATAAGGCTCATCATGCATGCAGCTGAAGTTAATGAGCAGAGCAGCGGGTTTCGGCATCTCTGTGAGGAGGCATGCCTGGATGCGCCTTTGTGTTTAAGTCTTCGTCCATCAGTATTCCATTTGATGGCACATCTCTTTTTGGTCCCAAGTCAAAGAAACTCCATCCAGGTGTGAGAAGGGAGGGGAAGAGCCTTTCTGCTGTGGGCATATGTTGTTTGGCTCCTCCAGAGAGCTTTGTTTTTCCCCCAGAGGCAGTGGGGGAAACAATAATGGAAGATGTTGCCCTTGTGGCAGAGGAGGTCTGCAAAACCAAGGTTCCCAGGAATCTTTCTTCGGGAAGCCTTTTCTGCACTCCTGAAAGGAGACCCAATTGTCCACCTCTGGAGGCAGTTAGGGTCGACTGTCCCTGCACTGGGAGAGCCTGGCAGAAGATAACTTCCGATGTGTGGGTAGAGAGGATAATATGCAGGGGTTGACAAATTCCCTTTTCACAACAATCCCCTTTCAAGGAAAAAAATCCCAGGTGTTCCACCCAGTCAAAGGGATCAAGCAGTCGCTCAGATTCAAAAACTGCTAGAAAGAGTCATCCTAGAGGTCCACTGAGATCAGAGAGGGTTCAGAACTTACTCAAGGTTCTTTTTAGTTCCAAAGAAAACAGGGACTGAAGACTAATCTTGGATGTCAGCAGACTGAGCAAGTCGGTTCAAAGGTGCAAGTTCTGAATGTTCACGCTACAGTCCATACTTCCCTTTCTGGAACAGGACAATTGGATGTGCTCCCTAGATCTTCAGGATGCCTACTCCCGTATAAACATGGGTAGACACTAGAGAGGATTTCTACGCTTCCAGCTGGGAACGAGTCATTATCAGTTCAGAACACTGCCCTTTGGTCTCACTACCACCCCCCAGAGTGTTCACCAAATGCTTGACAGTGGTTGCGGCTCACCTGAGACGACAAGGATTCTGGGTGTTTCCTTACTTGGACGACTGGCCAGGCATCTGCTTGTTCATGCAAGAGACTCTGTTCTTCAGCTTTGTTCAGAACTATGCATAACCATAAATGATCAAAAATCTCACCAGTCAGATGATTGCAAAACTTTCTCCTTCCAGGGTTTTAACAATCAAAAGGCAAACTTCAAGGCTTATCAGAAACAGTAAGGTAGGTCCCAGTCATGTTCGACAGGCCTTAGGATCTATGGCTGCAGCAGTTGTGTTGGTTCCACTCGCCAGATATCACATGTGAATTCTGCAGTGGCTTCTGGCTTCTCGATGATCAATAATTCAACCAATGTCTCATCAGATTCTCATAACGAACATATGCAAAAAGGATCTCTTACGGTGGCTTCATTCAGAACAGGTGACACAGGGTCGACCATTTGCTTCCCCTCAACTGCAGGCTATGGTGACCATGGATGCTTCCCAGATGCGGTGGGGGGGGGCATTATCTGGGGAAGACTGTCCAAGGTACCTGGTCCACAGACGAGGCCAAGCTCCACATAAATATCCTGGAGATGAGGGCAGTGCTTCTAGCATTGCAAGCATTTCAGACCACTTTTCCTTTAGGGACCGGTAGCAATCCAATTAGACACATTGTCAGTAGTGTGGTAAATAAACAAGCAAGGAGGAACCAGATTGTACCCTCTGTGTCAAGATTTGCTCAGGGTGTGGCAATGTGCAATCTCATCCAACTGCTTCCTGATAGCTGTGCATATTCCGGGAAGGTCCAACGTCATAGAGGACAAGTTGAGAAGAGCCATTCTTATGCCTCACGAGTGGTCCCTCAACCAGAATGTAACGGAGAACATTTTCCACAAATGGGGCCAGTCTAGCTGCGATCTGTTTGCCTCTCCCCTAAACAACAAAGGCAGCAGCTATTTCTCCCTAATTCCTTCATTGGGGCAGTCCTCGAGGGATGTTCTAATACACGATTGTTCCCCCAGGACTACTGTATGCCTTTCCCCTCGTTCAGTTGATTCCCAAATTTCTTCAGAAAGCCAACAGGTTGAAGAGAGCAGTAATCCTTATTGCCTCGTATTGGCCTTGACAAATCTGGTTAATTTCCTCTGGCTTCATCTAGAGAAGGAGCCCTGGATTCTGGAACCCTTTCCAGATCTGTTGTCACATTACACAAGAATGCTTCATCCCATCCTTCACAATCTCAGGCTGATAGCTTGGTTCCTCCAGTTCCATTGATTGCCAGAGAACCTATGCTCTCCTCCCCTGTCCATCATATTCTGATATCCTCCATAAGTCATCCACTCAAAAACTATATTTATTTCAGATCATGCATCAGTAACAACTTAGATAGTTGTTATTGATGCATGATCTGAAATAGTTATTAGATGTGTGTTGAAGCTTTCAAATAAATGCACATGCTCCTATAAAATATAATTTGTCTAGTCCAGTTATTGTACATTGAGGAATAATATGTAAATTCTAAGTTCCTACTACTGAATTTTCATATTCATACCAAATATTTTCATGAATTTCTTCAGAAAGCTTCTCTTCTGTAATGTTTTCCATTCTAAATCCACCAGATACATCCTCACTGTTGAAAGTCCAGTTCCAGTCCCCACTTATAAGTAATAATCTGATGTTGTTAATCTTCTTTCCTTCATCACTGATGTGTTCGGTTCCAAGCCCATGGAACCAAGCCAGTCTTTTTACCAAGCTTGTGCCAGCCAAAAACCTCTCGAATCAAGTCTCTACCCAGAATGCCCTTCTCCCTGTTTCCTCAAATCTCGTTTTCCCACATAGCCATAAAGCCGCATTTCAGCCAAACTTTCAGCTAAGTGGAACTTTATTTGATGTTTATGTGGAAACTTTTTGATATCTTCATGTTTTATTGAATGAATAGTATTTCTAGTGTTTTTCTTCTGTCTAACCTTGTTTTTTTCCTCTCTACTCGTTGTTACCATTGGTAATCTTTCAAGTACCATTGTTGGTCCGGCCTTTCCTCCCTTACCCTTGTGGTATTTTTTCAGTACCATAGCTGGTATTGTCTTTCCTGTTTAACCTTTTACCTTTGTTTTTTTAGTAAGGTGTTACCCTTTTCTCTTCTCTTTACATACCACTATATTACTTTATCTGTGGCTTTTTTGAATGGTGTTTGACTTTGTTCTAGTTGGATTATACAGTTGCGCTGTGGTGTCTTTCTATCAAGATGTCTGATAAAAAGGGTACTTCGAGTTTTAAGCATTGTGGTTCATGTAATGGCAAGTTACCTAATAGTGATTCTCACGATGACTATGTTTACTGTTAAGGAGTGCCCCACCTTTCGGTGCAGCCTCCTTGTGATATTTGGCAGAGTTTCAGCCAACTCACTCTCAATGAACGCAAAAATAAACTAATTCTGAAAGGGTTACTCAAGTCTCCCTTCTCAGAGGCCATTTCTGTGATGGAGGTCTCAACCCCTCCTACTAAAGACAGAGATCCCACTCGGTTCCCTCCTCATCGGGTGATCAGGGTAAGCCTGGGAAATCAAAGGTCCCAAAGTTGTCTTCTGAGCATAAATCTGCCTCTATGACTCCATTTTCCTAGTCTCCGAGCATCTTGAAACCTTCAGTACCGGCGCAAGTTTCAGCACTGGTCCTGCCTCCAGCACTGATCATAGACTACTATGCCTATTTCGACTTCGCCACCTGTGGCCACTTCAGCTCAGGACACATCTTCGAATACTTAGTTTCCATTTTGGAGTTGAACGTTTTGGCTCTGAGTGCCTCTTCGGCACCAAGCGCTGTACCAACTTTACTGGATTTGACCTCTTTACTTCCAGTCTTGAAACTAGTGACAGACCTTGCACCTCCCCTTCCATAGATCCATTTCTGGGCCAGGCGTATAGCCCTTTCATTGAATGCCTTGACTCCCTATTTGGAGTATCCACTAGATCCACCAGGAGCCTGTCCACCTGCAGGACTTGGGTTGTATTATCCATGGACTCCATCTTACACTCCTCCTTCGAAATCTCTGTTCTGAAGCCTTCCGCTCCGACATCCGTCTTGGAACCCATCACTTCGGCACCTACAGTGCATCTCACTCCGGCTCCGAGTTTGCTCCTTTGGTCTTCGGTTCCCACTGAACCGGTCCTCCATCAATCTGGGGATTGGGGGACCGGCGCTTTGGCCCAGGGCACAGAACAGTCTTTTTCCTCTGCTCCACCCTCAGTGCAGATAGCCGCCTCCGCACTGATCCTGCTTGGAGCTCCACCCGTGGGGGCAGGTTCATCAGAGCGGGGTGCGACACCGGTCCCGAGATTGTCTTTCTCTGTTCTGGGCTCCCATCCTTCTTCGGACGGACCTGCCTTCCACGCGATGAAGAGGGCTCTTGCTTCTGATAGCACTTCTTTGATGTTGGAACCCCAGTTTTCGCCCCCTGAGCTGCAGCTGTCAAAGACCACACACCCAGGATACCGAGCAGAGAAAGCCGCAGGACACCCCTATTCAGGGTACCCACTCTTGAGTCCTTCTCCGAGACTCCCAGTGAGGAGCCCTCTCGGAAGAGGACATGCAAGACGAAGCACATGGACTCACCTGAAGAGTCCTTAACTGAAGACACGACTACAGTGATGGTGAAGAGTCCCTGCGGTCACCTGTGTCTCCTTCGGAGACATCCTGGAAATGTTAAAGCAGAGAGGTGACTGGAAGTCCTCCAACCCTTTGTCTGAGGAGTCCATGTTCCCGCAGGCTTTCCACGCCCGGCCTTCTACCTGGTGGGTGACCCCACCTACCGAAGAGCTTGTCCAGCTCGTCATGCAATGGGCTTGGAAGAACCCCGATTCCACTGAGGCTATCCCTCAGAGACCAGACGAAATTCTTCTACCGAGGAGAACCCCATTGGTCCAAAAGGTTACCAGTCGATGCTATGGTGGTGGTGTCGGCCACGGAAAATGACTTGGCTGAGGAAAGTCCCACTGTCCATCCGCCCAACAGGGAGTCCCGGGCGGTGGACAGACTTGGGAAGTGTGTTTTTGCATCAGAGACCTTTGCTATAGACGGTCCCTGAATTATTTGGCACATTTCACGAGGCTCCAGCGGGACTTGATCTTTGAACTCTCAGGGGCACTTGCAGGACAGTTGCTGATGAGGTCCGGGACAAAGTGCCCTTGCAGCTCAGAATCCTGGAATCAATATCCAACTCGTCCATGAGGTTTCTGTCATATGCAACCGAAGAGGTGGCTAGAGCAGTGAGTTCAGGCATTGTCATGAGGCTTCATGTCTGGATGCACATTTGTGACCTGGCGGATCCCTTTAAGTCTTCCTTTCTGAATGCTCACATCGAAGCTTCGTCCCTTTTTGGTTCCAAAGTAAAGGACATGGCCAGGTGCGAGCAAGACAGAAAGACCCTGTCAGCCATAGGCCTATGGTTTTCCAACCCTCAACATACCTTTTCCAGGAATCAGGGGAGTGGAAGAATGTGGCACAAAAAATCTCAGGGTCCTTTCCATGCTGCATGTGGTGATACCCCCAGGGGCAGAGGGGGTAATTCCGGAAGATGCCCCTGTAGAGGCGGGGGGGGGGGTCCTCATAACCAAGGCTCCAGGGATTCCTTTTCTGGTCAGCCTTATCAGCGCTCCTCAGGAGCAGCCCGATTGCTTACCTCTGGAAGCAGTCGGGGAGGTCATTTCTCTCTGCACCAAGCTGCCTGGCAGTCTGTCACATCCGATCGTTGGATGCAGAGCATCATTACCAGAGGGTTACACCATTCCCCTTTCTTTTCAACCAAACCTTCCAAGAAAACTTCCCGATGTTCCACCCAGTCAAACGGAAGAAGCAGCTTCAGAGATTATAAAGCTGTCTCCAGTCATCTAACCAGTCCCACCAGACCAGTTCAGATCTGGATTTTACTCGGGATTCTTTTTGGGGCCTAAAAAGACTGAAGACCCATGTTTGGATCTCAGCAGCTTAAACAAGTCTGTCACCCAAACCAAATTCCAGATGGTCATGGTTCAGTCCATTCTTCCCTTTTTAAGAGAAGGCGATTGGATGTGCTCAATAGATTTCCGGGATGCATATTACTACATCAACATGGACAAATGCTCCAGGAGTCTGCTTCGCTTTTGGCTAGGAGCCAGTCATTACCAATTTCATGCCCTACCATTCGACCTCTCTACAGCCCCCAGAGTGTTCATGAAATGCATGGCAGTGGTCACAGCTCACTTGAGACTAAAAGGATTCTGGGTGTTTCCATATCTGTATGACTGGCTCCTCACCGTCCCCACCGAGCATCTTCTGGTAACAGCACTACATTATACTCTCTCTGGCAAAATTGTTGGGAGTAACGATACATTGGGAGAAATCAATCCTTACTCCTACACAACAAATAGAGTTTTTTGAAGCAGTGTTCCGATACTCAGTCCTGTCTAGTATCACTCCCATTTCACAGACTCCACCGATTGAGGCTTCAGCTCGAGTGGTATGTCTCAAACAAAAGTCTCAGCAAGGGAAGTTCTTCAGGCCCTAGGCTCTGTGGCAACTTCAATCCCAATAGTGCCTCTAGCAAAACTACATATGTGAACCCTGCAATGGCTCCTTCTTTGTCAGTCATTCCCAAACTATCACCCCCTCAGTTACCAGATTCATATAACCAGCTCCTGCAAACAAGACCTCCTTTGTTGGATGAGGCCAGACATAGAACTTTGGAGTCACCCATTTCAATCCCCTTAGCCCACAGCCATTGTGACCACTGATGCTTCCCTGATCTGGTGAGGGGGCCATTTTCAGGGAAAGACTGTCCAAGGCACATGGTCCACCTCAGAGGCCCACCTGCATATCAGTGTTCTGGAACTGAGAGCTGTGCTGTTAGCGTTGCAGGCCATTCATTCGGCTCTCCGTTCCGGGACAATTGCAGTTCAGTCAGACAATATGTCAGTGGTCTGGTATATCAACAAGCAAGGAGGAACCAAGTCCTACCCCCTATGTCGAGAAGCCATGAGAATTTGGCAGTGGGTGATAGCTTCCATCCGCTTTCTGATAGCAATGCATATCCCGGGTTGCTCTAATGTTATTGCGGACAAGCTGAGCAGATGCATCCTCATGCCTCAAGAGTGGTCTCTCAACCCTGAGGTGGCGACAGAAATCTTCTGCCACTGGGGCCAGCCTTGCTGCAATCTTTTCACCTCCCTATCGAACAACAAGTGCAGCAGCTATTTCACCCTACTTCCCCTGGAGGGGAAGTCATCGAGGGACGCTCTAATCCACAATTTCTAGAAAACTCTTAGGCTGAGATGCAAGGTGATCCTCATAGCCCCGTTCTGGCCTTGACAAGTTTGATTCCCCCTCCTTTGGCCTCACCTAATATTCCTGCTGTGGATTCTGGACCCTCTACCAGATCTGATCACTCACCCCCAAGGGTTGAGTCACCCAAATCTGTCCAGTCTCAAGCTAACAGCTTGGTGTCTCCACTTCCACTAGTAGCCAGGCAAGCTAATCTCTCCTCGCCTGTTTGAGACATCATTCTGGCCTCTCATAAACCATCCACCAGAAGACTGTATCAGGATAAATGGAAAAAGTTCTCCATCTGGTCAAAGGATAACATGCTAGACCTGTATTCAGCTCCAGTAACTGCAGTGCTTCAATACTTGGCTAGGTTTTTTGATAATGAAGCCTCTGCCTCTACAGTACAAGTACATCTAGCAGCAGTTTCCAATTTCCACAATGGTATAGATGGCACACCTCATTTCTTTACTCCTTTGCAAAGTCTTCCTCAAGGGGACCTCTCATATCAGGCGTCCTGTTAGACAACCCCTGGAACAATGTACCTCACTCTAGTCCTTCAGTCTTTGACTCAAACAAGTTTTTAACCTGCGGTGATGTGTGATTTAAAGTTTTTGTCTCGGAAATCCTTGTTCTTGGTAGCCATCACATCTGCCAGAAGAGTCTCGGAGCTGCAGGCACTGTGTACCAAGAGGCCTTATTTGGTGTTTCATAAAGACAAAGTATCACTTCAGATGAATCCATCCTTCCTTCCCGAAGTTTTCTGAATTCTCCATTAACCAAAACCATTGATTTACCAGTGTTTTTTTTCTGAATTCTCCATTAACCAAAACCATTGATTTGCCAGTGTTTTTTTCTGAATTTTGCCAATAGAGGAGAGTACTGCCTTCACTCTTTAGACGTAGATAGACAGCTGAAATTTTACCTATACAAGACCAAACCTATCCATAAATTGAAACAGCTTTTCATCTCCTTGTCTGTACCTAAAACGGGAGAGGCTGTTTCCAAGGTTACATTATCAAAATGGCTAAGGGACTGCATATGTTTCATCTGTTCCCTCAGTAATGAACCTTTGCCAAAAGTTAAAGTTCACTCCGCTAGATCTATGGCAACATCTTTAGCCTTCCATTCCAGGGCTACCATGGATGACATGTGCGCAGCAGCTACTTGGACTAAGCCTCATACCTTTATCAGTCATTACAAATTGGACTTGGTGTCCAGAGGGAGAGCTGCCTTTGGCTCAGTGGTACTCAGAAATGTTCTTCGATAAGGGCCGCCCAAGGACCTCAAGGTAGCTTTGGATTCTGTCCCATCCATGATGAATGGAAAGAAAATAAACAACATCAGATAAAGAAGGTACGTCTTACCTTAGCGTTCCATCTGTGTTGTTCATCTTCTTTCATTCATCACTTCCCACCCTCCTTCCCCCTCCAAAGGCTCTTGGGGGATACTTTGGGTCTAAGTGATGCCCCTAGGGCTTTTGCGCAGAAGTGGCCTCGGCTTTACTTCTCTTTCTTTAGCAACTCAATCTGAGGTAATAGGGAGAAGGGCATTCTGGGTAGAGATTTAGCTCACGAGTTTTTTGGCTGGCGCAAGCTTGGTAAACAGGACCACTTTGTTCCCTGGGCTCAGAACCGAACCCATCAGTGATGAATGAAAGAAAATGAACAACACAGATGGAACGTTATGGTAAGACATAACTTCTTTTTCTTTGCTAAAAGCTGATTATTTCTCTAAAAATTTTCTTAAGCTCCATAATAGCAGTTTTAGGTGGAATACAAGTACATGCCAATGTAATCCTCCTCCCTTGCAAGTAGCCCCTTTCTGCCACAAATCTACCATTATCTTTTTCCTCTTCTACCACTGTTGGATTTCCTGCAGCAGTTAGTTCAAATAATCTCCTTTTCCCTTGTCCCCAATACCCTGCTGAATATCCATCCTGAAATCTTTTCTTTATCAAATTTACATGCTCAGTTCTTAATGTCTAACCTGTAACATTGCTATGTGCACTCTGCATTTTGTTAATATAATTCAGTACTCTTGCCTTTTTTGTCTATACTTGTGAAAGCCATTCACTTTCCAAAATATGGATAGTGTAACAATTATAAAAAGTTATTCCCACCTGTCATGTATGACAGCTTTTTAAATTACTTTTCCAGCTTTTGTGTTACATGCACCCACTGATATTTGGCAGGTTGATTTTTTTATACAATTGTTTCTTGTCATCTCCATTTGATACTATGTGATATTTTACAAGACTTTTCATGTTAAAGAAAACCCTCAAACAATCCCCCCCCCCCGGAACACTCCAGTAACCTTTTAACTTAAAACACGTGTACAAAGTTATGTCCATCTTCAAATAATGAAATTTAACCATCCTAATAGGAGCAGTTGTCCCAATTTGGCAGCAGCACACAGGCATTACCTAATCTAAAGTTAAGGTTATCCATGCTAAAAATGCATGCTGCAGCCTGTGTGCCTACTTACACTAATTGCTGTCTGTTCTTGTCTTATCTTTATTCCCCTCGATAATGTGAAAAACAACTCATATGCTTTCAGAAAACATTCTTGTTTTCATTGCCTGCCCCTGTATTCAGCTTGTCTCCTTGGAAACTTAAGAACAAAATGTACAGCAACCCTCAGCTGCAGGCTTCTCAACTCATTTTCAACATTTATTTGGTAAAAGAAAACTTTTCATTACATTCAGTGTTCTCTTTACTTGCTTACAGAAAAGCTTGTCATTAGATTTCGTCAAGGGCCTTAATCTAGACATTCACCTATCCACAAGAGAAAACATATCAACTGTACATATATTATGTTCTTTGCACTTTTACACCCTATCCCCAACATCAACAATCCAAAATTACAGTATATTAACTTAAACATACCTTTGTCCACCCTTTCTTCTCTTCAAGGGTGTAGATGTTTCAGTCCTCCATAAGTTTTAACAAGGTCATCAAAAGTCCGGTCTTTCCGCATTTTCTTTTAAAGCCGTATTTCACAAAAGTGATTGATGCTTTATAATCTCAAGTTTATTCACTAATTTCAATGTTGCTGATGGTTTTCCTGTTCATCTCAGTCTCTCAACCCATGACTCCTGTTCAAGTCCAAGTTGCTCCTGATTCTTCTAGTCGGCCCCTGTACTTTTTACTGCGTCTCAAGCATTTCCCCTTTGGACCATTGGAAAAGGTTTCACTGGCAAAGTCTCTCTGAGCGCTATTATCTGAAGAATCAAAAGCAGAGTACCTTGATGTTTGATCCCTCGATTTTTATTGGAAAAACTTTTGTATTTCCTCATTAGGATGTTCTGTTGAAGGAGAGTATATTGCTTTCCATACGGGCACCAGGGAAAATAGTTAGTGTAACACTGTACAGCTGTTCACCTGATGCTGTATTTTATAGAGCTGTCCTCCAACTTGTGGTTAAGATCTGCAAGCAATTGCCAGCTTTTTGACAGAGAGGGCTAAAGCCCGGACTATGCTGGACTTAACCTAAGTTTGACCAACCACTCTGCTGAGCATTGCAGAAACTAACATCATTATTTATCTGTTCCTCTCACAAGGACACTAGTCGTTTTCTAGAACTGACACATTTTTAGTGGCAAAAGGCCATTTTATTGGTAAACAGTTTGTATATATTACTTGTTTTATCTGATCATGCCTCCCCCCTTTTGCTTGGAGTTAAAGCTAAGCAGCGAGATGTCTGACAGACCCTAAAGGTATATTTATTATAAACGTATGCATTATGTGAATAAAGTGAATACCTTTTTGAAAAATAGAATGGCTTGGAAACAGGATAGTCAACAGTGGTACAGCAGCCGGTACATTTAAGGAGGACTTTATGGGATTACTGCAGCATCATGTGGAAGAAACATATACACACTGGTGGTCTTAAAACTGAGGATTTATCAAAGGGATTCACTGAAGGTGAAGGATAGGCTTATTACCTGGATTGCTGTGACAGAGACCTATAATTGAAGAACAAGTTCAGTAAACTTATTAGACTACAAGTTACACTAAATCTTCAGAATGTTTATTTAAGCTTTGGAACTTTGCAATTACTCCTGTCATTCAAAAGTTCCTGGCTTTACATATTAGACAGTCTGTGGTAGAATTTATTGGTAGGCTGTCTGATTTTGAGACTGGAATGACTTTTGTCAATCTCAGCAAAATGAAGAAGCACACCAAGTCACAAAATGTAGTAAGCACCAAGAGAAAAAAAAGTCCACTGTTAAGTAAACGTTGGCAAGAACACTTTAATAAATGAAGCGCTTTTCGTCTACTAGTGTTAGTAGACTTCCTCAGATTGTTGTATAAGAATTTTAACACTCTTTAAATACCCTCTAGAGTGTCAACTGATACTGGTTAAAAACAAATGAATCTCCAAGTAATTAAACAATAACAAATACAATAAAATCAGTGCATCAAAGTAATGCCATAAAATAATAATTATACAATTAAAATTGCTTAGTGGTTGACTTATCTCATACCATAGCATAAGTAACAAACCCTCTTTTATGAAAAAGCTAATATAGTGTGTGAAAGATTTTAAAAAAACAAAACTAGCTTTAAGATGTTCACTTCTTTTTTGTGTGGTACTATATAGTTAACACATTTCAACGTCTCAGGTTCCTAAGTTTTAAAAGGCAATTAATCGAACACAAATCATTAAGTCCTGGGAAAGAATAAGAATGCAATCTTATCTGCCACATTAATTCCTTTTCTTCTAACATTAAATTACAGGGAACACTTTGCCCTATATTTAAAACTTGATCAATTACTAAAAATCTAAAGTTGTGTTCTTTGTAAAGTGACACATGTTTCGCCAAAGCGTTCTCAAGTTTCCCTTTCCTTATAGCATACAAATGTTCAGATATTCTGTCCTGCAATCTACGTTCGGTCTTCCCTACGTAGAAAGCAGGACATTGTTGACACATAGCCAAGTACACCACCATACGTGAATTGCAGTTAGTTCTGTGTTTCAAATAATAAATTCTTTCAGCTATAGTAAATTTATTTGTCTCCAAAATGGTGTTACATCTATTGCAATTTTGACATTTAAATGTGCCAGGTGTTTTAACAAACCTAACCACAGGTCTTTCAAGTAACTTTTTCAAGTTGTTGCCTTTCCTAAACGTAATTTCTGGTCTATGCCCCAACTTGTTATACAACAAGGGGTCTGTTTTGAACAACTCCCAGTTCTTCCTGATAAGGTCCACTATCCTAAAACTGTCAATATTAAATGTCAAAATCAACCTAGGGTAAGTGTCTCTAGTCACAAGTTCTCTATCAGGTGACACATTATTAGGGGACATTAATGATTCAATAATAAGGTTGTCACCTTCATCCATTCGAGGTATTACCTCAAAGTTGTTAAGTAAGGGTTTAAAAACCCCTAAATTTCTTTTCCTAGATACTTCCTTTATAAGTGAATCAATCAAAACTGATGGATACCCCCTCAATATGAACATAGATTTTAGATGATCACATTCATCCCTAAAATCTGCATCCAAGCTCACAATTCGGGCAGCTCTCACAAGTTGCCCTTTTACAACGGATCTCTTCTGGAAGTTGGGGTGGCAACTTGTATAGTGCAGTAGTGAATTAGAATATGTGGCCTTCCTATGTATAGTGGATACAAAGGCCCTCAATTCAATATTCTTCACTAACCAGACATCGAGGTAAGCGATTGCCGAACTACTAAAAGAGAATGTGAATTCTAAGAAATTTGTAGTGGAATTTAATATTTGCACTATTTCCTCAGCAAGTAATTCATCACCTTCCAATATTATAAAAATATCGTCAAGGTATCTCGTATAAAAGCGAATATTGTTCATTAATCCGCTGTTTTTAAACACATATTCGCCCTCCCAAAATGCCATCACCATGTTGGCCACGCTTGCTCCACATGGGGAGCCCATGGCTATTCCTACTTTCTGCAAGTAAAAATTATCTCCCAGTGTAAAAAAATTGTTATACAAAATTATTTCCAACAATTCAATGGTCAAGGAAATATCCGTAGGTGGAGCATTTTTCTTCTTAAGCTGAGCTGCAACCCAATCAGTAGCTATAGAATGAGGTATACAAGTATATAAATCTTTGACATCCACCGTTAAAAAATTACAGTTGATGTCAAAGTTTAAGGTATTAATTTTCTCCAAAAATGACCAGGAGTCTTTGCAAATTTGAACTTCGTCCACCAGATATTTTTTTAAGAATGCAATCTACTACCTTCGCACAAGTGTACGTTGGTGACCCCCGACTATCCACAAGGGGGCGCATCGGTGGGTTGGTTACATTTTTGTGGATTTTAGGTATACCGAAGATCTTAGGGTACCTAGGGTAAGAGATCAACATATAATGGTATTGTTGCTCATGTAATCTGCCTTCAATGTACATGTCCTCAATACTACCTTTAATACTAGAGTAAGCTTTGTTTGTTTCAGATCTTGAACTTAACTGGTATGATGAGTTACTAATCAAAGAGCTCATCCTGTTGGTATAATCAGTTTGATCAAAAATCACAGCTCCCCCTCCTTTGTCCGGTTTACATACACGTAAATTGTGAATACGAACAAATTCCATCAAATCACTCTCCTTACTCTGGTTAAGCACATTATTGGGATGTTGAACATAATGTATTAAATCTAATTCACACATGGTTTCAAAAAGGTGGATGAGCGGATGTAAGGGGGGGTTAAAGGTACTAGGTACCCAAAAAGGGTTTTCGGAATTAATGTGGCAGATAAGATTGCATTCTTATTCTTTCCCAGGACTTAATGATTTGTGTTCGATTAATTGCTTTTTAAAACTTAGGAACCTGAGACGTTGAAATGTGTTAACTATATAGTACCACACAAAAAAGAAGTGAACATCTTAAAGCTAGTTTTGTTTTTTTAAAATCTTTCACACACTATATTAGCTTTTTCATAAAAGAGGGTTTGTTACTTATGCTATGGTATGAGATAAGTCAACCACTAAGCAATTTTAATTGTATAATTATTATTTTATGGCATTACTTTGATGCACTGATTTTATTGTATTTGTTATTGTTTAATTACTTGGGGATTCATTTGTTTTTAACCAGTATCAGCTGACACTCTAGAGGGTATTTAAAGAGTGTTAAAATTCTTATACAACAATCTGAGGAAGTCTACTAACACTAGTAGACGAAAAGCGCTTCATTTATTGAAGTGTTCTTGCCAACGTTTACTTAACAGTGGACTTTTTTTTCTCTTGGTGCTTACTACATTTTGTGACTTGGTGTGCTTCTTCGTTTTTTACCAGTTTCTTGTTTCGATTGTGAATTTAGTGTTATGGCGTCACGCACACTAAGGAGCGAAGGTAGTTTTTCACCTGAATCAACTCCGATCATTCTGAGGGGCTGTGATAGTGCTGCCGTAGCAGCACCAGCTGGAAACACTGAAGGGTTGGCGTGTAACACTTTGTTCGATTCATTACTTTCACGTATGGACTCACTATGTGCTAGGCTTGACAAAATTGATTCACAGCAACAAGAAATGAAAAACTTGTTTGCTGTGAATAACGAACCCTCTTTACTGACTCAGTCTACAAACTTGATGCCGTTGGTGGAAGGAATATCCAGTAACTTACACGGCACTAACGGAAGAGCACTTTATCCTGTACCGAACACATCAGTTGAGGCTCGGACAGGTCCTGTGATTGAAGGTAATGCAAGGGAGACTATCGGCATTACCGAGCCGAATACCGTTGTAACGATTTCTGATGTTGATGCTGTGACTAATGAGTGTGTCCGCTTATCAGCGGGTGGAACTAATGGTGCTACATCCCGCGAAGTGGTAGAACCGCCAGAAGGGGTAAACAGAAACGCGGGAATTATGAACACTGTGTCTGGACTAAACCGTTGGTTATCTGAAAACTTTTCATTTCAACGGCAGGATTTAAATGCGAACAACAGGGATGCAAACAACTTTGCCAGTTACCAAGAGGTAAATTCTCAACCTGATATAGTATTTAAACTTCAACAATTTGATAAACTTTTAGTCAAAGCTAAAAAACTACAACTGGAAATTAATTATTTTAATGAATGTTTAGCTTGTAATGTCATCCCTAAAGGACTGCGGTACTACCAATACCCTACGGGGTTAGTTAACAACTCAGACTTTCATAAAGAGCTGCTCCAATTTTTTGAATGGAATGGGGCAGAGCTACTAAAAATAATGATTAAACACTACACTGTGTGGTTGAGTGAGTTGAACAATGAAATAATGGTGTTGGATTCAACTATTAAAATTAACAGTGAGTTTGAAAGATATAAATTTGAATATGAACGATGTTTCAACAGTGTTAATCAATACTTGGGGAAACTCAGGTTAAATAAAATCAAGAAATTGGAAAGGGATTGCCTGGCTTATGAAAATGGAACTGCCTATCCTCTGCCCCCTATTTCACAAGCGTGGCACCACCCACTTCTTAATAGTGACGATCAGTTACTAGTGGGACAGAAAGATACTAGTGTGAATTTACCCAATGTTAGGCTACAAAACCATGTTGGGGTGGCTAATCATGTGTCCACCAATAGTGGTGCACCTGTGTTAAGAAGAAGCGAACGCTTGCAGAACCGTAACAATTCTAATAGGGCAAAAGTGTCTAATGGACAGCAGGCAAATTCTAATAACTACAACCAGGTTTTTTACGAGGGTTACCAACAGGGGGCTATACCGAAACAGAAAAACAGAGTTTATTACAACAAAATGAGGGGGCCAAGAACAATGTGAATTGTGAAGCTGAACCTACTGCCCCGAGATTGAATGGTAGCTCACCCACTGTTTTGACAGAGACAGTTTCCGGACCTACTAACGAGCTGATATGTACTAAACAACCCCTGCTGGCTTTTTTAACCTCAGTTAATAGATGTGAAGAAACAGGACATGACATAGACATGAGTGTTGCTACTTTTAGTAATTCTGAACAGATGGTTTTTGACCACGATGTAAGTACAACTAGTGTTGATGTGAGTTTCAACTGTGACTTGGACGTCATTACGACGATAGATACGGAGAATTTTGATGACCAAGTGTTTGTGATGAAGGAGCCCGATATCATATTGAATGGTACGGGTGACTTCAAAATTTATAATTTTTCATCTGTTAACCTGCCTGATAACTTTATAGAACTATTAGCTAAGGGATATACATATGTCCCTAAGAATAGGATGGATTTAGTGAACACAACGATTGACATTAAATTGTTTTCTAGAAAATTAAACTTCAACTTGATGATGGGATGGTATGAAGGGAATAATATTAACGAAAACCCTTTTTGGGTACCTAGTACCTTTAACCCCCCCTTACATCCGCTCATCCACCTTTTTGAAACCATGTGTGAATTAGATTTAAGACATTATGTTCAACATCCTAATAATGTGCTTAACCAGAGTAAGGAGAGTGATTTGATGGAATTTGTTCGTATTCACAATTTACGTGTATGTAAACCGGACAAAGGAGGGGGAGCTGTGATTTTTGATCAAACTGATTATACCAACAGGATGAGCTCTTTGATTAGTAACTCATCATACCAGTTAAGTTCAAGATCTGAAACAAACAAAGCTTACTCTAGTATTAAAGGTAGTATTGAGGACATGTACATTGAAGGCAGATTACATGAGCAACAATACCATTATATGTTGATCTCTTACCCTAGGTACCCTAAGATCTTCGGTATACCTAAAATCCACAAAAATGTAACCAACCCACCGATGCGCCCCCTTGTGGATAGTCGGGGGTCACCAACGTACACTTGTGCGACGGTAGTAGATTGCATTCTTAAAAAATATCTGGTGGACGAAGTTCAAATTTGCAAAGACTCCTGGGCATTTTTGGAGAAAATTAATACCTTAAACTTTGACATCAACTGTAATTTTTTAACGGTGGATGTCAAAGATTTATATACTTGTATACCTCATTCTATAGCTACTGATTGGGTTGCAGCTCAGCTTAAGAAGAAAAATGCTCCACCTACGGATATTTCCTTGACCATTGAATTGTTGGAAATAATTTTGTATAACAATTTTTTTACACTGGGAGATAATTTTTACTTGCAGAAAGTAGGAATAGCCATGGGCTCCCCATGTGGAGCAAGCGTGGCCAACATGGTGATGGCATTTTGGGAGGGCGAATATGTGTTTAAAAACAGCGGATTAATGAACAATATTCGCTTTTATACGAGATACCTTGACGATATTTTGATAATATTGGAAGGTGATGAATTACTTGCTGAGGAAATAGTGCAAATATTAAATTCCACTACAAATTTCTTAGAATTCACATTCTCTTTTAGTAGTTCGGCAATCGCTTACCTCGATGTCTGGTTAGTGAAGAATATTGAATTGAGGGCCTTTGTATCCACTATACATAGGAAGGCCACATATTCTAATTCACTACTGTACTATACAAGTTGCCACCCCAACTTCCAGAAGAGATCCGTTGTAAAAGGGCAACTTGTGAGAGCTGCCCGAATTGTGAGCTTGGATGCAGATTTTAGGGATGAATGTGATCATCTAAAATCTATGTTCATATTGAGGGGGTATCCATCAGTTTTGATTGATTCACTTATAAAGGAAGTATCTAGGAAAAGAAATTTAGGGGTTTTTAAACCCTTACTTAACAACTTTGAGGTAATACCTCGAATGGATGAAGGTGACAACCTTATTATTGAATCATTAATGTCCCCTAATAATGTGTCACCTGATAGAGAACTTGTGACTAGAGACACTTACCCTAGGTTGATTTTGACATTTAATATTGACAGTTTTAGGATAGTGGACCTTATCAGGAAGAACTGGGAGTTGTTCAAAACAGACCCCTTGTTGTATAACAAGTTGGGGCATAGACCAGAAATTACGTTTAGGAAAGGCAACAACTTGAAAAAGTTACTTGAAAGACCTGTGGTTAGGTTTGTTAAAACACCTGGCACATTTAAATGTCAAAATTGCAATAGATGTAACACCATTTTGGAGACAAATAAATTTACTATAGCTGAAAGAATTTATTATTTGAAACACAGAACTAACTGCAATTCACGTATGGTGGTGTACTTGGCTATGTGTCAACAATGTCCTGCTTTCTACGTAGGGAAGACTGAACGTAGATTGCAGGACAGAATATACGAACATTTGTATGCTATAAGGAAAGGGAAACTTGAGAACGCTTTGGCGAAACATGTGTCACTTTACAAAGAACACAACTTTAGATTTTTAGTAATTGATCAAGTTTTAAATATAGGGCAAAGTGTTCCCTGTAATTTAATGTTAGAAGAAAAGGAATTAATGTGGCAGATAAGATTGCATTCTTATTCTTTCCCAGGACTTAATGATTTGTGTTGGATTAATTGCCTTTTAAAACTTAGGAACCTGAGACGTTGAAATGTGTTAACTATATAGTACCACACAAAAAAGAAGTGAACATCTTAAAGCTAGTTTTGTTTTTTTTAAATCTTTCACACACTATATTAGCTTTTTCATAAAAGAGGGTTTGTTACTTATGCTATGGTATGAGATAAGTCAACCACTAAGCAATTTTAATTGTATAATTATTATTTTATGGCATTACTTTGATGCACTGATTTTATTGTATTTGTTATTGTTTAATTACTTGGGGATTCATTTGTTTTTAACCAGTATCAGCTGACACTCTAGAGGGTATTTAAAGAGTGTTAAAATTCTTATACAACAATCTGAGGAAGTCTACTAACACTAGTAGACGAAAAGCGCTTCATTTATTAAAGTGTTCTTGCCAACGTTTACTTAACAGTGGACTTTTTTCTTTTGGTGCTTACTACATTTTGTGACTTGGTGTGCTTCTTCGTTTTTTACCAGTTTCTTGTTTCGATTGTGAATCTCAGCAAAATACTTGACTCATTTGTGGCCTACTGTACAGGATTACGTACAAGATTACATGCAGAATAGCCCGAGCCTTGATTGGGAGGGGGCAGATAAGATTGTGAAATCCTTCTAAAGTAAATAAAAATTAATCCAGCTCAAGCTACCTCTCTTCTGGACCATATTTCCTTTGAGTAAGTTCTGAAGATGGGCAAAACATTTGGCCAGTATGCATTGTCACTACAAGCTACTGGGGAAATAATTTTAGAACTAATTTTAAACTGGCTAATTATGTCCTTCCCGATGTAAGACATCCTACCAAACTGGAAACAGATTTTAGTGTCTACAGTTTTCTTAACATACTGGCTGACACTTTCAGAAGTCTGCGACACTGTTATTTAAGGGTAAAAAAAAAAGCTAGATTAATAGGGTAAGACTATGCAGTTTCACTACCATGTCCCCATGTGTGGCAGTAACTTTCCTAGAAAAACTTGATCCTCTCCCTGGAGGCATGGCAAATTACAACAGCTTAAGTAAGCAATGGAGAACTTACTACAAGAAAAAATGGCAAGACCAAAAAGAAGCATGGAGGACCTCA
Source organism: Protopterus annectens (assembly GCF_019279795.1). Lineage (NCBI taxonomy): Eukaryota > Metazoa > Chordata > Ceratodontiformes > Protopteridae > Protopterus > Protopterus annectens. The sequence continues at coordinate 674,084,517 of NC_056729.1, forward strand.
GGACTGAGATCCCAAAAGGGAACTTTTTTACTCGGCAAAACTGAACTGCCTCAAATCTGACCCCAGCCCTCAATCTCTTTAATCACCCCCCCCCAAAAAAAAAATGGCTGAGCCTCTTTATAAAAGTATGAGGAAAATAATCACAAAAGACATCATTGTAGTGAATGTTTTGACTCCAGGATACAGACTGATTTTATGAACACCCCAAATTTCCCAAGAATACATCCTGTGGCCAGAGAACAAATATACTTAGTGACGCAATTATTCCAGGACTTCTAGTGGCGATGACAATAGAAAGAGTATCAAACAAGAGGGAGGCTAAGTTTTATTCAAGATGTTTCTTGGTTCCAAGAAAAAAGCCCTTATTGGCCAGTTATAGGTTTGTCAAAGCTAGAAAAGTTCCTGAAGAAGGCTGCATTGTAAACACTGGGTTGATTAGAACTCTCCCAGTTTGAAAAAAAAATGTAAGTATAAAGTAACAGCTAATGATTCCTGTAAAATTCAATTGCTGTCTGGTTACCATCCTGTCTGAATGTCTGCAAAGAAGAAATGTAGAGAAAGTAAGAGAAAGTCAAATAGAAGAGAAGAAGAACTTTGGTGGGGAAGAGTTTTGCAGCTGTTCAGCAAAAAGCAGTTCAGGTGTCAGCTTTGGTACAAGAGATGGCTTACAATAATTTAAAGGAAATCAAATGCAGTAAGAGGTATTTAAAATAATTGATAAACTGAATATATAAATTTAAATGACAAAAGGCTTGAAAGACTAAGACCAGTTGTATGCAAGTATTCAGATGAGCTGACAAAACTACAGAAGTCAGGGGTTGAAATGAAGGGAAGACTGTCAAGAGTATGAGGCTTCTCAAGAACATTTTTCAAAAATAGTGGTGTAGAATGTAAACCATGCCAAGGAAAACAGATATTTTTTGATATACCACAGAAATTGGGAGGAATAGACTGCATTCATTTTTGAAAGTACAAATAAGCAGACTAGTGTTCCACCAGGATTTAAGTGAAAGTCACACTGTGTATATGCTCCAAATCTGGCAATGAGAAAGAAGCCAAGAAAGAGTATTACAAATGCAATTATATCAGCAGAAGAAGCACTATTGACAAAGCGGTAGAAGAGAAAAGTGTTAACAGCTGGGGACACCACAGTGTTTGTGAAAAATGATTATTCACTTTACACTAGGCAGAAGAGAAGCAAATTTATTCCTGCAGTCTGGGGATCCCAAAAAGTAGGTGTGAGACTCAAGTTGCTATTTTGGAATATTCTTCCTGGAAGATGAGACTTTTTGGATGCAGAAAAGGTGAAAGAAGAAATAGCCTGTTTGATGCTATCCTCTTCCTCCTCCTACCCAGTGTCAAGAATGAGTTTTCATGGTGAATTTAGCAATTGAACTTAAACCTAGGAGTCACATTCACATTGTGACTATATAAGTAAGCATTGACAATTAACTTATCAGACACAGCCTATGGGGCTTAATCAGGGAGTCTGAGGGCTCAGAGGACTTGGAACAGTGGCAAAAGAAAATATGTCTGTTTGAACCAGTGATTCTGGCTGTCAGGGCTCTGAAACAAATTTGAAAACCTGGAATTGTGCACATAATCATTGACAACACCACAATGAAGTAAATCATCATCGGGCAAGCGGAGTGATTCATTGTACAGGCTAATCATTGGAAGCATGGTTTATGGCCCAAGAGGCAGCCTTAATCCTTTCCTAAGCCTTCTTGCTAAGCTTCCTTCCCTGCACAGTATGCTAGTAGATCATTTGAGCAGAATGGAAGCAGATCCTCACAAATCAATATTAGGGATATTTTTCTGGATGTACTTCACAGGGTGGATATGCCAGAAATAAGCCTTTTCTTTCTCCAGAAAGCAAACCAGCTACAAAACCTTTGCACAAGAGCTCCTCTTCCAGGGACCTGGGTAACAAACGCCTTCTGCATCAAATGAGCAGGTTTGTTTTGTATGTCTTTCCACCAGTCTCTCTCTTCACTTCACTTCTCTTCAGGGCACTGCAGAAGATGGTGTAAAACAGTGGTGCACAACCTTTTTGTGGGGAAGGTCACTACACAAATTCTTAATGCATCTGCGGGCCACCTCAAAACATAGTAAATTGTTACAAGTTAACAGTAAGTACAGGTGACTGGTATATTTACTTAAGACGGCAGTTATGAAACTGCCTGATGTTATGTAGTCCTATTTCACTGTAATTCTTGCTGGGTGGGTTCGGAGCTGATCCTTGGCTTTGACTCGGCTGAATACTAAAGCTCGAAAGCTTTCAGTGGCTCAAGGCTAATCCCTATCCCATGATGCCCCAGGCTACATCCCCAGATCTCGTTTGCTGTGCAAGCTTTGAGACGTTTCTTCAGTTGGCTCATAAGTATAACTTTTCAATTATTTGGTCTTTTTTCTAGGTTGTTGTACTATTTTTTCTTCCCTATATACCCATAACTGCTAGCTGTTAGTGTCGTCTGTGCCAGAATCCCTTTTAAGTCTTTCCGCCCCTTTTTAGAGAGTGCTGATGTTCATCGTGTTTCACTGTTGCAGTCATGACTGTAGGGTTCTCCCCTGCCGGCAGGCAGTCCTCGGTCGGCCAGAATCCCAAAGTCTGGGTCCGGCGTCGGCTGTTCAGCTACGCTCCCTGACGTCAGAGTGCCAGCAGTACAAAGCTGACAGCCGATGCCATGTTCTCCAGTCTTTCTTGCCGTGCAGTGATAGCAGTTCGCAAGTGCCGGTCGGCTGACTCCTGACAATTTTTTCTAATCAAACTTCAGTCCGAAGACTTTCTTCTCCTACTCAAAGCTAAGTACCCCATTGGGGAAACTTTTCTCTTGCTCCAGTCTGATGTCAGAAAAAGTTAATAATTGTATTTCATGTGGGAAGCAAATACCTCATAAGGATTTTCATTCTTACTGTATTCCTTGCTTAGGCCCTGACCACGACGTTGCTAGTTGTCGGTTTTGTGCTAGATTTAATCAACGTACTATTAAATGAAGGTATGATTTTGCTTTTCAAACGACGCAAGGACAAAGACAGGCCTCTGAGGTCCAAATCAGACAATATCGCACAAGCGGAGCCAGCTTCAGGTTCGGCCGTCGTCAGGCGCTTTTGCAGCCCCTGTCGTCGGCCATTTCGGAACCGATAGCCGAAACGGACACCCATGAGGAGCCAACTAGGCCTTTGAATATTTCAGTTGGACCTTCGGACAATGCTCCTTCGGATGGGTCCGGAGCCGCTGTGTAGGTACCGGCTTCCGAAGGGGTTTTCAGGCCTACTCAGCTTCTTATAAAGGCAAAGACAAAGGCAATGACTCCTTCCAAATCAAAGACTGCAACCCAGGCCTCTTCTGCTCTGGCTCCCAAGTCTCAGAAACAGTTACTTAAAATGGCGGAGGACTTACTTACTATGATTAGGGGCTCACATCCCCGTCCAGATAAAAGGCCAAGGCAGGAAGTTTATTATGACTCCTCTGATCAGGCTTCTGTTTCTTCTTCTGACCAGGAATATTCTTTCCCTCCTTATGAGGATTCTGATGCTGAGGAATCCATTCCTTCAGCTTCTCCCCCTGAAGATTTCTCTTTTGGGGAAACTTTGCATGAAATGAGGGAACATTTCCACTGGGAAGGACAGGAGTACTCGGAATCTAAGAAAAGACTAAGGGATTTTCTTCTTCTTCCCCAACATAGGCCCCTGGCTATCCCTCCTATTTTGGATATTGTGGATGATGCTTTTTTGGAGGCTAACTTAACTCCTGACTCTCTTCCTCCAGCTCCTGTTAAGCCAGACCGATACTATAGGGTTCCTGATTCCCACCAGTTTTTATTCAAGAACCCTACTGTTGACCCTGAAACCATTTCTCAGGGTCCTAAGGGCGTTAAGGCCGCTTCTGCTAAAAACCCCATTCCCACTGAGAAGTATTCCAGATCTTTAGAAAGGTGGGGCAAAAAAGTGTACACTTCTGCTACTTTATCTATTAGGGCTTTAAACTGTCAGTTTCATATGCTGAAATACCAGCAATTTCTCCTGTCTGTTTTAAAGCAAAAGCTAACTTCCATTTCCGCCTGTGCAGATGTTAAGGAAATACATGACTTATTGCATACCACTGAACAAGTTGGGAAACATGGTTTACACTGTGGATTTGATGCCTTGGAGGCTTCTTGTAGGGCTGCTGCCTCTGGCACAGTAATTAGAAGGCATGCATGGTTAAAGGAACAAAATTTGCCAGATCAGGTAAAGGCTAAATTATTGGATGCTCCTGTTCAGCATAATGTTTTATTTGGATCTAAAGCTGAAGACGTGATTAAAAAGATGGAGGACAAGGCAAATTCCATGCAAACAGTTAAAGATTTCTTACAAGTACAGCCACCCAGATTTAGCAGGAATTGGCCCTTTCCCAATTCAGACAGGCCTCAAAGGGGTAGATATAGACACCCCCAAGGTAGGCCTCAAGTGCAAGCCTTTTACAGACCAAGACAGTGGACTGCTTCCACCCCTAGGGGAGGAGAAGACAGGTCGCAAGCTCATAGAAAACAGACTCAATGACTCCCTCTGTTGGGCTGCAGGAACTTCTTGCCTGGAAGCCCCTCTTGGAGGAAAACTTTCTCTTTTTCATCTAAATTGGACTCATATAACCCAAGACAGGTGGGTTCTGAATGTGGTTTCAAGAGGTTACAAATTCCATTTTCATACCCCACCAAGGCCAAGCGGATGGCCAGATCTTCCAAAACATCAATGGTCAGAGGCATTAAACCAGGTGGAAGCTCTCTTAGCTATGAAAACCATAGAACTAGTTCCACTTTCAGAGATGGGACAAGATTTTTACTCAAGGCTCTTTCTAGTCCCCAGGAAGCAAAATTCATGGAGACCCATTCTGGATCTGTCAGTCTTGAACACCTTTCTAGAGATACCAAAATTCAAGATGCTTACTCTACAGCAGCTCTACTGCCAATGCTGACCAAAAATGCATGGATGGTAACTTTGGATTTAAAAGAAGCATATTTACACATTCCCATCAGACAGGAACGCAGAAAATACCTCAGGTTCAAGGCGGGATCGAGGCACTACCAATTCTCTGCTCTTTGGATTGTCTACTGCGCCCAGGGTCTTCACCAAGTGCCTGGCTCCAGTAGTAGCTTATTGCAGACTCAAGGGAATTCAAATTTACCCTTATCTGGACATCTGTCTTATTCAGGCAGACAGCAAGGATGTCTTACTCCAGCATCTACAGTTTGTTTAGAATCTTCTCAAGTTCCTGGGATTCACTGTAAACATAAAAAAGTCAAATCTGACACCCTCACAACAGATAATTTTTCTGGGCGCTTCTCTAAACACAACAACCCAGATGGCATTTCTGACATACGAAAAACAGTTACAGCTGGCTTCAGCTTTCAAAACCTTGGCAACTACAACTCAGCTATCTGCAAGGAGATTCCTGTAGGCTCTGGGTTACATGGCCTCCTGCATCCTTCTCGTACCATATGCAAGACTACATATGAGGAAAATACAGTGGTGCCTAAAAAGTGTATGGTCTCAGCATTGTCACAGTCTAGACATACTGATCTCTGTCCTGCCTTGTCTTCAAAAGGAATTCCTTTGGTGGTCCAAGGCATGTACTCTAAACAAAGGAAAACCCTTCTGTCTGCCTCCTGCCACTCAGATTCTAACTACGGACGCCTCAGATTATGCATGGGGAGCCCATTTTCGGGGCAACTGTCTGCAGGGCCTTTGGACAAAGGATCAGAAGCACCTGCATATCAATTTAAAGGAAATGTTAGCCATTCAGAAAGCTCTATTGGCCTTCAAGAATCTTCTACAACCAGGACAACTACCGATACGGACAGACAACACCACAATTGTGTGGTACATAAACAAGCAAGGGGGATCTCATTCCTATCCCCTTTGCAGACTAGCCATGGATCTTTGGAACATAGCTCTAGCTTACAATCTGGACCTTCAAGCACAGTTTCTACCAGGAAAGCAAAACTTCCTGGCAGACAGTCTGAGCAGAAACATTTTGGATCCACACAAATGGATGTTGGACTCCGAAATATTCAAGATGATTACAACAGTCTGGGGATGTCCTCACATAGACCTCTTTGCATCCCACCTCAATCATCAACTACAAATTTTTTGCACCAGGACTTTCCACGATCTAGCTTGAAAAGTGGATGCTCTATCATTCAGTTGGAGAAACCTCTTGGGATATGCCTTTCCGCCTCTTCCTCTACTTCCACGGGTATTACTAAAGATCAAGCAGGACAAGCCCAAGATGATAATCTTGCTGGCCCCAAATTGGCCTCGACAGTTTTGGTACCCAACACTGAAAAACCTTTGTCTAGAGCCACCCTGGGTTTTACCACAGATTCCGAACCTTCTGTCCCAACACCAGGGCCAGATTCTACACTCCCATGTCAAAACTCTCAGCCTGGCGGCCTGGTTAATCCAGGATCTTTGATTCATTCTCTCCTACCCAAGCAGGTTATGGATGTCATTTTAGAAGCCAGACGTCCTAGCACTAGAAAATCTTATGCAGGAAAATGGAAAAGATTTTGTTCCTGGATGCAGACTCAGGATTCTGATCCTCTTATTCCTAACATTCCTCAGATTTTACTTTACCTGTCAGACCTCTTACATATGGGTCTCTCTTTCTCTTCCATAAAGATACATGCCTCTGCTATTTCTGCCCATTATAATACAGATCCTCCTATCTTTTCCCTCCAGCTCATGAGACAATTTCTCAGAGGAGCTAAGAACTTAAGGCCCCCTAGATCTCCTCTCATTCCTGCTTGGGATCTCAACTATGTTTTGGAAAAGCTCACCTTACCTCCTTTTGAGCCTGCTGCCTCATCTGACATCAAGTTTTTATCTTGGAAGACAGCAATCCTGTTAGCTCTGACCTCTGCCAGGAGGGTTTCAGAGTTGCAAGCCCTTATGGCTGTGGAACCTTATATTATTTTTCATCAAGACAGGGTGTCTTTAAGGACTAATCCTATTTTCATGCCTAAGGTGATTTCCAAAGTGGCTTTAAATCAAACTATTCACTTGCCAACTTTTTTCCCCACTCCTCAAAATAAAGGGGAAAGGATCTTACATTCCTTGGATGTACACAGACAACTACGTTTTTACCTGGACAGAACCAAGAACATCAGGAAATCAGAGCAATTGTTTGTTTCTTATGCTTCAAGTTCTCAAGGTAAAGCCATTTCAAAACAGACCATTTCTAAATGGATTGCTCATGGAATCAGATTTTGCTATTCACACCATGGAAAGCAAATCCCAGGGAGTATAAGGACTCACTCTACCAGAGCTGCTGCCACTTCAGCTGCCTTCCTCAGGGTAGTTCCTACCAAAGACATTTTGGAAGCTGCAACTTGGAGTTCAGTGCATACTTTTTACAAGCACTACAGTCTACTTCTCTACTCTAAGTCTAGGGCAGGCTTTGCTTCTGCAGTCTTGCAGGGCCTTATAGCCGCCCCCTCTACTTTATGACCACCCCCCTTTCTTTCTGCTTTGGGATTCTACCCTACAGTCATGACTGCAACAGTGAAACACGATGAACGTAGTACAGTTGTGTACACTTACCATAAATGTAGATGTTCGAGGGTCTTCACTGTTGCAGTCTGGGTTTCCCTCCCACCTGTCCCCTCTTATTTTTTCTTTTGTGTGGTTTCTTTTTTCACCCTTCTTCTGAGGTGTATTTGCAAAGGGTATGGGACCTTACTCATTTTGGAACTTCTGACATCTGGGGCAAGAAAAACTGGAGAACATGGCGTCGGCTGTCAGCTTTGTACTCCTGGCGCTCTGACATCAGGGAGCATAGCTGAACAGCCGACGCTGGACCCAGACTTTGGGATTCTGGCCGACCGAGGACTGCCTGCCGGCGGGGGAGTACCCTACAGTCATGACTGCAACAGTGAAGACACTTGAACATCTACATTTATGGTAAGTGTACACAACTGTACTTTTTAGTTAGAGGCCTCTCTCGGCCCCTTAAGTTAAGGGCTGTTTTCTCTCCCAGGTCAGAACCCATTTAAGTTAGAGGGTTCTGTCATTTTTTCCCCTTTCTGTAGTATCTGTTTTCAGTGAGAGGATTCTATTAAAAAAAAAAAAGTTTTAAATTAGCTTAGTAGTTTATTGTTTTGTCTATAATGTCTAAGGAGAGTTTGAAGGACTCTAAAGAACCCAAGGAGCATAAGCCTTTTGAGTTCAAGAAATGTGTAAAGTGTGCTGGAAAGATGCCGTTGACAGATGCGCACACTAATTGTGTTTACTGTCTCGGTGCCATACATCTGCAAGACCCTTGCACTATTTGTCACAGTTTTAGTAGTAGAGTTCTGCAGGAGCATAAAACTAAATTAATCGCCAAAGGTCTTCTTCCCTTTCAGCGAGCTTTGGATTAGGCTCCAAGTCATCTAGAAAGAGGCCAGTTTCCCCTCCAGATTCAGAACCGCACAAAAAGTTTTCGGAACTGAGCACTCTCGGCTCTGACAAGTCTGCATCACCAACCTCTTCGGCGCCATTAGTGTCAAAGGAGCCGACTGAGGTTTCCACTCCTCGGACCCCAGCTTTGGATCAGACAGTGGTGTCACCAGTCTTGAGATCTCCCATATTGGAGTCTAGGCGATCTCCTTCTTTGTCCACCTGCTCCTCCAGGAGCCTTTCAGAAGATGATGTAGAGTGGGTGGTGAATAGATTGCTGTGCACACTGGCCCTAGCTAAATTGCTTTCACTTCCAGGCCCAAAGGCATTGGAGCCACCTGTCTCCTCTCCACTTTCTTTGATTCCACCTCTGATTACCCTAGAGTCTTCGGAGCCGGAGGGTATGGATCCGATCGTAGTGGAACCTTCGGCCTCGAGACCCTTGCCAGCTTCTTCGGTTCCCACTTCAGCTCTGGTGTCTTCGACTCCATCCGGTGCTGAGACATCTGGGAGCCGATGCTGTCCGGTCAGCTCCGGTGATGAGAGTCGGCACGGTATGTCTTCCAATACGACCCTCTCTCTTGGTGGTTCGGCTTGGTTGAGCTCTGCACGTACCTCTGCCTCGGAACTGCCTCCTCCTTGGAGCCAATCTCCAGCATCCTTGGTGCGGGGGTGCTTTCAAGGTAGTAGAGATGATGCTGTTGCCTCAGACAGCACAGCTCTTGGATCCACTCCCTATTCCCCACCAAGTGCCTGTGTCTATCTCTTCTCCACCCCCTCCTAAGTATAGAGATCTGGAGCCCCAGGTGACCACAACAGGTGGTGCCCCCTCTTCCAGGACTTCTCCTGAGTATCTCTCAGAGGATGTTTCCAGGAAGAGGCTTTGCAAGAGGAGCACATTGACTCCCCTGAGTCAGTCACTTCAGATACTGATTTGGATGAATCCGAGGGGTCCCCAAGATCCCTCTCTGAGGATGTCTCCTTTGCAGACATCCTGGAAATCCTGAAAGAGAGGGGTGATTGGCAGCCCATCAACCCTTTGGAGGATAATTCAGTATATCTGGAGGATTTCGGATCTCGCCCTTCCATCTCCTGAGTGACTCCTCCTTGCAACATGTTGTTAGAGGTCATTTCCAGGAAAGCATGAACTTCGTTGGACCATGGGGAGCCTGTTTCGAGGAGGCCAAACAAATTTATAACTGCCCCTAAAGAAAATACATTTTTAAGAAAAGGAATCCCTGTAGATGCCATGTTGTGGTGGCAGCCACGAAGAAGGAACTGTCAGAAACTTCTTCATCTATCCATCCTCCTAATAGAGTCTAGGACTATGGATAGATATGGCAAGTGCATGTTCTCTTTAGCGACCTTCACCTTTCGGTCGCTGAACTATTTATCCCATTTTACTAGACTTCAAAGGGATCTCATCAAAGAACTAGGAGATACCCTTCAAGGAGCAGTAGCTGCGGGGTCCACAGACAAGGTATCCTCACAGCTAGCCACCCTTACATCTGTCGTGAACTCCTCCATGAGGCTAATCTCCTATGCAGCTGACGGAGCGAGTAGAGCTGCGGCATCAGGAATCTCTCTCAGGAGACATTCCTGGATGTGCCTTTGTAACTTTGCTGACTCTTTCAAGTCTTCATTTACCAACAGCCCTTTTGATGGTTCAGCCTTGTTTGAACCTGTGGTAAAAGATGCTGACCAGTTGTGAGAAGGACGGGAAAACTTTATCTGCCTTGGGAGTCCATTTTTCTGCTCCTTCCAGACCTTATCCCAAAGGTCAAAAGGGCAGGAAAATGTGGTTCCCCAAATCCCAAAAAGCTTTCTCGGACGCACGTGACTATTCTTCCCCCAGGGGCAGAGGGAGAAGTTATAATGGAAGATGCCGCCCTCGTGGCAGAGGGGGTCTGCAGAATCAGGGTGACAGGGAGACCTTCTCTGATAGGCTGCACCAGCGCTCCTGAAAGGAGACCCATCTGTCCTTCTCTGGAGGCAGTCGGGGGTCGCTTGTCATTGTACCCAAACACCTGGCAACAAATTTCCCAAGACAAATGGGTACAAGAGATAATATCCACAGGGTTACCTCATTCCCTTTTCTTCCACCCCTCCAAAACAAAAGTCCTTACCAGATGTTCCACTCATGCAAAAGGACTTGGCACCTCTAGAGATTCAAACGTTGCTAGACAAAAGTCATCCAAGAAGTCCCCACAGACTTAGTGCCAAAAAAAGACAGGGGACTCGAGATCCATCCTAGATCTCAGCAGATTAAACAAATCTGCAAAGAAAATAAAGTTCTGGATGGTAATCCTGCAGTCAATATTCTCTTTCATAGGGAAAGACAACTGGATGTGCTCTATCGACCTCAAAAACACGTACTACCATATAAAAATTGACAGGTGGTCCAGAAGGTATCTGTGCTTCTGGCTGGGAGCCAGCCACTACCAATTCTGAGCCCTGCCCTTTGGCCTCACTACAGCCCCCAGAGTGTTCACCAAATGTATGGCAGCGGTCACTGCTCACCTGAGATGTCAGGGATTCCGAGTGTTTCCATATCTGGATGACTGGCTCCTCACCGCCTCCACCAGGCATCTGCTATTGCAGACCAGGGACGAAACACTGCTTCTTTGCAACAAGCTGGGCATCACTATAAATCAAGAAAAATCTGCCTTGTTACTGTCACAACATATTGTCTTTTTAGGAGCAGAGTTAAACTCAAGAGACATGATTGCAAGACTCACCCCAGATCGAATCCACTCCCTGCATCAACAGGTAAATATTTTGATTTCGACAAAAAAAAGTGCAGGCCAGACAAGTGTTACAGACCCCGGGAACCATGGCTGCTGGTACCCTTAGCCCGATTACACACGAGACTCCTACAATGCCTTTTTATTCACACAGTGGTTGATGCAAGATCTCCCTCTTTCACATCCGATGTACATCACGGAGTCTTGCAAAAGTGATTTAACTTGGTGGCTTCAGACAGACCAGCTGTATTTAGGTCATCCCTTTGTGTTTCCCCAACCAAAGACAGTGTTAACCAGGGACGCTTCCCAGATCAGGGGTTGGGTCATTATCTGGGAAGGGCAGTTCAAGGTTTATGGCAGGACCGCGAGAACCATCTGCATATAAACATCCTAGAGGTGCGAAAGGTGCTTTATGCATTGCAGGGACTTCAGGACTCTCTCCCTCTAGAAACAATTGCAATTCAGACAGACAACATGTCGATAGTGTGGTATATAAACAAGCAAGGAGGAATCAAATCTTACCCTCTTTGTCAAGAGGCATTAAGAGTTTGGCAATGGGCAATTTCTTCTCAACGCTTTCTAATTGCAATGCACATCCCGGGGAAATCCAATGTGATAGCGGACCGACTCAGCAGGACTCTCCTGTTACCTCACGAGTGGTCCCTGAACAGAGAGATTGCGGAGATGATTTTCTGCAGATGGGGCCAGCCTTGCTGCGACCTTTTCGGCACTCCCAAGAATATCAAATGCAGCAACTACTTTGCCCTAATTCCCCCAAAGGAGAAGCCACCCAGGGATGCACTGGTTCATGATTGGCCCTCAGGATTATTCTATGCCTTTCCCCCCTTTCCACAGGTGTTACAGAAAGCCAAATGGTCGAGAAGCAAAATGATCCTCATTACTCCATACTGGCCTCGTCAGGTTTGTTTTCCTTTTCTAAAAACCCACCTCTTGGAGGAACCTTGGATTCTGGATCCAATTCCAGACATTCTGACCCACTCTTCTGGAGAGTTCCATCCATCCATCCACACCCTCACTTTGACAGCTTGGCTGCTCCAATTCCACAACTAGCCAGCTGTTATTCTTTTACGCCAGCAGTAAGTCATATCCTAGCTTCTTCCCATAAACCTTCCACTAGAAAATTATACTCTAACAAATGGAAGAGATTTTCATGTTGGGCAGCTAAACAAGATATCGAACCTCTTACCACCCCTTTTCCAACAATTTTAGAGTTTCTCTCAAATCTGTTTGACGAAGGCACTGCAGCAGCTACTATTAGGGTACAGTTAGCTGGTATTTCCAATTTTCATACAGGTGAAATGGGTGTTCCCATTATGTCTCACAGATTATGCAAGGCCTTTCTCAAAGGTATTTTCTACTTAGGCCCCCGATTAAGGAACCAATGACACCCTGGGATCTAAATTTGGTTCTAAATTCTCTGACTACATCTCCCTATGAACCTGCTTCTACTTGTGATGTGAAATATTTATCGTGGAAAACCCTCTTCCTTGTTGCCATTACATCAATCAGAAGAGTTTCAGAGCTGCAGGCTCTTTCAGTACGTCCACCTTATATTGTATTTTATAAGGACAGGGTATCTCTGAGAACTAATCCCGCCTTCCTCCCAAAGGTTTGTTCGGAAAATAACATAAACCAATCTATGGAATTGCCAGTTTTTTTTCCCCAATTACATCAACAAGGCAGAATATAAACTACACCAGCTTGATGTGCACAGACAGTTGCGTTTCTGCTTGTATAGAACGAAAGACATTAGAAAGACAGATCAACTTTTTGTCTTCTTTTCTGATAAGAAGACAGGATTACCAGTCTCAAAGGTGACTTTGTCTAAATGGCTCACGGATTGTATCATCCTTTCATGCCAAATGAATGACGTACAATTACCAGGGAAGATAAAAGGTCACTCCACTAGGTCAGTCGCAGCTTCATTTGCCTTTCAAGCGAGGTTTCATTTAGATTTGATTTGTGCAGCTGCTACATGGGTGAAACCTCACACCTTTATTACTCATTACAAAGTGGACTTGGCCGCCCGGAACAGGGCTTCCTTTAGATCCTCTGTACTGAAATGTCTTTTTTTTTCGGAGCCACCCTAGGGTTTAGGTGCTATGGACGCTGTCCCAACCAGCAAGAATTGCGGCGAGATAGGACTACATAACATCTAGAAGTTATGTACTTACCTTAACATTCCATGTTTGTAGTCCATCTCGCCTATTTTCTTGCGTTCCACCCTCCTTCCCCCTCCCGTTCTTGGAGGAACTGGTGGACAAAATTATCTCCCTGCAGAGATATGATGACTTTCAGCCTCTTCCTTGACTGAATTATAGTGAGTTGTGAATATGTATATATATATATATATATATATATATATATATATATATATATATATATATATATATATATATATATATATATATATATATATTATTTAAGTATATATCTGCTTATATACAAATAGAAGATAAGGTGCTTCTTGCTTGCTTGCAAACAAGATCTGGGGCATCATGGGATAGGGATTAGCCTCGAGCCACTGAAAGCTCTTGAGCTTTAGTATTCAGCCGACCAGCAAGAATATAGACGAGATGGACTCCAAACATGGAACGTTGTGGTAAGTACATAACTTCTAGTTTTCTACATCAACTTTGCATTTAACTTTATTCTGGCTTGCAGCCATGACTTATTACAAACTCTTGCAGAAAGTTACTGCTGTTTACAGATTACATGTTCTAAACAACAAAGAGTAGTTACTTCCGCAGCTAGAATTAGAGGTGTACGCAACTGCAGTCAATTAGACAAGCACATGCTGGAAAGTTTGCATGACTGGAGTAAAGCATAGCATTTTTTCACTTTTTTAAAAAATGTTTGGTTACTCTCCTGGGGCTGGATGGTATTGCTTCTAGGGCTGGATTTGGTCGTGGCCGGACGTTGTGCACCACTGGTATAAAACAATCCAGAAGTGCCACTGATAAAGCCCTTTTATCAGGGGCTACCTTGGGTCTGTCTCCTAGTGAGTGTGTTAAGGATAAGGCTGTTGATGTTATTTCAGAGCTTGAATCCCTTAACACAGAACAAGGGATATCTCTACATAAAGACCTTAAGACTGGCAGCATGGATGGCCTAGTTTTTATTCCCTTCAGGAACATTTTCTTTGTATGTACTATCTTAAAGGAGGCTAGAAAACCTTATCTGAGGAAATCATACCTTGCAAAATGGAAGAGATTTTCCCTTTCCCTTAAGAGGGGCTAGACCCTAGCTCAGTCCTGTGTTCTTTGTCTTAAGTTACCTGTCAGTCCTTTTCAAGTCACGACGGTCTTGCATCTCATTGAAGGGGCATCTATATGCCATTTCAGCATACCTGCCTTGGAAACTCTGTTGCAATTCACCTATAAAATAATTTATCAAGGGGGTCCTGAACCTAAGACCTCCTAAGAAAAATGTTTTAGAAAATCTACCTCTGCCTCCTTTTAAACCATCTGCTGCTGCTTCTGTGTCCCTTCAATATCTCCTGGTAAACTACTTTTTGTATTGGCCGTCATTTCTTTTATGAGTCTCAGAATAGCAGGCTGCACATGTAAAGAGCACTTTGTCCTCTTTCACAAAGACACTGTTGCACTTTGAACTAACTGATGTTCTTCGTGTTTCACTGTTGCAGTTATCACTTGCAGGTTAACCCTACTGGGTAGCCCTCAGCCAGCCCGAATACCAGAGTAAAGATTTTCCCTCCTGCGTCGGTTGCTGGTCGCCAGGGACTAATGTCACCTAATGTCAGGTTGTCAGTGATATAAAGCAGGGCAGCCGACGCCATTGCATCAGTCTTTCTTACCATTGAGCCCAAAGCAGAAGCAGTTTGCGTGTGCATCGGTCAGCCGCTGTCAGAGTGAAGTAGAAAATGACTAAAGCTAAGTACCTCGTTGGGGACCTGTTTCTTGCACTAACCAATGTCCGAAAAAGTAAACAATTGTCTCTGCTGTGGAAAACAAATACCACGCAGAGACTTTAATAATCTGTGTGTAACCTGTTTAGGCCCAGACCATGACGTCCCTGGTTGTCAGTTCTGCGTACTCTTTAATGCTAGGACCAATCGCTGTAGAGCAGAATTTGTAGCTAGGCATTTTAAAGGCAGTCTTTCACAGTATGAAATGGTGTCAGTCGGTCTCCAATCAGTGGATATCCCCAAAAAGAGAAAGGATAAAGAAAGGGAGAGACAACTTAGGCTGTCAGACAACTCTGCGCTGAACCTCCCATCTTAGATGTGGTGGAAGATGTTTTCATGGAGTCCAGCCTCACACCAGATGCACTGCCTCCGGTAACAAGAAAGCCAGACAGGTACTACAGGCTGCCATGCACCCACAAATACCTATTAAAAAATCCTGCAGCAGACCCAGTGGTCATCACCCAGGGACCCAAAGGGGCTAGGCCCAGTTCCTCCAAAAACCTATTACATCTGACAAGGACACTTGTCCCACTGTACTCATCCCTCATTAGACCCATTATAGAATACAACGCCCCATTTGGTATGTACCTCTCAAGACATCTGCAACAACTGGAAAGGCCACAGAAGTACCTCACTAAAAGAATCACAGGCCTAAAGCAGATGCCCTACGCTGACCGCTTTAAAAAACTCCAGCTATACTCTGTCGCATATCGTCTACTCAGAGGCGATCTCTGCTTAACATACAAGGCCATGTCAAACCCAGAGCTGTTGGACATGCTACACTTAAAGAAATCCCAATCCTTCAGAGCCACACGCTCCAGGAATCTAAACCTAGCCATCACAATAAACAAAACATGCTGGAGAGAGAGGTTCCTGACCCAGAGACTCCCCAGACTCTGGAATAGACTGCCCATACATGTCAAGCAGAGTGCCTCTTTCGACCTCTTCAAAAGGAACCTTGATGATTGGATGGCAGAAAGGAAATTCACCCCGAGGATCACTTCAGCCACCCTGCTAGACAGGGGTCCAGGGAAGAAATAGCCAGGGAATTGTTATGGCTAGGCTTGTATAGGCCCTAGGGCTGATAGCCTAGTACAAACCTATGAACAGCAGAGCTCTTGACAAAGGGAGTAAAAAAGTATACACCTCTGCCACCTAAACTATTAGAGCTCTAAGCTGCCAGTTCCATATGTTAAAATATCAGCAGCATACCTTGGATCTAATAAAACAAAACATTTCCTCCTGGCCAGGCACCCCCTACTTCCAGAGAGCTAGGGGAACTCTTACACTCTAGCTCTCAAGTGGCAAAGCATTCCCTCCACTGTGGATACGACACCCTAGAAGCCTGTAGCAGGCCTGCTGTGGCGGGATCAGTCATTAGGAGACATGCATGGCTGAAAGAACAGCCTTTGCCTGACCATGTCAAATCCAAACTACTAGACGCCTCCATAGATAAGGACCACTTGTTTGCAACTAAGGCGGAGGAAGGGATCAAAAGAATGGAGGATAAAGCCAAATCTATGCAGACAGTAAAAGACTTCATCCAGGTCCATCCTTCCAGATTCAACAGGAACTTTCCCACCAAGCACTGGTCCTTTCCAGCCCAATCCAGGACTGTGCAAAGGAAAGGACGCAGGGACAGCCCCCCCCCCCCCCGAGACCCAGGCAGTGAACTTCTGCAAACCCCAGGGCAAGGAGTTCCAAGTCCATTCCCTACCGTAAGGATTCGCAATGACTCCTCAATCCCCCCTCTGCCCCCCCCCCCAAGGTTAGGGGGAAGGCTTTCCCTTTTCAAACACAACTGGCCATCCATAACAAAGAACCAGTGGGTCCTAAAAATTGTTTCCCAAGGTTACAGATTCACCTTCAAAGAGAACCCAATCTTATCAGGGTACCCAGACATCCCTACAAATCAGCGAGCAGAAGCTGCTAAGACAGATTCAAAAACATTGTGCTCAAGGAGCAGTGGAGCTTGTACCCCAGGAACAAGCCAGAAAAGGGTTTTATTCCAGATTGTTCCTGTTACCCAGAAAAGAAGGCAGTTGGCACCCTATTCTGGATCTATCCACATTAAACCTTTCACTGTAAGTGCAAAAATTCAAAATGCTTACGCTCTAAAAACTCTTACCCATGCTGACCCAAAATGCCTGGCTAGTCACCCTGGACTTAAAAGATGCCTACCTCCATATCCCTATAAGAGTCCTGCAGAAGATTCCTTTGCTTCAGGACAGGCTCACAACACTTTCAGTTCTCTGCTCTGCCCTTTGGGTTATCTACTTCTCCCAGGGTTTTCACAAAATGTCTGGCTCCTGTCATTGCCTTCTGCAGGCAAAAAAACATTCAAATTTGCCCCTATCTGGATGACTACCTCATCCAGGCAGACAGCAGGGAAAAACTCCTGCAAGACTTAAACTTTGTCCAAATCCTCCACACCTCTCTGGTATTCACCATCAACAAGGAAAGATCCCATTTCCAACTCACCATACAGATTACCTTCCTGGGAGCTCTCCTGGATGCTTCCACCCAAAGAGCCTTCCTCTCTCCAGAAAAACAAAATTTTCTGCCCCAATACTTCTCACAGTTGGCTTTCAGAATACACTTCACAACAAGTAAATTCCTTCAAGCCGTGGGGTACATGGCATCCTGCATCCTTTTGGTGCCCTTGGCCAGATTACACATGAGAAAAATGCAATGGTACCTCAAAAACCTATAGTGCCAGCACTCTGTCCCTAGACCTACAACTGCCTTTGATTCCCTGCTTAAGACAAGAACTCCTATGGTGGTCAGAAATCCGCACCGTGAACAGGGTCCTACCTTTTCTAATTCTTCCCCATGGCCAGACTATTACCATGGATGCCTCAGACAAAGCCTTGGGGGCACACGTAGGAGACGTGCACCCAAATCACTTGGGACCTCAGGGATCTAGACCTACACATTGACCTACAGGAAATGACGGCAGTACTCAAGGCTATCACAACCTTCAAGACCCACCTGACTCCAGGGGTGCCCCTCATCAAAACAGACATTAACACAGTCATGTGGTACATCAACAAGCAGGGGGGACTCGCTCCTACCTACTATGCCAGCTAGCCATGCTCCTCTGGCAGAATGCATCACTGATGGGCCTTCACCTGATAGCCCAGTATATCCCAGGGGAGCACAAGTGTCCTGGACCCCCACGAATGGCAGCTTTGGAGAAAACCTTCCATTCAATTACACAAACTTGCGGACACCAGAGGTAGACCTCTTTGCATCAGTACAGAACAGGCAGTTAGACCAGTTCTGCACCAGGGAATTTCACCCAAAAGCCTGGAAGGTGGATGCTCTCTCCTTCCACTGGGGAAACCTGTTTGTCTACGCCCCCCCCCCCCGCCAGTGATCCCAAGGGTCCTCCTAAAGCTCAGAGAGGAAGGGCTAAGAGTTATTTTGATTGCTCCCAATTGGCCCAGGCAACATTGGTACCCCTTGTTACTCAGCCTAATCAAAGAGCTGCCCAGGAACTTGACTCTCAAAGAAGGACTCCTAACCCAAGACAAAGGGACAGTACTGTATCCCAACCTGCAAACTCTCAACCTATCCACATGGCTTATACCCCAAAGGTGGATAACAACCTACTGTTGAGCAAGCAGGTCCTGTATATCATTAAGGAGACCAGCAGGCCCAGCACCAGGAAATCTTACTGTGCAAAATGGAAAAGATTCAATGCCTGGTGTCAGTTTAAGGGTAAAAACAGCTCCCTTGCCTCTCTCTCTCTGATTCTAGACTACCTGGTGAAACTAGTACAAAAAGGATTATCTTTACTGTTCCATCAAAATCCATGCCTCAGCTATCTCTGCCCATTCCCATACCGAGCAACCCTTGTTCTCCCACCCCCTGCTAAAACAGTTCCTTAGAGGCGTACCTCACATCCGGTCACCTAGGAGATGACCTACACCTGCCTGGGATCTGAACTATGTCTTGGAAAAATTGACCTTACTTCTTTTTGAGCCAGCTGCCTCAGCAGAACTAAAACACCTCTCTTGGAAGACCGCCTTCCTGCTGGCCATCACCTCAGCTAGGAGGGTTTCTGAACTGCAGGCACTCATGGCCATTGAGCCCTTCATTATTTTCCATGCAGACAGGGTGTCTGTTAGATCTAACCTCTCTTCCATGCCTAAGGTGGTGTCTGACATGACTCTCAATCAGGCTATTAATCTCCCCAACTTCTTTCCTAACCCTCAGAACAGGGGGGAAAGAATCCTCTGACTGGATGTCCACAGACAACACAGATACTATCTGGATAGAACCAAGCCTCTCAGAAAAAGACTAACCAGCTTCTGGTCAGCTTCTCCCCAGGGGCAGGGGAAACCTGTCAACGAGCAGACCATTTCTAAATGGATGTCCAACTGTATCCATTTCTGCTCCTACTTCTACGGAAAAATTCCTCCCAAATCTGTCAGAAGCCATTCCACTAGGGCAGCATCTACTTCCACTGCTTTCCTTAGGGGGGTCCCTACCAAAGACATCTTAGAAGTTGCCACTTGGGCTTCCATCCATACCTTCACCAAACACTACCATTTGCTTCTTTTTTCCAAAACCTGGGCTAGCTTTGCCTCTGCAATCCTGCAGGGCATTCTAGGCCCTACTTAGAGCAGAGCTTCCCTGTTCCTCTTTTCCTTACCCTTCTACCATCCACCCTACCTTTAGCTTTCTGAATCTTCCCACAAGTGATGTCTGCAACAGTGAAACATGAAGAACATAGTACAGTTGTGTACACTTACCATAAATGTAGATGTTCAAGTGTATTCATTGTTGCAGTCCTGTTTTCCCTCCCTCCTTCCCCCCTCTATTTCTCTGTTTCTTTCACACCTATCTATACCTATGGTCATACCCCAGGTTAGCCTTCCTCGGGCCTTCTGGCCAGAGCTCCTACAGGTTAGGGCAAGAAAAACTGATGTAATGGCATCGGCTGCCCTGCTTTATATCACAGACAACCCAACGTCTGTCCCTGGCGACCAGCAGCCGACGCAGGAGGGAAAATCTTTACTCTGGTATTTGGGCTGGCCAAGGGCTACCCAGCAGGGATAACCCACAAGTGATGACTGCAACAGTGATTACACTTGAACATCTACATTTATTTATGGTAATTGTACACAGCTGTACCTTCTTTAATACCTGACATGGTAACTGATGTGTCCCTGAATTGTACCATGTTCCTTCCTTTAGGAGGAATTCAGAAACTCGATACAACATTCATAGTTCAAGGGGGAGGTCTTTGAAGCTAGCTGTCTTTGGACATAAGACTTGAAATGGGCTACTGACTTTGAACAAGTCTCTTAACCTGACACTGTTGTCCAGATGTACCAGAAAAAGGTCCATATGGACCAGTGTTCTACCCTGGTTAACTTGGTGGATGACTTTAGAGGAAGTAGGCCCTCACCACTGTAGAGTACTGTTATGATCCCACTGCACATCGTCCTCCTGATGCTCGATTCAGATATCCCACAAGGAGGAGAGAGAGAGAGTCACCACACGGACTACAGAAGGTAGTAAAACATCATACTTTCTCTTCTGCCAGTGAAATGGCCCAAGAGAGCATTTTGGTTCCTTCACAGAAAGAGCTATGCTAAGAGACCAAACCGTCTCAGTAGAGGTTTTGAAACGGATCCAAGTTCTACTGCTGAAAGGAGCTGTAGAAGTTGTTCTTCACTTGTAACTGGGACTGGGATTCTTGTTTTAACTTTATTTTGTTTCAGGAAGATGTAACTACTTTTAGAACAGAGATAGTTATTCCAGTTAATAAGCAGGCTCTTGACCCACAGCATTGCTTTCATCTGGCAATTTGACACGCATTTATGACTGTGTTGCTTGACATAGAATCTGCAGTAGTCATGACTTTGATTCCCAAAGCTTCTCTTTGCCTACTGTGTATCTCAGAGTAAGTCACTTAACCAAACATTGCTCTCAAAGGTAATGTATCCAGTATATATATATGTGTGGCATACTTTTATCAACCAGAGGAGAAGTTGTGGACAGTAATAGTGAGTTGAATGATTTTATCTGGGAGGGGAAGAGGGCAAGGGTCAACTGGAATAATTTGATCCGTCCAATAGAAAAGGTGGTTTAGGCTTACCTGATCTGAAGGGATATTTTAGAGCTATACAGTTAAGGCTGATATACATAACACAAGCAGAAAGTTGTAATTTAACGTGGAAACAGATGAAGATGAAGTGTGTGTGTGGGGGGGGGGGGGGTGTAAAAATAAGAGAGTGTGATTTTGGATGCAGATCCTTAAGGAAAATAACGGCCATAGAGAATCTTGTATTCATAAAGTATCAGAAAGTATTCTAAGAACTAAGCCAACACAAGAATGGAGAAAAGGAGATTCTGCTGATAGGGATGACTGCAGTTACAGGTACAGAGAATAGGCAAGGGTGGGTTGAAATTTACTGGAGAAAAGTGGCAAAGGAACCATGGTATTGGGACCAAATAACAAGAGG
The DNA here is from genome assembly GCF_019279795.1 of Protopterus annectens. Taxonomy (NCBI): domain Eukaryota; kingdom Metazoa; phylum Chordata; order Ceratodontiformes; family Protopteridae; genus Protopterus; species Protopterus annectens. The sequence continues at coordinate 674,106,110 of NC_056729.1, forward strand.
GAAAACTAATAGAGTGGGAGGAGGCCAAGAAGACATTTGGACTGCAGGCTACAAGACTGCCTTCACTAATGGGGATTGATATCAGAGTATAAGCAAAGAGAAAGGGATAGGGGAACACTAAATGAAAGACTTGCTCTGGTAGACTGTATAGATGAATCTAAAATGGAAGTTATATTCAGTATGGCATGTAAAATATTGCATGATAATTATAGGGAATCATTCAGAGGAAGCTAGAAAAGACTGAGAAAAGAGATTGGAAAAGCATTTCACAAGGTAGCAATGCTAGGACATAGGTGTGACTTCCAAATATAAAACAAAGTCTAGAAGATTTAGGATTTTTTGTGGAAGTCTTTGCATAGGTATTTCTGTATCCCAGGCAAACTCCAAAGAAATTTTCATTAGGTAGATGGCAAATGTTGGTGTGATGGGGAAAAATAGGTAACTGAGAACATGTGTTTTGGGCATGCAATGAGTTGGCAGACTTCAAAAATTCAGTACAGAGTACTCCATCAGAAATGTTGGGTGAGCAAATGGATGTAACTAAGGAAATTATTTTTTTAAGCTGGGGTATAGGATCTGAATTGCTTAGACATAGCAAGGCCTTGTTATGTTTAATATTTGTGGCTTCCAGAAAGCAATTACTAGAAAATGGAAATCAGTCTAAACCAACTGCATTTGAAGTATTGAATATTGTAAGAGAGGTATAAGATCTGGAAGTGGGCTCTCTAGAAAAGAGTAGGAGCAAATTTCACAGAAAAGTGTGGAACAATACATGCAAATTAATGTTTTTGAGTAGGAGTCAGGTTTAAGGGAAAGCAGGAATTGTGCAATGTATGTAATGTTGGATTGATGATTGTATAAAACAATGTAAGTTGTGTATAATAAACTGTGAGCATGTTAAAATGTTTTTTCTTTTTATATAAATGTATGTTTGTCTATGTCTTAAGAGGTAATTCAATAAAGAAGTTGAAATAGATATTGTCTAGTGGGTTAACAAACGTAATCATTATTATTATAATAAATATTAGTAAACCTTTACAAGGCGCAGTAAAAGAGAACATTCCAGTAGGATAGCAACATCAGCAGAATATTTCAGAAATGTTTTTTGCACCAGACATTTTAGAAGCAGGCAAGGACATGAGTGAAGAAGGGAGACTATGGAGGTGTAAGGTATGAATAGGTATTTGTTCACGTTTGGGGATATAGTTTATCCTGGTGTTGATCAAGAACAGAACAGTTTTTGGCTAGGAAGTCTTTCGGAATGGATTTTGAAGGAGTGGAGGGTATTGACCTGATGGATACAGGTAAGGACTTCCAGACCTTAGCAACATGGTACCAGTACAGACAATGCACAACAAATTTGATAGATTTATGGACAGACAGGAGATTTGGTCATTGGATCAGAATAACCAGCTTGGGAGCATGGTTATGTAGAATGTTTAGTGCTGGACAAGCGCATGGATTCTGGATAATTTTGTAGGTGTTAAGAAGCTGTGTATGTGTTAGTTGATTGGGTAGTTCTAACCAATTTAGGCATTTTAGTGCTATACAGTGGTGGGGTCTGAAAGGGGTATTTGCTGCAAATGTAGCTTTTTTTTTTTTGTAGCATTGATCAGTTTTTGATTTTTGTGATGCCTGAAGGTTTTAAGGATGGGAGCGCCATAAAGAAGTGTGGGGAGATAAGTGGCAAGTGTAGTTTTAGTAGCGTCTCTGAGAAAGTTTTCGCTTTGTAAAGCATCCCTAGTTTTTGATGAGTTTTTCTTGTGCTATTTTGTTTATGCAGATCAAATTTAAGATCATCCACTGTCACTCCTAATAATTTGCTATGAGAAGTGACAGCGTTATCGAGAGAGGGGACATTAAAATTTGTTTTCTCATGAGAGTGGGATTTGGGGGGGAAAGTAGTGTGTTTTTGTTAGGGTTGAGCATGAGTTGTGAGTTACAAAGCCATGTTTCAGTGGCTATTAAAGCTTCCTGAGTTATTTTTTTGAAGGTGTGTCATATTGTCAGATGTGCAAATGAGTCATCTGCTTATTTTATTAGATGGCTTGTTGTGTGGATATGTGGATGGTGTTGGTGAAAATGTTAGTGGAAGGGACCAAGGATAGAGCCTTGTAGTACACCAGTGGTGACCTGAAGGTGTCGAGAGAGGGTGCAGTGTCATTTTACTTATTGATTCCTATTGGATATGTAGTTTTTGAACCATAGAAGTGTGGGCTGAGAGAGACCTAATGAGGTCATTTGAATAGACATTTGCCAATATAAACTGTGTTGAAGGCTTTAGACAGGTCTGGAAATAAGGAGACCAATAAGTCTCCTCCTATAAGAAATAAGAAAGAGAATGATAGAGTTATATGGAAAACAGCTTAAGAGCCAGAGTGAGAAATTGCTGTTGGACATCTGTGTTTCTCCTGGATTATCCATATCAAGCACCATGTTCTGAAACAAGGATGCTGATAAGTACAGTTGGTACCAGAGCACCGTAGGCCAGAAGTTGATGACTAGCTTTGTTCTGATGTCATCAGACCAGATGGTGTGCATTCTGGCACTTGGTAAGAGAGGTGCAGAGCTCTCATCTGATCACCTCTTGGTAGTAAGTTTGAGCAGATGGCAGCAGTGCTATCTGAACAGACTAAGAAACCTGATCTAAGGAGAGTTTCCAGGGATGCTTAGCAAATTGTTCTGTGTAGGTTTAAGTTTAGCCCTTACTTCCAGAAGAGCTTCTTCCATATACCTGAAGAGGTAGGTGATGGGAATCTTGAAAAAGGCCCTTTTCAAGACCTGACTAATGGAAGCAAGGCACTCTGGCTGAAAGGTGATTGGTATTTATCAATGTAGTAACTCTGGGACCCACTCGTGGATACCAGAGGTGAGGAAAGCCATCGTATAAAAGGAGGGTGCATTCAGGGCAGTTTGTGTGTGAGGTTCAGGTCGTAACCATGAGGTACTGACAGGTAGCAACTACAGCAGTCACTGTAGCAAAGGTTTAAAACTGTACCAATAGTACAACCTTTTCCCCTCCTTTTCATTATTTTTATCCAGAAGATATCCAAAGTAACCAAGGTGTAATCTGTCCTGCTTATGGTCCATGAAGGTTACATCTCTGTTGATTTGCAGGTGATATCCTCCTAGACTCCTGTGACTATGAATTTCCTTTGTGCACTGGAGTGTTTTGCTGTTGAGTGTGAATATGCCGAGGTGAAAATTAGCACCTCCATGTTAGAGGCCCATAATTCTTTCCTGAAAGAGAATTGACTGTTCTCTGCAGGTAGTGATAGAGGAGTTTGTGCATCTTGGAGACTTGCTAAACAATGAAGATAGATGCGATTGTTAGATATGCCGTTGGATGAGTGCAGTGATGTTAGTACTGCAGGCATTGTACTGGACTGAGTTGTGAATTGAGAATTGGAACATAGTTTGAAGCTTACAGTTTATTGAAGACGTCTGTGTTCCCATCCTTACCTGTAGTGATGTGCTTTTTTATATTCATAAAATCATAGAATGTACAAGGCAACTAGTCAGTGTGATTATTTATACCTTGCCATTACCTACCATTAGACCTTACCTCCTTTTACAAGGAGTGATACAGCAGTCCTGCTGGAGTGAGTTTATGAATACTCATCCAGATGCTCTTTGTCTTTCACTGTTGCAATCATTACATTTGGGTTATCTGCTTGCAGTAGCCCTCAGTCGGCCTGATTAACAAAGTCTTGGGTCCTACGTCCGTGGCTGTCTCTTCCGTGACGTCAGGTCGTCAGGGGTATAAAATATGCAGCCGATGTCATTACATCAGTCTTTCTTGCCATGCAGTGCCAGAAGCAGAAGCAGTTCACAAGTGCCGGTCAGCCAACTCCTAAAAGTTTTGTTTTCGAGTTTCAGAACCAAAGTCTTCAAGTAAAAGCTAAGTAACCCCGTTGGGGAAACTTTTTCTTGCTCTAATCCGATGTCAGTAAAAGTAAATAATTGCATTTCTTGTGGAAAGAAAATACCTCATAAAGATTTTCATTCATACTGTATTCCTTGCCTAGGCCCTGACCACAACATATCTCGCTGTCGGTTTTGTGCCTTATTTAAACCACTAACTGTCCATCGTCGGTATATTTACGCTTCTAAATATTTTGGTGCTCTTTTCAATTAATCTGATAGGTCTTCACTAAGCCATTCGACTACCGACATTCCGAAAAAATGCAAAGATAAAGACAGAGACAGGCTGCCCAGTTCGTCGGTACTCAGTGAGGTGCTTTCGCAGCCCTTGATGCCCGCTACTTCATATTCACAAGCCTCTACTGAGACCCATTCGGAGTCCGGTATGTCGCAAGATGCTTCAACTGTGGAACCTGTGGATGTCTGTACCTTGGATGGGTCCGGAGCCGGCTTGTGAGGGTGTATTCAGGCCTACTGACTTGCATATTAAACCAACGCCATCTTCTTCAAGGCCTAAAACTCGAACCATGCCTAGAAAACTGACGGCCAGACCGCATGGTCAGGTCTCTATGCCTAAAAAAATTAATGATAAGAATAACGGAAGATCTTATTACTTTTATCAGGGGAAGCCATCCTTCCCCCTGTAAGAGACCTAGGACTGAGTTTGCTTATGATACTTCTGACCAGGATTCTGAAATTTCTGTTTCCTCTGATGGCCACGATTTACCCTTATCTACCTATGAGGATTCTGATGCTGAGAACTGTATTCCCTCTGACCCCCCCCCCAGAGGATTTCTCTTTTGGTGAAACCTTGCATAGTCTCAGGGAGCATTTTCGTTGGGAAAGTGAGGATTCCTCTGATTCTACAAAGAGGCTTAGGCATTTCTTACTCCTGCCTCAGCACAGGCCTTTTACCTATACCTACTGTACTGGACATTGCTGATGATACCTTTTCGGAATCTATCATGACCCTTGATTCTTTACCTCCTGCTTCCAGAAAACCTGATAGATATTACAGGGTTCCTGACTCTCACAAGTTCCTTTTCAAAAATCCTACTGCGGATCCTGAAATCGTTTCATGCCAAAAATCCTACCCCCTCTGATAGAGAATCTAGGGTGCTGGATAGATGGGGTAAGAGGGTATACACTTCTGCAACTTTGGCCATTAGGGCCTTGAATTGCCACTTTCATATGTTAAAGTATCAGCTGCATATTACTGGATTGCTTAAACAGAAAAGTATGTTTCCTGATTGTGCAGAAAATAAGGATTTACAGGATTTAATGCATTCTGCTGAACAAGTTGGTAAGCATACATTGCAATTTGGTTTTGATTCACTAGAGGCATCTTGCAGGGCTGCGGTAACCGAGTCTGTACTTAGAAGGCATGCTTGGCTTAAGGAGCAATCCTTGCCAGATCATGTTTAAGCGAAATTACTGGATGCTCCCTTAAATCAGGATTGCCTGTTTGGCAACAGGGCAGAAGTAGTTCTTAAAAAGATGGAGGGAAAAGCTAAATCTGTGCAAACTGTTAAAGATTTTTTACAAGTATAGTCTCCAAGATTTAGTAGGCATTGGGCTTCTAAGAATCGGTCCTTTCCTGCCTCTTCCAGACCTTCTCAGTCCAAACCCAGATCCAGCAGAGCACCCAGGCTTCAGTCCCAGTGGACGCACAGGACTAAGCGGGGGAGGCCTCCACTTCCAAATCTGGGAGTAATAATACTCCTCCCTATGGTAAACTGTCTCTATGACTTCTTTTTAAAACTTCCAAGCACTTCTCAACTCACTGCCCCTTTGGGGGGAAAGATTGAACTTCATGCAAATGGGTTTTAAATACAGTGTCCCAAGGATACAGATTTCACTTCCACACATTACCAACTCCACGCGGTTGGCCAGATCTACCTCCAAATCAGTGAGCAGTGGCCCAAAAGCAAGTACTCTCTCTCAAGCATAGGGGCTATTCAGTTGATACCAGAAGAAGAAAAGGGACAAGGTTTCTCCTTGATTTTTCCCTGTACCCAGAAAAGACGATTCATGACATCCTGTCCTGGACCTGCCTACTCTAAGCACCTTTTTGGTGATTCCAAAATTCAAGATGCTGACTCTTCAGTTGCTTCCTATGCTAAGCAAAAATGCCTGGTTGGCAACACTAAATTTAAAGAAGCATACCTTCACATCCCAATCAGGGAATCTTGCAGAAGAAGTTCTATGCACTGCCCTTTGGCTTATCTACTGCACCCAGGGCATTCACAAAGTGCCTAGCTGCAGTCATTGCATTTTGCAGGCAAAGAAATATTCAGATATACCAATACCTGGGCAATTGTCTAATTCAGGCAGAAAACCAGAACATACTTTTGAATCATTTGGCCTTTGTACAAAGGGTGCTAACTTGTCTGGGGTACACCATAAATGAAAAGAAATCACACCTGGTACCCTGTCAACAAGTTATATTCCTGGGAGCAAGCTTGAATATAACTTCCCAGATGGCTTTCCTCACGCCAGAGAAACAAATTCACTTGACAACCTATTTCAAGTGGCCACAAAAAACCATGCTATCTGCAAGGCAAATACTACAAGCCTTGGGGTTCATGGCCTCACGCATTCTTCTAATTCCATACGCAAGAATACACATGAGGAAACTACAATGGTATCTAAAAAGCCTATGATGTCAACATTCTTAGGATCTAGAAGCAGTGATTCCTATCATTCCTTGTCTACGCCTAGAGTTCCTTTGGTGGGCAGAGGCCTGCCACCAAAACAAGGGACTACCATTAACACTAACCTCTGCTGCCCAAACCCTAACAGACTCATCAGAATATGCATGGGGGACACACCTGGCAGGGAAGTGCATTCAGGGCAAATGGAACCCAATTCAAATGCACCTTCACATCAATCATAAAGAAATGTTAGCTGTACAGAATGCTTTGACAGCCTTCAAGGACCACGTTTTTCCAGGACAATTAACGGTAAAGACGGACAATACCACTGTTATGTGGTACATAAACAAGCAGGGGGGGATACACATTCTTACCCCCTCTGCAGACTAGCCATGGCATTGTGGAACACAGCCTTCAGCTACCAAATGCATCTACAAGCTCAATTCCTGCCAGGAAAACTAAATACAGTGGCAGACGGATTAAGCAGAAACCTCATGGACCCACACAAATTGAAACCGGAACCAAGGATTTTCAACATGTTGACAAGCAAATGGGGGAGTCCAGATATAGACCTGTTTGCCTCCCCCCAGAACTATCAATTGGAAAAGTTTTGCGCAAGGACTCCCCACAGACAAGCTTGAAAGGTGGATGCTCTGTCCTTCAGCTGGAAAAACCTATCAGTTTATGCCTTTCCTCCTCTGCATCTGCTCTCCAATGTACTACTAAAGATCAAACAAGACAAACCAAGGATGATTGTGATTGCACCAGCCTGGCCACGCCAACACTGTTACCCCCTCCTGTGCAATGTGTCACTGCTGGCCCCATGGCACCTGCTTCAGACTCCTACCTCGCTGTCTCAGCAGGAAAACCAGATTCCGCACCCTCAGCTTCAATCACTGAACCTAGCAGCCTGCCTAATTACGTAATTACTCCTTTACCATCCCTCAGTAAACCAGTGATGGATGTCATTTTAGAGGCAAGGGGGCCTAGTTTTAGAAAATCTTATGCTGAAAAATGGAAAAGATTCTGTGCCTGGAACCAATCTCAAGGGATGAGCACAGCAGTTCCCAATTTACCTCAGATTTTACAATACTTAACTGAGATGCTTCACAAAGGCAGGTCTTTTTCCTCAATAAAAATTCACGACTCAGCCATTTCAGCTCATTATAACACAGAACCTCCCCTTTTCTCATCCACTGCTCAAGCAGTTTTTCAGAGGATCCAGAAATTTAAGACCACCCAGGAGAGCACCAACGCCAGCCTGGGACCTTAACTTTGTTTTGGAGAAACTCACCCTTCCTCCTTTCGAGCCAGCTGCTACTGCAGATTTAAAATTCCTTTCTTGGAAAACAGCTTCCCTTTTAGCCATCATTTCAGCATGAAGGGTATCTGAATTACTGGCCCTTATGGCAGTGGAGCCTTTCATTGTCTTTCATGCGGACAGGGTGTCCCTCAGGACCAATCCCTCTTGCATGCCAAATGTGGTATCCAGTGTGGCCTTTAATCAGTCCATTCATTTGCCAACCTTCTTTCCTAATCAACAGAACAAAGGGGAACAGATACTGCACTCCTTAGATTTGCACAGACAACTTAGATTCTACTTGGACAGGACTAAACCTCAAAGGAAATCTGAACAACTGCTGGTGGCAATTGCTGCAGGGACAGAGGGGAAGGCTATTTCAAAGCAAAACATTTCCAAATGGATAGACCATTGCTTTCATTTCTGCTATAAGCACCATGGAAAACCTATCCCACAGGGGATCAGACCCCACTCAACCAGGGCTGCATCTACCTCTACAGCCTTTCATCAGAGGCGTACCTACCGGGGACATCCTAGAAGCTGCTACCCGGAGTTCTGTACATACTTTCACCAAGCATTACCATTTGCCAATTTTCTCTAAATCCAGAGCTGGCTTTGCCACTGCAGTTTTGCAGGTCCTTATAGCTGGTCCTAATGCTATCTAAATTCCTCCTCCCATCCTTAGCTTTGGGAATCTACCCAAATGTAATGACTGCAACAGCGAAACACAAAGACCATAGTACAGTTGTGTACATTTACCATAAATGTAGATGTTCGAGTGTATTCACTGTTGCAGTCCTGGTTACCCTCCCTCCAGCCCCCTGACTTTTTGTGGCTATACCTCTTCTCTCCTTTTTAGTGCTTAAAAGCTTTTTAGTGTATTTGCTTTTTTGTTTGAGGTATGACCTTGTATATTTATAGATTTAATTGCTTCCCATTAGGGGGGTACCTGATATCTGGTGCAGGAAAAACTGATGTCGTGACGTCGGCTGCATGTTTTATACCCCTGATGACCTGATGTCACGGAAGAAGAGACAGCAACTGACGTAGGACCCAAGACTTTGTTAATCAGGCCTACTGAGGGCTACTGCAAGCAGATAACCCAAATGTAATGACTGTAACAGTGAATACACTTCAACATCTACATTTATGGTAAGTGTACAGAACTGCACTTTTTCTAGTGTGTCATGCTGCTTGGTGTGGAGAGGAAGACTGTTTCACAAAAAGAGCTGCCCACCATGATGTATCTGTTGAAACTGGTTTATATCTCTGGTTCTAGTGTTAGTGTTCACTGCCGTTTTACTTGTAGAGAAATAAGAAGTCGTTGACTGCCAGATCTGTAATGGCCCAGAAGGCAAGGTACAGATCACCCGTAAGGAGTCTGTATGACACTGAAGACTGGGGCAAGGACTCCAGCCTGTCTTGGTAGCTCAGGTCATTTAGGCCCATGTTGGGCCTTTTTTTTTTTGCTCATCTGTTTGTTTAGTAAAATACATTCCAAAGGGGGTACTGTATTTGATGATTGGCTAGATTTGTGCAGAATGTAGAGGGGTACAGATTTCTTTGGATCTGGAGGCAATACCCTTTGTGATCAGCTGTACAAGATGGAGGGATTTCCTGACCGCTGTTGCAACATAATCAAATGATTGGGAATTGCTTATTCATATTCCAAGGTCTCTCACTACACTTAGTTTTGGAGTGGGGGAGTTTTTTTATGCTATAAGCTGGGTAGAAATTTTATTTACCAAATCCAACAATACTGTTTTTATTGTTTAGTTTTAACCCATTTTTCAGAGCACCGGCAATTAAAGTGTATAAGTTTGTTTTATGGTTTTTACATATCAGAAGAAGATTTGAGTATAACACCCAGTTTACAATCATCTGCAAATCTGGATAGCCAAAGCTCTCCATTTATGATTTGGATATCAAAACGATATATGCTGAATAGCGGAGGTCCTAACATTGGATCCCTGTGGTATCCCACTGGTTACCTTCATGCTCTCTGAGGATGCAGCTGCCACCCTCACAGCATGGGTTCTGTCCCTCAGCCAAGTAGCTATCCATTTAACTGCATAGGATCAATTTAGAATGCATTTAGTTTAATAATGTTGGCATGTGTTATAGTATCAAATGCCTTGGCTTGGGCAAAGTATGCTGTACAAACAGAGTGACTATACTGTCTACAGCTTGCATTATCCTCAAAATATTTCCAAATTCATTACATATGATCTACCCTTAAAGCCAATCTGCTGGGGGTCAGGTTATATAGTAAGATTTTTTTAAGTCATAATTTATCAGGACTGGTATGTCCCTTTCTATAGCTTTACAGTTGAGGCTTGTCAGGCTGATGGGGTCTGTAAGTTCCTTGGTCAAAAGTAGGGGTTACCCTTGTGAAATAGCATCACTACTGCTGTGCATCAAGTCTTGGGAACAAAGATGGTACATAAGCTTAGGTGAATATTTGTACTAGCAGGGCCACCAGTATATGTTTAGTGCTGTTCAGCAGGCAGTGTGCTATGTTATCTGGTCCCATACAGGATGTGTGGGTTTTTTTGTTTGTTTTGGAGAGTACTTTTAACCTGTTGTTCTTTTGTGATGATAGGGGTTTGAGATTCATGGCTATATGTGAGTTTTGTGTAGATGTCTCTGGGGTGAAATTTGTGCTGAATTTGTTTGCAAATTTATTTGAAATATCTACTGGATCAGAGTAGGTAGTGCTGTTATGAATAAGTTCAGAACACTGTTTGGTGCTCTAGGGGTTGGGTATTGAGTAAAAAGATTCATAGGTTCATAGGAGACTACTAGGCTAATGACTTAAGAGCCCTTACACGCCTTGCCAGTATAACCTGAGTTTACCCAATATATGGCCCCTAGGGTCAAGAGGATGGCATGAATTTGTGCCTATGCCTTGAGGGTCTTACAGATTGCCCCTATCTGTAAGGAGCATAGACATTACCCCAGGTGTGAATTTGCGATTCCCCATCCATTGATCCAAATTGCATTTGAAGAGGGCCAGGCAAGGGATCTGTGTAATGCAAACAGGAAGCTAATTCCAAAGAAGAGGCAGTTCTGTGCATGTTTTGTTTGAGTCGCTAAGTTTAGATCTCTAGATCAGGTGACCTCTGTGGTGTTTGACTTGTGGATGTGCAGCAGCTCCATCAGGGCTGGATTTGTAAGTAATTTGTAGGTCAGGCATAGGTTATCCCTTAATAGTCAGTAAGAGACAGAGTAAAGGGATAGGGCTTTTAGTCTGTCCGCATAGGGCATGTTGTTTACACCCTGTATTTTCTTTGTGAGGAACCTCTGTGGGCACTCCAGCTGCTACTGTAAGTGCCTAAGCAAGAACATGCCAAATGGTGCTTTGTACTCGATTATTGGTCTAATGAGGGCTGAGTACAGCGAGACTACAATTTCTTTGGTTCTGGATGCTCTGCATTTAATTACAAGAAGTTGTGCCACAAAGAAGGACTTCCTCACCACCGTGGACACATGGGTGTCAAAATTCAGGCTACTGTCTATCTATGTACCTAGATCTCTCACTTCTGAGTCTACTCTTAAGGCTGTGCTATTGAAGTTTTAATTTGCAGGGATATTTGACTTCACAAAGAGTATGATGATGCATTTATTTTTAGGCCATGATACTGGCACCAATATTTTTTTCTGATTTAGACCCTCCTGCAGGATATCTTCATAATAGGGAGATTCAGTGATTGCCCCCTGCTTGCAATTGCAAACTTTGTTATCAAGAGGCCGTCCACATTAGCCTTGACTTCAGAGAAGTATATTCTGAAGAAGAGTGGTCCCAACAAAAGGAACTGGCCTCTTGCTGGAGCTGGATTCATCCACTTTAATCGCATACAATCCTGTCCATGAGCTGATGTGCTATCCATCTTGTGACATAGGGATTTATGCCCAATTTTGTGAGTTTATAATACCTGAGTGGGAAGTTGTCATATGCCTTGGCCAGGTCGAGGTAGGTGGTATGAACTGTTTTACCTTCATCCATAACCTTAGTGACCTTCTCAAAGAAATTTGCCAGATTTAGTAGTCATGATCTGCCCTTGTCAAAGCTGAATTGGATCGGGCCAAGTGTTTGCAGGTTTCCTGCATCATTGTCAGGTCCTTGATTATTCTTTCCATGGGCTTACATATAAGACTAGTCAAACTTATGGGTCTGCAATTTACCGGGTCAGTAAATGTTCCCTCTTTATGCAGAAGGATGACTTTTGCTGTCCTCCACTCTATCGGGACAAAGCCAGTCCAGAGGCTGTGGTTAGATAAAGATCCTAATGGGCCTGATAAGTCCTGATTTAAGCTGTTTAAGAGGCAGCCAGGTATATCATTAAGCCCCATTGACACCGTGTTTTTTTTAGCTTTAGAGACTGCAGTAGCAACCTCTTCTTTTATGGTAATTGGTAGTGGTGTGGCAGAAGGTATTTCTTGGGGGAGAAGTGGGAGTGATTTTTTTTGGTGAAGTTTGAGCTGACTCTGTCGGCCAGAGGTTATGGAGACAGGTGCCAAAATGAGGTTCCTTTGCAAGGTCTCTGGGCTCACTCTCCATGGTAGATTAAGGAACTGAATGATCTTAGAGGATCCTGGAGCATGGGCGTTGCTCCTGTTTGATAGGAGTCTGTTTAGGCTGTTTGGTCACTTTGTGAGGATGCCCACTGGATGCCTCACATAGAAGGTTTACCAGGCACGGCCCTGTGGAAATAAACTGCATGACAATCCAGAACACATTGGAGGAGTTGTGTCTTTAAGCTTGTATGGAGATGTATAGTAATTCTATAAAATGAGTTGAAGACTGTTGCTGGAGATAAAACATCCTTTATGACCTCCCCCATTTTGCTACTACCATGTGCCTCACCAGAAGAAACAATTTAGAAAATAGATAGGATTGCCTGAAGGGGAGGATTATAATCATGAGCATCATCTGTTGCAGTAAGTTCTAATTACTGACTGTGCTTTTCTTATAAGAATGATAAAGGTGGTACTGCAGTTGAATACTTAGAGTGGTGTTAGGTTGGAGAGACACTGAGCTCCTCATGGGGCCTGTAGCAGAGTGGATTGTAGTTCATGCATCTCCTGTGAACATATATTGTCGAAAGTACCTATAAAGGGGTGTTAAGGGGGTTAAACAACTTTTCTTTCTTAGCCCATCCCTTCCACCTACTCTTATCAAAATATTCACTTCATTCCATTTCGCCTCCAACTTTAAAGCAAATAACAAAATTAGGGAAATCCATGTACCATAAAATAGCTGATACAAAGATTACCAGTAAATTTGCTTTGAAACGTGCCAGCAAATAATTACAACTAACAGTTGCATATAATTTCTTGGTAATCCTTTCTGTACTGGCTATTATTTACTGCAAAAACTGAGAAAACTAATAACCTCATGCATATCAAAACTAGCCCTAAGTGGAGATATCCACTCCAACCCCAATCCTCGTAATCAGACTAGAAACCACAACTTCTCCCATATTACAGACAGTAGAAAGCCAAATTACTTCCTTCTACTAAGCCTAAATATTAGAGGTATATCCAACAAAGTCCATGAACTCCATGCCACCATAGACTTGTACTCCCCAGATATAGTCATCCTGACAGAAACCTGGCTAAAACCTCACATTACCAGTGAGCAAATACTCCCTACAGGTTATGGCATACTAAGAGTAGACCGGCTAAACACGAAAGGAGGCAGTGTAGCTATAATATTTAAACAGCATCTAAACATCCAGATCTTAAAATCATCAGCTCCACAAATAGGCAATGAAGAAATAATATATACCAACCTCAAAATAAACCAAAACAAAACCATCAACATAATTGGATGGTACTTCCCACCTGGCCAAAACATCCCTCCACTAGAAAACCTCCTCAGCTGGTATACCCACCATCTCCCCCAAGAAACCATCACTTTAGGTGATTTCAATATTGACTGGCAATCATCCAACCCATCATGTAAACCTTCATGGCTTCACCCAATTTGTCCAGTCGCCAACCAGGATAAATAAAAACTCCAGCAAGCACACTACCCTGGATTGGATACTAGTCAGTAAGAGCCCACAGTCATATATATAACAGGCTGCTTATCAGATAGCCTCAGTGATCACTCCCCAACATTCCTACTGAAAAAATGCCTATACCAAGCTAAACCTGTCATCTACCGTCAGATATGTAAAAAAAATAAACTTTAACCCACTCACATTCATCTCATCCCTCTGTTTGTCATTTTTGCATTTAAGTTACCTGTAACACATTGCACTTAAGTTATCTGGCACTTGCCCACTAAAGCAATTATATAAGTCAGCACTAAAAAATTAAAAGCACTACACCCTGACAAACTCCCCTTGAGTACCTTGTTCCCCATTAGCCCTTTTTTTTTCAATTATAAAGGAATTCCCAGTACTATTCTAGCATGTCCAAAGGTCAGTTGTCAATCTCCTCTCCGGTCCAGCTGGTGAATCTGGGAATTTTGAGGCAATGTTACAACTGTCTCATGTACACAGACAACCCTCTCCTCCTCCCAACAAATTCCAACACATGTGAGAGATGCAAACATATAGCTATACTGGAGGCTAAGCTCTCTCAACTCAGTACTGGCGTAACCAGTCAGGAGGAGAAGGAAACCACACTCACTACAATTCCAGTCTCACATAGACCTACCACGACAACAAACCAAACAAACAAACACACAAAGGTTCCTTGAATTTATACTCAGAGGCTCTAAATAAAAATCTGCCTAAGCAGCAGAGACCTCCAAAGCAGACACCCAAGCAACCGCTATCCCAAAACAAAACACGTACAACACATAGCTCACAAAGCCAGTGTGCCGAACAGTCACAGCCCTTAAGGCTAAACAACACACCTGATACACTTGTAATAGGGGACTCTATCGTCAGGCACACTGACGTCCCGCTCACCAGGCTCACGGTGAGCTGCCTGTCGGGCGCTAGGATCCGCCACATAACACAAGCACTCAGGTCACTCCAAGGCAAGTACAAATATGACTCAGTCATTGTCCATGCTGGTGTGAATGACCTGAGACTTACCTCCCTGGACTACATGAAAAGAGACATAGAGGAGCTCTCTGGGCATGTAGCCCAGGCCAGTATGACCCTGACCTTGAGTAGCATCTTACCCTCACCAAGAATGATGCCACAATATGAAGACAAGATGATCATTTTCAACAATTGGCTTAAGTATTGGTGTCATTCAAAGAGGATCCAATGCCCGTCAGCCTGGGATGACATGCTCGACAAGCCACGATGCTTCGCTAGGGACGGCTTGCACCTGTCACCCCTGGGCTTTCGGATATTGGCAAAGGCTCTTGCTACCCCCATAGTGCCTTTTTTAGGCAAGGCTCAAAAGACAAACCCACCTCCATAGGTATCACAAGGGATAAGAAACTAAGAGTAATGCTACTCAACGCCAGAAGTCTAAACCTCAAGATGCACGCACTCGAAACTCTCCTTAGCATGGAGAACATCGATATCTGTGCAGTAACAGAAACCTTGTTCAAGGCTCCCGAGAGCACCCCAGCACTACCAGGTTATACCTCATACCATGCTTTTCGGCCCCAAAACTTGGACCGAACCACAAAAGGAGGGGAGTATCAATATTCGTCAAAGATACCCACACCTCCAGGTTGGTGGCACAGCACGAAGCATCAGAGACTATCCATGTGCAACTAACAGTGGGTAAAACTGCCTTCCAGTTTATAGCCTGCTACAGACCACCCTCCCAAACCCAGGAACCCCACTTGGCCTTCCTGAGAACACTGGAAAATATGAAGGTCTCTCCAAACACCATTATATTGGGCGACTTCAACTACCCAAACATAGACTGGGAGCATTACTCTAGCTCCAACACCCTAGCCCAAAGGTTCCTTGAATTTATAAACTCAAATGCTATGGAACAACATGATGTTCTTCATTCCACATTGCTGCAGTCCTAACTATTGGGTAGTCCGCTGTCCAGTCGGCCCGAATACCAAAGTATATGGCTGACGTCGGTCAGGGCGCATTAGACTGACGTCAGTACGTCAGGGTACTAATGCGCATGACCGACGTCATATCCTCAGTCTTTTTTGCCGCATGGTCCGATGCAGAAGCAATTTTGCGAGTGCAGGTTGGCGTTCTGAAAGTTTCTGAAGCCAGAGTTTCAGACCGAATCAAAGTTGGCTAAGTACCCCGTTGGGGAATATGTTGGTTTTTTCTTGCCTCAGTATTTAACAGGATGTCAGAAAAAGTGAATAACTGTATTTCTTGTGGGAAACAGATACCTCATAGGGATTACCATACTTTGTGTATACCTTGTTTAGGGCCTGAGCACGGCGTTGTTGGATGCGCTCTTGTGCTAGATTTAACAAACGCACTATTAAGAGAAGGTTAGACTGTGCCAGGTTAGTGTTTGGGAAGCGTTGTAATTATAAAATGCCGTCGGCTGCTCCGGCGCCGGCTTCGCTAAAAGCGCAAGGACAAAACAGCAAAGCCTAGAGTGGAGGAACCGACAGTCCCAGACGTCGGTTCTTTAGAGGGCTCAGTGGAGCCGGAGGTTTTGCCAGGTGTTTCTTTGGAGTCTCAGGGAGAGACTTTACTGTTACAGGATGTATCCTCTCAGGATGTAGGCCAGGCTGAGGGGGCTTCTCAGGTGGCTGTTCTTCCCTCTCTTCCTAAGGTGGTCAGAGCCTCCCCTTCTGTTTCCAAGGCTTCTTTGAGGGGCAGGCCGAGTTTTGCTTCAGTGGGGTTTCTCCTAGTACTTCAGGGTCTTTGCCTAAGAAACATATGCTTAAAATGGCAGAGGATTTGATTACTATGATAAGGGGTTCTATGCCCCCTCCTGATAAGAGGCCTAGGGTGGAATCTGAGTTTGAGAGTTTTGAACAATGCTCGGAGGCTTCTGAGTCTTCGGCTGAAGACTTGCAGGAGTTCCCTCCTTATTCTGATTCTGATGTGGATGATTCTACTCCTTCAGCTTCCCCTCCTGAGGATTTTTCATTTTCAGAGACTCTGCATTCCATGAGGGAGCATTTTAAATGGGAAGGTCAAGATTTCTCTGATTCCAGGAAAAGGCTTAGGGAATTCTTGTTTCTAGCCCAGCACAGGCCCTTAGCTATACCTACTGTTTTGAATGTGGTGGAAGATGTTTTGCAGAGGCTTCCCTGAATCAGTTCTTTGCCTCCTGCCCCAGTTAAACCGGATAGGTATTATAGGGTGCCTGAAGCTCATAAGTATCTTTTAGGAGTCCTAGGGCAGACCCGAAACTGTCTCTCAGGGGCCTAAAGGTGTGAAGGCCTCAGTTGTTAAAAATCCTGTCCCTCCTGATAAAGAGGCAAGGGCTTTGGATAGATGGGGAAAGAAAGTGTATACTTCTTCCACTTTGGCCATGAGGGCGTTGAATTGTCAGTTTCACATGTTAAAATATCAGAATTATCTTCTTTCACAGTTGAAATCTAAGGTGGATGCTCTGGCGGAAGGTATTGAGTGTAAAGAGTTGCAGGATTTAGTTCATGTGTCTGAACAAGTGGGTAAACATTCCTTGCAGTGTGGTTTTGATGCTGTGCAGGCCTCCTCCAGGGTGGCTGCCACTGGTTCTGTTCTTCGTAGGCACGCCTGGTTGAGAGATCAGAACTTAGCTGAGCATGTTAAGACAAGGATTTTGGATGCTCCTTTACAGTCTGATGTGTTGTTTGGTTCGCCGGTGGAAGCAGTTTTAAAGAAGATGGAGGACAAGGCTAAGTCTATGCAAACTGTTAAGGATTTTTTGCAGGTGCAGCCTCCGAAGTTTAGTAGAAATTGGCCTGCTAAGGGATGGACTTATCCTGCTTATGATTCCCAGTCTAGGGGTAGGTCTAGGCGTGGTAGGGGGAGAGCTCAAGGTGGTTTTAGGCCTAGGGCAGGAGTTCACCTGCTCAGACTTCTGGTGAGGGCAGGGGTCAGTCCTTTCGTAAGCAGACCCAATGACCTGCCTTTTCAGCTGCCAGTACCTTCTCGCCTGGCGGCACCTCTAGGAGGAAGACTGTCTCTTTTCAAAGAAAATTGGGATTTAATTACCCAAGACAAATGGGTTCTGGATATCATTCACCACGGTTACAGGTTTTATTTCCATACCTTGCCTCCTTTCAAAGGCATGCCAGACATTCCTCCTCTACAAAGACAAGAGGCTCACAAGCAAATTTCTCAGTTACTCCAAATAGGGGCCATTCAGCCGGTTCCTGTGCCAGAAAGGGGCCTAGGATTTTATTCTCGCCTGTTCCTAGTACCGAAGAAGGGGAACACGTGGAGACCAATTTTGGATTTATCTATCCTCAACACTTATCTGGACATTCCCAAGTTCAAAATGTTGACGTTACAACAGCTTTTACCTCTGCTGGGCAAGGATCACTGGATGATAACTTTAGATCTCAAGGAAGCTTACCTTCATGTGCCTATAAGACTAAGTTGCAGAAAGTATCTGCGTTTTCGAGCTGGAAATTCTCATTATCAGTTCTCTGCATTGCCCTTTGGCTTATCTACTGCGCCCAGAGTATTTACAAAGGTTCTGGCTCCAGTGATAGCTTACTTCAGGCTAAAAGGAATTCAAATCTATCCTTACTTGGACGATTGCCTGATTCTGGCTCAAGAAAAGGAAGACCTTCTACAGCATTTGGAATATGTCATAGCAGTGCTAAGATGCCTAGGGTATTCTGTGAACGAAATAAAGTCCAGTCTAGTACCCTCTCAAGACATGTGCTTTCTGGGTGTGAGACTGAATACAGCAGCCCAGATGGCCTTTTAACCCCGGACAAACAAAAGAATCTTTCCAGTTACTTCCATCAACTATCTCTTCAGTCCGGGCTGACTGCAAGGACAGTCCTTCAAGCCTTAGGGTTCATGGCATCTTGTATTCTGGTGCTTCCCAATGCCAAACTGCATATGAGGAAGCTACAATGGTATCTCAAAAATGTATGGACACAGCACTGCCAGGATTTGGACACTGTCATTCAAATAATACCTTGCATTCAAAAGGAATTTTTGTGGTGGGCTCAGGAATGTCACCTAAACAAGGGACTCTCTGTGACCCGGCCAGAGGCGAGTCAAATTCTAACGACAGATGCCTCAGACATTGCTTGGGGAGCTCATCTAAATGGAAAGTGGATACAAGACAAGTGGCCTGCCAGACTACAGCATCTACATATCAACATGAAGGAGATGTTAGCAGTCCAGTTTGCATTAATGGCTTTCAAGGAGTTACTTCTTCCAGGGCAGGTGTTGATTCTAACAGACAACACAACTGTCATGTGGTACATCAACAAACAAGGGGGGACACATTCTTACCCATTGTGCAGGCAAGCAATGATTTTATGGGAGACTGCGCTAAGCTTGCAACTAACTCTTCAGGCAAGGTTTCTGCCGGGAGCACAGAACTCCTTAGCAGATGTGTTAAGCAGACAAATCATGGATCCCCACGAGTGGAAACTGGATCTTCATGTATTTCAAAAGTTGACAGTGTCCTGGGGAACTCCAGACATAGATCTGTTCGCTTCTCCACTAAACCACCAGCTGCCAAAGTTTTGCACAAAGAGGTTTCATCACACAGCTTGGAAAGTGGATGCTCTTTCTTTCAGTTGGAAAAATCTTCATGTGTATGCGTTTCCACCTCTGCCTCTTCTTCCAAAGGTGCTTCTAAAGGTCAGACAAGACAAGCCAAGGATGATTTTAATAGCTCCAGATTGGCCTCGGCAGCACTGGTACCCATTACTGAGGAGTCTGGTAAAGAAGCCTCCATGGCCTTTACCCTTGATTCCACATCTGTTGTCTCAGAAGGACGGTCGTCTGCTCAATGTCAAGCTTCACTCTCTTCATCTAACAGCCTGGCATATTCTGTTTTGAAAGACAGCAGGTCTCAACTTCCTCAACAAGTTTTAAATGTGATTATGGAAGCCAGAAGACCTAGTACAAGGAAAGTGTACGCAGAAAAATGGAAGAGATTTTTATTTTGGACTGCAGCACAGAATTTGGAGATTTCAGAGCCTAATTTGAGTGTGGCTCTTCAATATCTTACTGAGTTATTGGACAAAGGTTTGTCTTTCTCTTCCATTAAGATTCATGCTGCAGCAATTTCAGCTCACTATGATTGTGACCCACCATTGTTTTCACATCCTTTGTTCAAGCAATTTCTTAGAGGGGCAAAGAATATAAGACCCCCACGTAGAGCTCCTACTCCTGCTTGGGACCTCAATTTTGTGTTGGAGAAACTTACTCTACAACCTTTTGAGCCTGCAGCTACTGCTGAACTGAAATACTTGTCATGGAAGACTGCTTTTTTTGTTGGCCATTACTTCTGCAAGAAGGGTTTCTGAGTTACAGGCCCTTATGGCGGTTGAGCCTTTTTCGATTTTTCATAAGGATAGGGTATCATTACGTACTAATCCTTCCTTTATGCCTAAAGTGGTTTCTAGTGTGGCTTTAAACCAAACTATTCATTTGCCTACGTTTTATGCAGATCCCCAAAATAAAGGGAAAAGATTTTGCACACTTTAGATGTACACAGGCAATTGCGTTATTATTTGAGCAGGACTAAGGATTTTAGGCAGTCTCAGCAGTTGTTTGTTTCTTTTGCTTTGAGTTCTCAGGGCAAGCCTGTGTCAAAACAAACTATTTCTAGGTGGATTGGGTTTTGCATTGCATTTTGTTATTCCCATCATGGCAAGGAGATTCCAGCTGGGATTAGGCCTCATTCCACTAGGGCTACTGCCACTTCAACAGCTTTTTTAAGGGGGGTGGCAACTAAGGATATTTTGGAGGCAGCTACTTGGAGTTCAGTGCATACTTTCTCTAAGCATTACCACCTTCCTCTCTACTCTAAGTCTAGGGCTGGTTTTGCCACAGCTATTTTGCAAGGCATGTTATCAGCTCCTGCTTCCTTATGATTTGCCAGCCTCCCGTACCTCTGCTTTGGGATTCTACCCAATAGTTAGGACTGCAGCAATGTGGAATGAAGAACATAGTACAGTTTTGTACCTACCATAAATGTAGATGTTCGAGGATCCACATTGCTGCAGTCCAATTTACCCTCCCTCCTTCCCCTCTGTATTTAGGGGTGGTTGTCTAGGTGAGGTTATATTCTGCTAATTTTGTATATTTTGTATATATATATATTTTGGTGCAGATATGTTGGGAGTTTTTGGTTTTTGGCCTTATCTTTTCAGGGTCTTCTGACATCTGGGGCAAGAAAAGACTGAGGATATGACGTCGGTCATGCGCATTAGTACCCTGACGTACTGACGTCAGTCTAATGCGCCCTGACCGACGTCAGCCATATACTTTGGTATTCGGGCCGACTGGACAGCGGACTACCCAATAGTTAGGACTGCAGCAATGTGGATCCTCGAACATCTACATTTATGGTAGGTACAAAACTGTACTTTACCACTCCCACAAGAGGGGAAAACATACTGGACCTGATCATCACCAACATGGGGATTCTATGCTCCAGACCAGAAGTGTATCCCTCATTGGTAAGATCAGACCATAAACTAATCTCACTGGATATTCACATCCCGACTCCACCCCCTGCCCGGAAAACCACAGTGAAAAACTTCTCTAATGCAAATTTCACACTCCTCAAAACCAAGGTGGAATCCTTCAAAGCCCCCGGGCCTGTTGAAAATATGTCCCAGACCGCAGAATCCTTTATAAATGCATTCTATGAACACCATCAGGGATGCATGGATCATGCAATCCCAAATAAAACCAAGTCCCAATCCGCCAAAGGCAGACGTCCTGTCTGGTGGACCCCAGCCATAAACAAACTGTACAATAGAAGGAGGAAGCTACTACATGATAGAGCAAAATCCCAAAAAGGGAAGGCATCTCTGATCAGTATTAGCAAAAAACTACGGGCACTCATAAAATCGTCTAAGGTCAGCTTTGAGAGAAAAATTGCACAGGACACTAAGGATAATCACAAGGCTTTTTTTAGTTATGTTAGGAACCTGGGTGGGAATTCCCAGATATGCTCAGAATTAGTCCAAAATGACAAAAAATACATCGAACCCACAGACATTGCCAACATCCTAGCTGACAGGTTCAGCGCAAACTTCTCTCCCCCCTCCCCACCAAAAGGGCAAATATCTATCCCAGCAGAGTGCTGCCCCCCCTGACATCTCAGATGCTCAGGTAAGAGCTGCCCTCTCCAAAGCAAAAAACACAGCCTCAATGGGACCAGACGGTGTCCCGGGCTGCGTCCTACATGAACTCCAAGAAGAGCTAAACCCAAACATAAAACTACTGTTCAATCTCAGCCTTACTACAGGATATGTACTCAAAGAGTGGCGTACAGCAACAGTGGTCCCTCTCCACAAAGATGGTGCCTCAACGGATTCTGGAAACTATCGCCCCATAAGCCTGACTAGCTTGGTCTGCAAAGCTATGGAAAGGATCATCATGAACCTCATAAATAAAGATATTGGGGATTTACAGACACTGGATCCTACCCAGTTTGGCTTTGTTAAGGGCAGATCCTGCTTCTTAAACCTGGTTGATTTCTTTGAAACAGTCACTAAGGCCATTGACGAGGGGAAAGGTGGTCCACACAGCCTACCTGGACCTCGCAAAAGCCTTCGATACAATACCCCACTCGGGCATTATAGATAAGCTCACCAGCTTAAATATAAACCCTTGTGTCACTAGATGGGTTGCAAACTGGCTCAAGGACAGAACCCACATGGTTAGAATTGCTAGAGCCATGTCAGACTCCAAACCAGTTACAAGTGGCGTCCCACAAGGCTCAGTCCTGGGACCTCTCTTGTTCGATATATATTTCTTGGAGGTACAGGCCAACACGGAAGTACTGTGGCTGATCAAGTTTGCAGGTGACTGCAAACTGGGCGCCATAATCGACACTCCAGCCGACACAAGCATCCTCCAAAAGGGCCTCATAGAAACAGACAACTGGTGCCAGAGCCGTGGCCTCAAGCTAAACGCTAAAAAGTGTATAGTCATCCCCTTTGGTAAAAACAAAGTGCCCACAAATTACCACATAGGTGGTAATCCATTAAGTACAGAAGAAGTAATTAGGGACCTGGGGACCCAAGTTGATAGCAATCTCTCATTTGACAACCACGTGGCCAAAGTGGTTAGAAAAACATTTTATATAGCCCACCTAATCATGAAGGGATTCACATCTAGATCAGGAGAGGTCATTGTGCCTCTTTACTCATCCCTCATCAGGCCCATAATTGAGTACAATGCCCCTTTTGGGATGTACCTTACCAGACACCTGCAGCAACTGGAGAGACCCCAGAGGTACCTCACCAAGAGGATCAAAGGGCTCAAACAGTTGCCATATGCTGCCCGGTTAAAGAAACTCCAGCTCTACTCAGTGGCATACCGCCTGCTCAGAGGCAATCTGTGCCTGACATATAAAGCCATATCCAACCCGGAATTAATGGACATGCTGCACCTCAGAAAATCCAAATCCCATCGAGCTACGCGCTCGAAAGACTTGAACCTCAGCACTGAAATAAATAGGACATGCTGGAGGGACAGATTCATAACCCAGAGGCTCCCTTCACTCTGGAATAAAATCCCAGTCCAGGTTAGGCAGAGTCCCTCACTGACTCTCTTCAAGAGGAATCTTGATGAGTGGATGGGAGATCATAGGTTTACCCCGGGTATCACTTCTGTGTCACTGTTAGACAGAGGCACAGTATACTAACCTCGAAAAAGGGCATAGCAAAATTATTTTAAAATGGGTGGCGAAAGCCAAACACACTCTGGCTAGGCTTATAAATGCCCTAGGGCAGATAGCCTAGTATGAACCTATGAACCAAAGAATGTAACTGGCATCCTCTAAAGTACCTCAGTCTTGATGACGCAGTTGCATTTTTTAATACTACCTTCCTGAGTATCCTTAATTACCATGCCCCCAGAAGACTTTCCAGAATCAAAGCACAACCCTCCCCATGGCTACAGAAAACCACTAAGTCAGAAATGAAAAACAGGGATAAAGCCTGGGAGCACTGGTGCAAAACCAAGACCCCCTCAACTAGACAGAAATTCCTAGAACTATGCAATAGAGTCAAAAAGCTAATAAAACAGGACAAATTCTAATACTACCAGTCTGCCCTAGACTCCTCCGAACACATCCCCAAACAATTCTGGTCCTCCATAAACTCCATCCTCCACCCAGGTAAAGTCAGTACCCCTCCTCCTAACATCTCTCACTCCTCAGAATATATTGCTACCTCATTCAACACACACTTCACACAAACTATACTATCACTAGCTAAACAACACAAACCCCCTCCCCTCCAACCCACACCTTCAACTACTAATCTCCTCACTGCCTTCTCTTTTTCTCCTGTACCTACCTCCAACATAAAAAAAACTCTTAACTAAACTTAAACTCACCAAATTAGCAGCAGGCAACCTCCCAAGTGAATACCTACAAATAGCAGCTGATGCTCTGGCCTACCCAGTATCCATCTTGATTAACCGATCTCTGTCAGAAAGTTATGTTCCCACACTATGGAAAGTATCACATATAATTCCCCTCCACAAAGGCGGACCCTCCACAGAACTAACCAGTTACCGCCCCATAGCTGTTCTCTCTCCACTCTCCAAAATACTAGAGAGATGCATACACTCTCAGGTCTCAGACTACCTCCTTACTAACAACCTCCTTTCCAATACTCAGCATGGTTTCCGACCAAACCATAGCACCACCACTGCCTTACTCTCCTTTACTAACACTATCCTTCAGCATAAAAACAATGGCTATCTCTCCTCTGCTACTTTCCTAGACCTATCTAAAGCATTTGACATGGTCCCACACAAACAACTTATCTCTGTCCTCAATAACCTATCCTTCTCACAATCAGTCAGCAACTGGTTTCAGAGTTACCTGTCTGACCGCCAACAATCCGTTGTATGGCAGAATGACATATCTCCCAAACTACCTGTCTCCATAGGGGTTCCCCAAGGATCCATCCTTGGACTCCTACTCTTGTCTGTTTTCACAAATAATCTAGCCTCTGCCACCACACATGGCACACTCATACAATACGCAGATGACTTGACCATCATCTGCTCAGCCCAGTCCCTACCCAAACTGCAAAAAGTCACACAGGAAGCCTTTTCCTCTGTTGAAACTTGGTTATCCGATGCCCAATTAATACTCAACCGAAACAAAACTAAACTACTCATCTTCCAACCCACCAAACATACTCAAAACAACTCTCACTTTAACATCACAGCAAAAAACAACACCACTATATACCCAACTGAACACACCAAATTGCTAGGAGTGGAAATAGACAATAAACTAAAATTTGACATTCACATATCCATGACCATAAAAAAAGTCCACAAAAAACTAAAAGTGTTGTACAGAAATGAGCATCTTCTCACCAAAGCAGCAAAGATTTAAATAGCAACGTCCCACCTTATCTCCACCCTACTTTATGCCTCTCCAATATATACCAACCTAAGGCAATGCAATCTAAACAAGCTAGAGACCTGCTACAACAGAATTACCAAATTCACCACAGGGGCATCCTACCGTAGTCACCACTGTCTCTCACTTGCTGAACTGGGCTGGCTTGAACTCCCTCACCTCCTTCAATGGTATCAACTCTCACTCACCCACAAACTAGTAAACCATCCACTAAATGTCCCATCCCTCCAGAATCTTCTCCTACCCTATCGTACCACCAGACCACTAAGATCCAGCAACAAAAATCACTTGCAGATCACTAAAGACAATAACTCTGCTGGTGAAGCACTATTCTCTTGCACCATAGCCAAATTATGGAACTCCCTCCCACCCACAATTACCTCCGTACCATCATGCACTCACTTCAAAACTTTACTAAAAGCGCACCTAAAACATGCTGGCTATGCCCTTGCAACTCCCACTCTAATATCACCCACCCCATCCAACCACTACCTTTCTTTCCACTCCACTAACTACCTTGATTATAGCAAGCTCAGATGCTCATAAGCCTAGTACTTATACAGCAGGAGCTTCTTATTTTAACATTTGTTAATGTCTGTTATGTACTTCACAGATAAAGATTCTAGTTGTCTACTGATGTACTATGTTCTTCATCTGTAAATATGTTGTAAGTAATTGCTATGTAAATTGTTAATCGCTATGTAATTCAATGTAACTACTGTCTGTTTATTTTAACTGTGGAGCTTTTCTCCCCGGGCCTCCCCTGAAAATGGACGTACTCCCGGTCAACAAATATATATAAATAAATAAAAATGAATTGCTGGACCACTATAGACCTAGGCAGGTTTAATCTGACTAAAAAAGAAAACTACCTATTAAAAGAACTTAGAAGTAACCCTACTTTGAGGTTTATGAAGCCGGATAAGGGGGGTGGGATGGCTATAGTTAACACTGAAGATTACAACAGTAAGATTTTTGGCATGTTACAGAATGAAGACAAATATGAATGTGTCTCCAGGAATTAAATAAATATTTCTTATAGAAAGATTAAATTAGTACTGGAGGACTCCTTACTTCAGGGGGTGATTAATGGGGAAACATACCAATTTTTGAAAAATGATAACCCAACCATCCCAATATTATTCAGAATTCCGAAAACACACAGACATTTTGACCCACCTTACCACCTCATAACTAGTGAAAACAGTATAACCTACCCACTGGGAGTATTTATTGATCGGGTGGTGAGAAAATCTTTGATTTCTATTGATCATACCTTACAAGATTCTTGGGACTTCTTAAGTCGGATTTAGAAAAAATATTATAGTGAGGGTTCCAGTTTATCAACTATTGATGTAGTTGATTTATTCACCTCTATACCCCATGGAATAGGGGTAGAATTTTTTCATGAGGTGTTAGTGGAAAAAACTACCTTGGGAAACACCATAGTAAAATTTATTATGGTGTCCATGGAAATAATTCTGATGAATAATTTCTTTAGTTTTTGGGGTGAATTTTTCCATCAGACTAATGGGGTGGCAATGGGTACCAGTTGTGCCCCACTTTTTGTTAACCTAGTTTTGTACCATTGGGGAAAATGAACACATAAACAGCCCATTCAAGGATTTGTGGACTGTTTATCTTAGATATTTGGATGATGTGTTCATTCTTTGGAAGGTGGGGAAAAGCACATGGAATTCATTGACTATTTGAATAGTATATGTGACTATTTCATATTTACAGGTAATAGTGATTAGGACAAGGTTAGTTATTTGGATGTGTGTCTTTGGAAAGACAAGTGTAAGCAATGTTTTCAATCCTGTGTCTATCGAAAACCCACTTTCTCTAACGATTGCCTTGAGTTTAAAAGTAGTCACCCCCAGTACGTCAAAAGAAATATTGTGAAGGGTCAGATGGTCCATATAGCAAGAATGTGCTCAGACCTCGAAATAGTGAAGGTAGAAATGGGTACACTGGCAAATTTATTTGTAGCAAGGGGGATACCCTTTGGAGTTCGTTTTACCCATTTGCGACCAAGTGATTGGTGAATGGGGAACTAGATACAAATCACTGTTAGGGGTAACCCAGAACAAAGAGGTAGTAGACAGGGTAAGGATTACTCCTCTTCAGTGGTACTAACCTATGGGGAAACCTGTGACAAAATTAGAGATATTCTTAAGAAAAATTGGGTACTTTTTAAAGGAAATGATGAACTTTTAGGGATTGTAGGTAATGGACCTACTTTTTCTTATGGGGCAAATAGTAATCTAACGTTCTTGTTAGAACATCCCATAGAGCATAAAACAAAGACCCCTAAGGGGACCACTGCACGTGGGGCTTATGACTATTGTAAATGTATTATTACAACTCCCAGTTCACAAGTTGGTACTAATGGTTTAGTGGTGAGGTTAGCCACGGGCTCTTGTGTTACTACAGGGGTAGTTTATATTGCTGTTTGCCAGGTTTGCCAAGATTTTTACATGGGTAAAACTGAGAGGGGTTCAGAAGAAGGATCTACGAGCACCTTTAACAGTGTTAACAAATAGGATGAAAACAACGCACTATACCGACATAGTAAAACAAACCCTGACCACACAAGTGGTTGGTAAGGATTTTAGGGGGGTGGGGGGGGGGGGTGACTGGAGAAACAGATTAGACAGGGCTGAAATGAGGTAGCAACTAAGGTTGAATGCCACAGTTGCCCCAGATATTAATAATATTTCAATTAAACCATAACTAAAACTCAGGGCAACAAGAATATAAAATTAGGCTGCTTTCAAAGTGTCTTTCTTGTTTTTACATAAAGTAGCTTTGGTATAAAAAGTTATATGCTTAGACTTAATTATGTATTTTCTAAGCTAATTGCCTTTTATTTCTTAGAGTGGATATAAATGTTGCTGTATGATTTTAAAAATTAACTGGAAGGGTTAATTGGGTGAGTGTTCTTATATAAGTATGTATTATTGGATACAAACACAGTTCTTATGAAGTCTTGATTGAAGAAAGTGCTTGACTGGTTCTTTTTGGTAGTTTCCTTGGATGTATTTTATTCTTTTGCTTTTTTACTTACATTGTTGATTTTATTCGACCTGTGGAATTAAAATAATGTCACTAGACTCGTGAGTCTGGCTCTTGGCTACAGCTGGAGTGGTAACTTTTTTTCTTCTTTCTGATATAGATGAGTAATCTAGTAGTTGTATTATTTAGTTTTTGCAGTAAATAATAGCCAATACTGAAAGGATTACCAGGAAATTGTATGCAACTGTTAGTTGCAATTATTTGCTGGCACCTTTCAAATCCAATTTACTGGTAATCTTTGTATCAGCTATTATTTTATGGTACATGGATTTTCCTAATTTTGTTATTTTGCTTTAAAGTTGGAGGCGAAATGGAATGAAGTGAAAATTTTGATACATCTAAAAACAATGCTGACGCTGAGACTTGAGGCTCATGAGTTTAAGATTTTTTTTTAATTTTATGTGACATGGAAGCTGAGAAGTTTTGCTTCTCTATCATTTCTAAATATGATGTTCATGAAAAGGTTCCCTTAATTTTAGAGGGGATTGCCAGTAGGACTTAATAGCAGTCTGAAAACAAAGCACCTTCACTTTTAATTGTATGGTGTATGGCACCTGCTCATTCACCATTGTTAGACCATGCTGCATATTTAGGCATTGAAGGTTATCAAGGTGTGTCACAGAGGCAGGATAGCACACCAAATCTATAATCTGTTCATTATTTCATATGAGAAGTGCCATCCATATTGTAGAGAGTGATAAAATGGGTAGTTTATTACAAATGTATTTACATTCAAACTAAGTATTTCATATACATCTAAGTATGCAGTTTGGAATATTACTCTGTGCCTCTAGTCTGGGTCATGGCTGAAAGTGGTCATTGGGTCAGCCTAATTATGTTTCCAAAATAATGGAAAGTGGGTTAGAAAGGTGGAAGGGTGCATGTCCTTTTCATTCTTGCAGTATTCCTTCCATGCGGGAAGTCCTCCACCCAAAGACCCGACATCCAGCCAGTGTACATCAGTTTTTAGCTACCACAATGTACGTGGGATGTCGCACGTATGTGCTGACATCAGGCATGAACAACGCCTGCATGTACAATCCTTTGAACTTTTCTGCCGCCATTCAGGACACTTGACTTGTACATCGGTCTGCTACCAGATTCCATTGGTTGCTACCAGCTTTCAGATAAGTGCCCCTTTGAGGATTTATTTAATTGCTGCTGTCTTTTGTAATTAGTTCATGTCATCCAGGAAGGGCAAGTATAGGTGTGGAAGGCAAATTCCACATAAAGATTGCCATGACCTTTGTCTTTTCTGCCTAGGCCCCAATGACGACCATTGTTCCTGTTCCTTTTGACAGGCATTTGTTCCTAAAGCTTTGGATAGCTGACTTTCAGCTCTAAATCTCTACTTAGAGAATCAATGTCTTAAACATCTGGTTAAGTACTTTATGGAGGGTTCCAGGGATCCTTTGGCTGTGCTGATTTTGAAGAGGAGGGTTAGTAAACCTAGGCCCAAATCCTCTTTGGCTGCACCTCATGCATCTGATATATCCCTTGACTTCTTGTGCTATTTCTGTTCCTTCTTTTACATTTTCTCCTGTTCAAAGAGGGGTCTATATTATAAGACCGAAAGTTGAAAATTGTGAATGCTGTAAATGTCGAAAATGCCAGACCTCCAAGTGCTTTTTCTGAGATTGCAGTACAGTGAAGATTGGAATATTTGCCCTTTCCTCACTGTAGTGCGATCTTTGAGCTGGTATATGTATTTAGTGGGGGGTGTGGTGGGTGCAGCCCCCAACATATCAAGTTTGAGGTTTGGCATTTTCGACATTTACAGCGTTTGCTATTTTCAACCTTCGGTCTTACGATATCAACTCTTCAAAGAGTAGGGGAACAGGTTCTTTCTGATGATGATGATGACTCTTACTCTGAGGATTCCTTAGCATATTCTACACAAATTGCATCTCCAGAGGAAGAGTCTAATGGGGGAGGATTCCCCAGTAGAAAAGATCTCTTTTGGTGAAACTGTTAAAATGAGGGAATTGTTCAAATGGGACTGTTCACAGATTTCAGAGGAGCAAAAAAGTTGTTATGACCTTCTGCAAATGCAATTCTTTCACCTTCTTCTGTGCCTCCAGTCCTGCCAGCTTTCCTGGATGCTTTCACTTCTTCTAATGCCCCTGACTCTCAGGCTGCTGCCCCCAAGAGGCCAGACAGATTCCGCAAGGTGCCTGATTGCAAGTTCCTATACGTGTCCTTCAGCTGATCCAGCTGTTTCCATAGCTTCTGACAAGTCTTTCCCAAAAGTAGTCTCCTAAACAACTTCCCTCTGATAAGGAGAGCAGAATTTTGGAGAGACTTGGTAAAAAAGTGTGCACTTCTTCCACTTTAGCAGTCAGAGCAATGAATTAAGAAACTCAAATGTCTGGGTATTTCTTGGCTTTACTTTCTCAGGCCTTGCAAGCTCTTGCTCAACTCCCAGACTCTGAAATTAAAACTTAGGATCTGATGTTGTTAATCTTCATTCATTCATCACTGATGGGATGTCTGTTCCGTCCTTGGAACCAAGTCTGCCTTATATCAAGCTCATGCCAGCCCAAAAACTCTCCAGCTAAGCTGTTACCCATAGGACTCTTCTCCCTGTTACCTCAGATCTCATTAGCCACATAGCCGTAAAGCCGCATTCAAGCCAGCTCTCAGCTAAGTCAAACATTTTTTTGATATTTTATAGAGTTTGATAGGAGTTTCTTGTAATTTTCCTGATTTTTGTCTATCTTTGTCTGTCACTAGCCTTTACCCTTTCCTGTTGACTCCCTTTCTTAATTACCTTTCTGGAATCTTAGTACCATTGGTGGTACGGCCTTTCTCCCTACCCTTGTGGTAATTCCTAAATACCTTTGCTGGTATTTTTCTCTTTTCCTAAAAAAAAGCTATATTTGTGTGTGTGTGTGTGTGTGTGTGTGTATATATATATATATATATATATATATATATATATATATATATATATATATATAAAATCTCCCTTCTAGCCTCCTCTTTGGTTGTTTATTTTGTGTGTGTGTGTCTGAAAAGAAAGGAATGTCAGGCTTTAAGCAATGCCTGAAATGTAGTAGAAACAAGCCACCTTAACCGAAAATGCCTAAAGTGTCATCGGAGCCGAAGCCAGAGTTTACAACACCAACTTCTGTTCCGTCAACTGTCTTTGTCTTCGGCGCCTGTTTCAGCACCAATAATGTCTATGGCACAATTTATTCCCAAGTTACAAATTGCTTCATCCTCTTCAGTAAAAAGTGCCAC
This sequence comes from Protopterus annectens, assembly GCF_019279795.1. Lineage (NCBI taxonomy): Eukaryota > Metazoa > Chordata > Ceratodontiformes > Protopteridae > Protopterus > Protopterus annectens. Next base: position 674,137,754 of record NC_056729.1, read on the forward strand.
GTCACCAAGCATGCCTCAGTTACCCATGGCTATGGCTCCACTCTTAGCTGAGCCTTCAATAACTACCTCCACACCCACTTTGGTACAGAGTGCCATTAATGGCACCGAGCCTATGTACAGTACTCATGACTGCAATAGATGCTCCATTACTCCCCGTCTCCAAAATCAAGTCAGCAGTGCAGTTGGATACCACAACTTGAACCCGATACTCCCATCAGTGGACCCCTCTCTGGGACAGATGTATAGCCCCTTCCTTGAGCGGCCAGAGTTCCCATCGGGGATATCCACTAGATCCACCAGGAGCCTTTCTGTACTGGATGTGTGCCTTGTGGACCAGCTGCTGACAGCCAGGGGGATTCGTACACCCTCTAAGACCCATCCACCTGTCGGACTTGGGAGTGTTTCTCCACATATTCCATCCTACTCTCCTCTATTGACCTCCTTGCAGGTTTCAAAGTCTTCGACTCTGACGCCTGCTTTAGTACCTACTTTGGTGCCATTAGTGGACCTCACTGTGGCCCCAGAACTGACCCTTTGGCCTGTGGTTCATTCAGAGCTAGGTCTTCCTCAGGTCCACGATGGGGCTACGAGATCTTCAGTGCCAAGTACAATCCCGAGCATGTCTACGGTTCTGTCCACGGCACCAGGAGTTCTGTCGGCACTGATCCTTCTTGAAGCTCCTTTCTCGAGAGCAGGTTCCACTGAGCAGAGTGTGACCCTGGTTCTGAGGTTGTCTTTCTCTTTTCTGGGCTCCCATCCCTCTTCGGGCGGATCTGCTTTCCAGGTGATGGAGAGGGTTCTTGCTTCTGGAAGGGTCCCCATGGTCACCCCCTGAAAGAGGTCTCCTTTGGAGACATTCTTGAAATGTTGAAACAGAGGCGTGACTGGAAGCCCAAAAACCCTTCCTCGAAGGAGTCCATCTTCCTGCAGGCTTTTCGTGCGCACCCATTTACCTCTTGGGTGACCCCACTTGCAAACGAGCTAGTCCAGCTCATGGTGCAATCTGCCTGGAAGAATCCTGACTCTGTTCAGCCAAACCGACAGAGACTGGATAAAATTCTGCCCCCCCCCCGAGGAGAGCCCACATTGGTCTAAAGGTTTACCAGTAGATGCTATGGTGGTGGCGGCAGCCACAAAGAAGGAGCTCAATGAAGAGAGACAGACTGTTCGTCCGCCTAACAGGGAGTTCCAGGTGGTGGACAGATTAGGGAAGCAAGTCTTTGCTTCATTGACTTTTGCCATACGGTCTTTGAACTATTTGGCACATTTTACAAGGCTCCAAAGAGACTTAATCTCTGAACTGTCTGGAACTCTATCAGGACAGGTGGCTGACGAGGTAAGTGAAAAAGTTACCTCACAGCTTGGAATCCATTTCAAACTCCTCCATGAGGTTAATATCCCATGCAACTGAAGGGGCTGCAAGATCTGCGGGTTCAGGTATAGTTGAGAGGCCACACTTGGATGCGCCTTTGTGATTTCATGGACCCCTTTGTCTTCCTTCCTGAATGCTCCAGTTGAAGCATCTTCTCTGTTTGGCCCAAAAGTTAAGGACACTCTAGCCAGGTGTGAGAAGGATGGTAAGACCCTGTATGCTGTAGGTGTATGCTTTTCCACCCCCCAGCATTCCTTCTCCAGGAATCAGAGGAGTGGAAATTTGTGGCACAAAACGTCTCTGGGTCCTTTTCGTGACACACATGGCGAGTTCACCGCAGGGTCAGAGGGGGTAACTCTTAAGGAAGAGACCCCTACCAAGGCATTGGGGGCCTGCGTAACTAGGGACCCAGAGATTCTTTCTCTTGGCAATCCTACCAGTGGTCCTGAAGAGTGGCCCAATTGCCTTCCTCTGGAAGCAGTCAGGGGAGGTTTCTCTCTGCACCACACTGCCTGGCAATCGATAACCACGACTCTTGGGTGTAGAAGATAATAACCAGAGGTTACCACATCCCTTTCAATTCTTACCCAAAGCCACTAGGATGAATCCCCAACGTTCCACCCAGTCAATGGAAAGAAGCAGCTCTAGAGAGAAAAAAGTTGTGTCAAAAGAGGCATGCAGGCAGTCCCACCAGACCAGTGCAGATCCAGATTCTACTCAAGATTCTTTTTGGTGCTAGAAAAGACGGGGGACTAGAGACTGATTTTGGATCTCAGCAATTTAAATGAGTTTGTAACCCAAATTAAATTTCAGATGGTCATGGTTCAGTCCATTCTCCCCTTTTTGGGGAACGGCGATTAGATGTGCTCCATGGACCTTCAGGATCCGTATCACTACATCAAAATGGACAAGTGCTCCAGGAGGTTGCTTCAGTTCCGGCTGGGAGCCAATCACTACCAATTCCTCGCTCTGCCTTTCGGACTGTCAGCCCCCAGTGTGTTCACCAAGTGCATGTCAGTAATAATGGCTCACTTGAGACTGCAAGGATTCCGGGTGCTTCCATATTTAGACTATTGGCTCCTTACCGCCCCCACCAAGCATCTACTGGTAACGGCCCTGAAATACACTTTCTTTCCTTGGTGAAACTTTTGGGAATTTCAATAAATTGGGAGAAATCCAACCTGATGCCAACCCAGTCCATAGAGTTCACAGGAGCAGTATTCAACACTCACTCCTGTTTAGTATCTCTCCCAGACCACAGATTACAAAGACTGAGGCTTCAACTCCGGGTGATTCTCTGTCAAAACAAAATTTCAGCAGGGGAGGTCCTCCAGCTCCTGGGTTCCATGGCAGCTTCTATACTAACGGTGCCTCTTGCAGAGCTTCACATGAGACTCCTTTAATGGTTTCTGTTATCTCAGTGGTATCCAAATCATCATCCTTTGTCCTTTCAGATTTGGATAACCAATCATTGCAAACAGGACCTACTTTGGTGGATGAGGCCAGAAACAGAGCTTTGGAGCCGCCCCTTCCATCTTCCTCAGCCCAGAACCACTGTGACCGTGGATGCTCCCCTGATAGGGTGGGGGGAGCATTTTCTGGGAATGACCGTCCAAGGCACATGGTCCACAGTAGAGGCCAATCTGCATATCAGTGTCCTAGAACTGAGGGCAGTGGTTTTAGCATTGCAAGCATTCCAGTATGTCCTTCCTTCTGGAAAAGTTGCCATCCAGTCATACAGCATGTCAGTAGTCTGGTATATCAACAAACTAGGAGGAGCCAAATCCTATCCCTAATGTCGAGAGGGTATGAAAATTTGGCAATGGGCAATAGCTTCCAACCACTTTCTGATAGCAACGCATATTCCCTGGGCTTCCAACATGATTGCAGAAAAGCTGAACAGATGTATTTACTGCCTCACGAGTGGTCCCTCAATCCGTCCATCACGATGAAAATTTTCAACCATTGGGGTCAGCCTTGCTGCAACCTATTCACCTCTCCGTCAAACCACAAATGCAGCAACTACTTTGCCTAATTCCCCCGCAGGGGGATACCCCAAGAGACACTTTTACCCACGATTGCCCATGAGACATCTATATGCTTACCCTCCCATCCTTCTTATTCCCCAATTCTTATAGAAAGCTCTTCGGTTGAAAAGCAAAGTGATCCTCATAGCTCCTTACTGGCCTCAACAAGTATGGTTCCCCTTTCTCTGGCCTCACCTACTGTGCCGACCGTGGATTCTGGATCCAACTCCAGACCTGATTTCTCACCCCTGTGCGGTGCGTCACCTGAACTTAACCAGTCTCAAGCTGACAGCTTGTTTTTCCACTTCCGCTGATCACCAGGCAGAACAACCTTTCTCCAGAGTACCTGATATTATTCTGGCCTCCCACAAACCTTCCCCTAGGAAACTTTACCTTGACAAATGCAAGATATTCTCAATTTGGTCTAAGCAGAGAAAACTAGATCCATACTCGGTCCCTGTTACTGTAGTACTACATTATTTGTCAAATTTCTTTGAAGACTGTGCTGCAGCTTCTACTATATACGAGTCCATCTAGCTGCTATTTCAAACTTCCGTAATGGTTTTGGGAATTCTTCTTTGATCTCACAGTCTATGTAAAACCTTTCTAAAAGGAGTCTTTCACATTAGACCTCCAGTCAAACAACCTATAGAACTATGGAACCTCACAATAGTCCTACATTCTTTGACACAATCTCCTTTTGAACCTGGAGTGACTTGTGACATCAAGTTCTTATCCTGGAAGCGTCTTTCTGGTGGCCATCACGTCAGCTAGGCGAATTTCTGAGCTCCACGCCGTATGTATAAAACGTCCCTATTTGATCTTCTACGCTAAACTTGCATTAAATTGGTCTTCAGATAAATCTGCATTTTTTTCTGTGACTACGTTTTGGTGGTGAACCACAGGTTTCAGCTGTTTGTTGGTGTGGCTTCTCTTGATCTTCTGCAAGGACAGAGTATCACTCCGGACAAACCCGTGCTTTCTCACCAAAGTAATTTCGGATTTCTCCATTAATCAGAATATTGCCTACCAGTCTTTTTCCTGAATTTTTCTAATAAAGGAGAGAAAGGGAAGGAACTTCAAGATATGAAACACCTTTTCATTTCTTCTGTTCCTAGGTTCCATAGGAATTTTACTACTAAGACATCATTTGTTAGGAGACCAGTTTGCACGTTTTCTTCCTCAAATTCTTCTTCCAGACCTAAAAAGACTGCTAGGAGACCTCCACAGTCTAAATCTGCTGCTTCTGCACCTTCCTCACAGCAGTCCTTTCTAGCCAGGTCTAGCTCTCTGTGACTAACAGCATCTTTCAAGTCTTACCCCTCTATCTCTTCATCTATCTCTCTCTCATTTCCAGCTTGGGCAAGGATCAGTCAGGATTCCTGGGTTCTGCCTATTACCCAACAGGGATACTTCATGACTTGGGAAATTCTCCCTCTTTTCATGCGAATTCCACAACCCACTTCAAGTCAACTGAACTTGTTTCCAGAGGTTCTAACACAGCTACTTTCTCAAGACATAATTCAGCACATGCCAGTGGATCAGAGTGGCAGAGGTGCTTACTCCAGGATGTTTCTTGTTCCCAGAAAGGATTATCCATGGAGACCAATCCTAGATCTTTCCCACTTAAACAATTTTCTAGAAGTGCTATCTTTCCACATGCTGTATTTACAGACTCTGTTTCCTCTGATTTCCCCTCAATCTTACATGGCCTCTCTAGACATCAGACATGCTTATGTACACATCCCTATCCATTCTGTGTACAGGAAATTTCTACATTTCTTTATGGGTTCTTTGTAATTTCAGATGTTAGGTAGTCCGAGCTCACCTTCATTTTTACATATGGGTTCGGAGCCGATCCTCTGCTCCGACTAGGCCGATTTACAAGCTGGAAGACTTCTGGTTGGCTCGTGGCTAAGCAGGTATCCCATGGTGCACCAGTACAATTCCCAGATCTCATTTGCCGCGTCGACGAGTTCGGTTGTGCTTCTCTTGTCTCTGGCTAGGTTTTTTTCAAAATTCTTATATTCTATCATATTCAATGCTGTATTAGAACCTGTATTGCATATTTAGTGTTGCTAATATATTAAGCAGTTGTATTGCTTGCTCATTTTGAGTACAACTTAGTTTACTAGTTTTTATTGGTATCCTGTGTGCCATTTAGTTTTAGGCACTGTTGCGCATTTTATGATTATTAGGTAGAGTTTTTGGCGGTTTTATGCTCTTAGTCAACAGGAGCTCCTGTTGCCTTGTCTGTTATTCTGTCCTTTTTGGTCACCGTTGGCAGTTTCTGCTTTTTGACATTGTTAGTTTTTGGCTGGGATCCGCTTGTGAATTTACTATGATTGCAAGTAATACTACCTGTTTTTTCTTAGGAATATAGAAATTTATTGTGTCATTTATGGTTTCTCTTGTATGCACGGGCTTTCCTTTCTGGTCTCTTTAAGTTAGATGACCTACTTTCACTACATCGGGCTAGGCCCGTTAAGTTAGAGGACCTAGTCCTCATGTAACTCCTTTAGCTAGCTTTTGCTACACCGGGCTAGGCTGGTTTAAGTTAGAGGACCTAGTCCTCGTGTAACTCCTCCTTGGGGCTAGGCCCGTTTTAGTTAGAGGACCTAGTCCTCCCCCTTTCTCTTTCTCACTCTCTCTGAGCTGTGTGTGTGTGTGTGTGTAATATGTCTAAAGAAAGTAAGGATATAAACCCTCAGGGTTCAAAAAGTGCATGAAATGCTCCCAAAAGATTTCTTGACAGATGGCCACGTCAGCTGTGTCTACTGCCTAGGGCCCATCCACTTAGAGGAGTCATGTTTGTTCTGCCATGCTTTCTCTCCTAGAGTGTTACAGGAGAGAAAGAACAAACTCATACTCAAGGGTCTATTGAACCCATGCTTGGAGGAAGCACTATTCGGCTTCCTCTAAGTCTGGGAAATCAAAATCCTCAAAAAGGCCTTCTCCGGCACCGGCTGGTGTCTCGGAGCCACCTCCTAAACAGTCAAAACAATCCAAATCTGCTTTCTCGACTCCTCAGCCTTCGGAGCTGAAAGAGAGCATTATGGTGGTGTCGGAGTCAGTCACAGGTGTTTCGGAACTGATCTCTGAACCTATTGATACAGCAGTTGACTTTGCTACTTGGAGCCGGTCTGTCAGCTCCCTGCTGGTTTCTGTAACAATTAAGTTTCCAGTGCCCCCCAGGTCAAGATCCCCAACTATGTCTTCCAGGACCCTGTCAGAAGAAGATGTGGAGAGGGTAGTGCTGAGACTCCTGAAGTAGTCTGCCATACCAAAATCATTGGGCTCCGGAGCTACTTGGCCCAGCTTTGACCTTGTCTGCTATTTCTCCTCTGAGCCATACTGGCCTGCCGGAGCGATTGGTGCCAATGGAGGAAATGCCAGCTCCAACTCACCTTGTTGCTGCCTTGGAGCCAGGTTCAGCTACAACACGCTCGGTGCCGTCCGTCGTGTCCAGGGGCCGAAGCTCTCCTGTCAGAACCAACAGGGAGGGTTGGAATCGATCTTCGGTTACGAGTCTTCCTCTTGGTGCTTTGGCCAGGGTGAGCTTGGACCCTGCATCTATCTCATAGCCAACAGCTCTGGTGCCAAACCACATCTCTTCGGAGCGGGGGAGGTCTTTGGAGCCAGAGAGGTCAGCGTTTGAGATGATGAGGAGCGTGCTGTCTCATTCTCCAGCCCCTACCAGTGGCACCAGCACTTTTTCCCTGGGAGCACCAACTTCAGTCTCAGCCCCTACTCTCTCTGGAGACAGCAGAGACCCGCAGCCTCAGGAGCCATTGGTTGGTGGCCCCCACTCTTCCGAGGAGCCTCCCCAGAAGAAGTTATGTAAGAGAAAGCATATTGACTCCCAAGATGAATCTTTGACATTGGACACTGACTTCGAGGAGTCTGAAGGTTCCCCCAAGTCATCCTGTGATGATGTCTCCTTTGTGGACATTTTAGAGATCCTTAGGCAGAGGTGCGACTGGCCCACTTTTAACCCTTCTGATGAGGAGTCTGTGTACCTGAAGGCTTTCAGGTCTCAACCTTCTGCTTCTTGGGTGTCTCCACCTTTTGACGAACTGATGGATCTAGTTAGTCAAAAGGTGTGGAATACTCCTGACACTGAGGAGCCAGTCCCCAGGAGACCAAATAAGTTGTTGTCTGCCCCTCCTGGTAGAGTTCTTGTCCAAGGGCATTCCCGTAGATGCCATGGTGGTGGCGGCTGCCGTGAAGGAGTTAGCGGAGACTTCATCTGTTTATCCGCCAAACAGAGTCTCGACAGATGGACAGATTTGGGAAGCATATTTTTCAGTTCAGTGGCCTTTACCCTTCGATCGCTGAACTATCTCACGCACTTCACGAGGTTGCAGAGGGATCTCCTCAAGGAGTTGGGAGATTCCATACAAGGTGCGTGTACTGAGGGAGTTCCTCACAAGATTTCTACTCAGTTGTCTACCTTAGATTCTGTGGTTAACTCCTTCATGCGACTTCTCTTATGCTGCGGATGGAGCGAGTAGAGCAGTGGGTTCTGGAGTTGCCTTGAGGCACCACTCCTGGATGCGCTTATGTAATTTTGCAGAACCGTTCAAGTCTACTTTCACCAACCCTCCCCCCCCGTTTGATGGTTCCTTATTGTTTGGTTCCAAGGTGAAGGATACACTCAATCAGTGTGAACAAGAAGGAAAGATGCTTTCTGCTGTGGGAGTGCATTTTACTGTCCCTTCCAGACCATACCCCAAGGGTCAAAGGGGTGGTAAAATGTGGTTCATGAAGTCTCAGAGGGTGTTTCCTGACACACAGGGTGAATCCTCTTTCAGAGGCAGAGGAGGAAGAAATGACAGATGTCGCCTTAGAGGCAGGGGCGGTCCGCAATACCAACAAGGCCGCGATTACTTTCAAGGACGGCCTTATCAGCACTGCTGATGTGGAGCCCGACTGCTCTTCTCTGGGGCTGGTTGGGGGTCGCATTTCTTTGCACCAAGAAGCCTGGCTAAATATCACCCAAGACAAGTGGGTACAAAGAGTAGTTACCAGAGGCTATATCATACCCTTTTCCCTATCACCGTTTGTTCCCAAAAGGATCCCAAATGTACCACCAATCACAGGGATCAGGCAACTGTGAAGATCAACAAGTTGCTCTTAAAAAAAAGAGTCATCCAGCCCATCCCAGCAGTCCAGATAGGCTCCGGAACTTACTCCAGGTTTTTTTTAGTTCCAAAACGAACCGGAGATTGGAGGCCAATATTGGACCTCAGCAGATTAAACGAATCAGTGAAGAAGGACAAGTTTATGATGGTAACTCTGCAGTCTGTACTCCCGTTGTTAGGGAAAGAATTTTGGATGTGCTCTCTGGATTTTCAAGAAGCCTACTACCACACAAAAATGGACAAGGCGTCCAGAAGCCATCTATGCTTCCATCTGGGAGCCAGTCACTATCAGTTTCGCGTTCTGCCCTTTGGTCTCACCACAGCCCCCAGAGTGTTCACCAAATGCATGGCAGTAGTGACAGCTCACTTGAGACGTCAGAGATTCCAGGTTTTTCCGTATTTGGACAACTGGCTCCTGACCGCCCCCACCAGGCATCTACTCCTCCAAAAAAAATTGGAAAAAATCTGCATCACTGCCCTCTCAATCTGTGATTTTTTTAGGCACAGAGGTAGACACAGTAAACATGACAGCTCGTCTCCCTGCCGAAACAGCACGGAACTTAATCTCCCAAGTTCAACGTTTTCTCCCGTTGCGAAAAGTCAAAGTTAAGTGGTTTCTTCAGCTCCTCGGGACTATGGCTTCCACAATTCTATTGGTACCATTAGCCTGGTTGCACATGAGGATTCTCCAGTGGCTTCTGTCTTCCCAGTGGCCCTTCCAGTCTCTCCCATTAAGTCATCCTCTCGTGTTGACAGAGTCATGCAAGAAGAACCTTTGTTGGTGGATAGCTCCCAATCAACTGATCACGGGTGATCCTTTGTTCCGGCCCAACCCGTTGCCACTGTGACCACAGATGCCTTCCAGATTGGGTGGGGGGGGCATTATCTCGACAGGACTGTCCAAGGCACATGGCAAGAACACGAGGCTCATCTGCATATCAGTATTCTGGAGATGAGGGCGGTGCTTCTGGCATTGCAAGCACTTCAAGACCTTCTTCCTCTAGGGACAATTGTGATACAATCAGACAACATGCGGTGGTTTGGTATATCAACAAATGGGGCGGTACCAGATCTTACCCACTCTGTTGAGAGGCCATGCGGGTTTGGGAATGGGCGATTTCTTTCCAGCGCTTTCTGGTTGCAATGCACATTCCAGTGACGACAAGCTCAGCTGGGCAATCCTAATGCCTCACGAGCATTCTCTGAAGTGGGAAACAGTGAATCAGATTTTCCGGAAATGGGGGACAGCCTTGCTGCGACCTTTTTGCCAGCCCAGTCAATACCAAATGCAGCAGCTATTTTTCCCTCATTTCCCCCTCCGGGGGAGTCTCCCAGAGATGCTCTGGCTTACGATTGGCCCATGGGACTTCTGTATGCTGTTCCTCCAATCCCTCTCATTTCCAAAGTGATTCAGAAAGCCAGTCTGCTAGGAAGCAAGTTGATCCTTATTGCTCTTTACTAGCCTTGCCAGGTCTGGTTCCCCTTTCTCGAGTCTCTCCTCCTGGACGATCCTTGGATTCTGGACCCAGCTCCAGATCTATTGACTCACATTCGGGTTCGCTACACCCCTACACCCCTCAGTCCACACCCTCAAATTGACAGCATGGCTACTCCAGTTCCATCCATAGTCAGGCTTCATGATGTATCATCCTCAGTGTCACATATTCTTATGTCCTCCCATAAACCTTCAGCTAGGAGGCTATATGGCAGTAAATGGAAAAGATTTTCTATTTGGGCATAGAGAATGAATGTAGATCCATACACTGCTTCTATCTCTGTGATTCTGGATTTTCTTTCTGAGCTTTTACAGCAAGTATCTGCCACTGCCACTATCAGAGTCCAATTGGCAGCAATTTCTCATTTTCACGTAGGTTTTCCAGATACCAATTTAATGTCTCATAAGCTATGCAAGACCTTCTTGAAAAAGGCCACTGTATTGAGACCACCTCTGCAAGAACCAGTGGCTTCTTGGGATTTAAATTTTGTAATGTCTAAATTGACTTCTCCCCCCTTTGAACCCTCCCAGTCATCTCTAAAATTTTTGTCTTGGAAGACCTTGTTTTTGGTAGTTATCACATCAGCTAGACAGGTATCAGAGCTACAGGCCTTGTCTATTAAGCCCACCGTATTTGATTTTTCTTAAAGACAGTGTGTTATTACGTACTAATCCCTCCTTTGTTTCCAGAGTTTGTTCTAATGCTACTTTAAATCAATCAGTAGAACTCCCAGTTTTCTTCCCTAACCACTGTAATGCAGCTGAGTACCGTTTTCATCAGCTAGACGTTCATTGACAACTACGCTTTTATCTACAGCGGACTAAGGCTTTCAAGGAAATCAGATCAATTATTCATTTCCTTTTCTGATTCTAGTTTGGGCTTACCAGTTTCTAAAGTGACATTATCAAATTGGATTTCCAGTTGTATAGCCTGTATCTATAGCTCGGAGTGCAAACATTTACCCTACAGGATCAAGGCCCATTCTACCTGATCGCTGTCTACCTCTGCAGCCTTTTAAGCCAGAGTACCACTTGATAATATTTGTGCAGCAGCTACTTGGGCTACCCCTCACACTTTTATTACACATTACAAATTGGATTTGGCATCCAGGGGTAGAGCATCCTTTGGCTCCACAGTGCTCAAGAGTATTTTCTAATGAGCCACTCAAGAATAAGGTGCTAGGGACGCTGTCCCGTATGTAAAAATGAAGGTGAGATCAGACTACCTAACATAAGGAAGTTGTGTACTCACCATAACATTCCATGTTGGTAGTCCATCTCACCCTTCATTTATACCAACCCGCCTGCCTGCTTCCCATCCTGGAAGATCTGGAAGTAATAATTTGATTGCCCTTGGTTGGAGACCCTTTAGTATTGGTTGTTTTTATGGTTGTTTTTCTAGTGAGCAGCAAACAAGATCTGGGGATTGTACTGGTGCACCATGGGATACCTAATTAGCCACAAGCCAACCAGAAGTCTTCCAGCTTGTAAATCGGCTGAGTTGGAGCAGAGGATCGGCTCTGAACCCATATGTAAAAATGAAGGGTGAGATGGACTACCAATATGGAATGTTATGGTGAGTACATAACTTATTTTTCTCTGCCTTGCCTTTTGGACTTTCTACTGCCCCAAGGGTATTCACAAAGTGCTTGGCCCCTGTGATTGCTTTCTTGAGAATCAAGGGTATCCAGGTATATCCATACCTGGATGATCTTCTTTTCCTTACTCCTCTGAACAGTTGACTGAAAACCTGCAGGTTGCCATTCATTTCCTACAGTCTAGGGTTCACCATAAATTTCAACAAATCTTTTCTGACCCCTTCACAGGACCACATCATCCTAGGGTGCAGATTCAGGACAGACCTTATGATGTTTTTTTTTTCTTCCAATGGACAAGGTTCAGTCCCTTACTGCCTTTCTGGAAAACCTTCAGCCTTTCTCCTCGATTATGGCTAGGGAGTTTGTGACTTATTGGGTTCATGGCATCCACAATTCCTATTCTGCCTCTTGCAAAACTCTACATGAGGAAATTTCAGTGGTTCCTAAAGTCAGTTTGGATACAGCATGCTCATCCTCTAGAGTTTGTGATCCCTCTCCTCCCATGCCTAAAAACAGAGCTAACTGTGAATCCTGGGCTTCGTCATCTTCTGCCCCAGCCATCTCAACATCTGTTCACAGATGACTCAGACACAGATTGGGGGGCAACATTAGCTTTCAAGAAGGTGTAGGGCCTTTGGTCTATTTCTCAAAGGAGAGAGTATATCAACATCAAGGAAATGAGGGCTCTGATTCTACCTTTACAGGCCTTTCATCCTCTCTTACAGCCAGGCCCCCTTGAAAGTGTTTACAGACACCACCGCAGTTCTCTGATATGTAAGCAAGCAGGGGGGGCAAGTCTTACCTTCTTTGCAGGTTCGCTCTCATGGCTTGGGAATTGGCAGTTCAGTACAAGGTGACTCTTCAAGCAGTTTACATTCCATCCGCTCAAAGCATTGTAGCAGACACTTTAAGCAGGTCCATGACTCAATCACATGAGTTGATGCTTCTGTGATGTCCCTACACTGGCCCAGTAATCAAGGAGCCTCAATCCTCACCACTAACACTAGTGAGGGATTTGCACATTGGGAGGATAACAAGTACACACACAGTAAAGTACAATTTCCCTTAAGAGCACACAGAGATCACAGTCTGGGGCTGATTTCTGCCTCTTTCTCCAGATCCCCAATAAGACTCCCCACTGTCACATCTATAGGATTAAGATCTTAGCAGAGTGGTAAAGCCAAAACCTCCAGCGCCCTCTGTGTCCAGTCAGTGCATCGTGTCCCTGCCCCAAGTAGCTGACACACACACACACACACACACACACACACACACACACACACACACACACACACACACACACTTTGAGATTTGCTTTATATACTAACATACAGACACTCCTGAGGAAGGCTGGCACAGGTTCGCTAGCTGTGCCCCCTTCTGCCCCGACTATAAGGTAGTACCAGCTGCCACCAACCACTCTTACTTATCAGCTATTATATAAGGCCCTTACCAAAGTGTGACTGATTCCACTGTGCAATGTTACTATTGTCCAAATGGTAAGTGTATCCAAGACTTGAAGGCTATTTAGGAGTGGCCGGTACAGTGTTACCAAATACATATGCAAGTGCTCTAAGAGCTTAAATATCTCTAACATCCCAGCCACAATTAAAATGTTTAAATATATTTAATAGTAAATAATAACAAAACAAGACAATACTCAATAACACCAGAGTTTAGAATCACAGGAAATGCTTTAAAACAACATTGCAGGACAGTCTCACATAAATACAGACAACAATCTACACTGATCTTACTGTTTTTCTATCTGTCTCTAAGAGAGATACTATGATCTAAGTCTTACTTATAGAACAAAACAAATACAAGTGCTGAATCGATGTTTACAGGTCCAGAAACAAATACAAAATGCACAGAATTTCTCTCTGAGATGGTTCCTAAATTAGTAATACACATTACTGCTAGGTTAGCTAGATGACATCACTGTTTGACACCTGCCTCTAGTTCCCAGGTTAAACAGATACCAACAGAATTTAACATGTCTCTCTGAAAAATGCTAGTCTCTTAGAAGCTTGCTTGAAACTGGAAGTCATAAAGCAATTAACACTTTTACATTTTAAACCTAGTAATTATTTCTGTCTTAAGACAATAGAAAGAAGACATTTTGTCTTCTAGCTGTGGTAAACACAGTCATAAAACTCTACTTATTTTCTCAGAATTTGCAAGTTAACTCTGTATGTCCCAATTTCTACTATTAAAATATACATTTGCACAGGCATATAGTCCTTACCATACAAGTTACTTACATTTGTAGACAAGCCAGTGGCTCATGTTAATATTTACAATGATATAGAATTATTTATAGAACACTAGCTAGCTGGGCTGGCAGCCTTCACAGCTTCACAGGGATGTGTTTCTGGACTTGGTACACTGGTGGTGTACCCCTCTTTTGGATCTGTTTGCTTCCCTTCTGAACAGACACCTTCCTCTGTTTTTGTGCCAGACTCCCACATCCCTGGTTTGGAAGGTGGACGCTCCATCTTTCTCATGGAACAGGATGTTTCTTTATGAATACCCCCCTTCCATCTCATTCACAAAGTTCTGCTGAAGATTCAGCAGGACAAACCAAAAATCTTGCCAGTGACTGCTTGTTGGCCAAGATAGCATTGATTCCCTCTTTTTCTGCATTTAGCCAAGGGCAACAAGTTACATCACAGAGTGGACCTGCTCACACAAGACAAGGGATCTCTGCTTCTTCCACATTTGTCAGCCTTACAACTGGCCCTGTGGGGGATCAACTTTTGTTTCCTTTTAGGCACCTTTTTTTGCAGGACGTGCTTAGGGTTCTGCAGGAGGCCAGGAAACCCAGTACTAGAAAATCTTACTTATGCAAATGGAAGAGGTTTTCCATCCTGTGTCTTTCACGAAATCTGGATCCTTTTTCAGTGGATATTCCACTGGTTCTTCCTTACTAGTGAGTTACTTAACAGTGGCTTGGATTACTGGTTAGTAAAATTTTATTTGTCAGCTATTTCTGCCTGTCTGCCATTATCTCCACCTTTAGCTTTCAGATTGGAGGTAAAGACGTGCTACACATTTAACCACCCAGGAAACCAGCTCCACCTCCCTGGGATTTGAACTATGTTTTAGAGAAGTTTACTGTGGCTCATTTTGAACCTGCAACCTCAGCTTCTTTAAAGTTTTGTACATGAAAAGCAGTTCTTCTGTTAGGTTTGACTTCTGCCAGGGGAGTTTTGGAAATTCAGACTTTGATGGCTTCCCCACCTTTCTTAATTTTCCACAATGACAGGGTTTCATTGAGTACTAGTCCTTCTTGTATGCCTAAGGTAGTTCATAGGTTCATAGGTTTATACTAGGCTATCTGCCCTAAGGCATTTATAAGCCTAGCCCAAATTTTTGTGGCTTACACCACCCCTTATTTGAAAAAATACTGTGCCCATTAGTTTGTTGTGCCTCTGTCCAGCAGTGACACAGAGATGATTCCCGGGATAAACCTACGATCTCCCATCCACAGGTCAAGATTTCTCTTGAACAGAGCCAGCGAGGTGCTCTGCGTCACATGGATCGGGATTTTATTCCACAGCATAGGGAGTCTCTGAGTGATAAATCTATCCCTCCAGCACGTCCTATTTATATCCGTGCTAAGGTTTAAGTCGCTTGCTCTAGTGGTTTTGGATTTTTTGAGGTGGAGCATGTCCATTAATTCCGGGTTGGACATGGCCTTGTATGTCAGGCACATGTCACCTCTGAGCAGACGGTATGCAACTGAATAGAGCTGGAGTTTCTTCAATCTGGCAGCATATGACAGATTTTGGAGTCCCTTTATCCTTTTGGTGAGGAACTTTTGGGGTCTCTCCAATTGCTGCAGATGGGTGAGATACATCCCAAATGGGGCATTGTACTCGATCATTGGTCTGATAAGTGAAGAGTACAGGGGAACAATGACCTCACTAGATCTGGATGTGAATCCCTTCATGATCAGGTGGGCAATGTAGAAGGTCTTTCTAGCCACTTTAGCAACGTGAGTATCAAAAGAAAGGCCACTGTCAACCTGGGTCCCCAGGTCCCTGATAACCTCTTCTGTGCTTAGTGGATTGCCACCTATATGGTAGCTTGGGGTTACCTTGTTTTTCCCGAAGGGTATGACTATACATTTTTTGGCGTTTAACTTCAGGCCATGGCTCTGGCACCAGCTATCTGTTTCCGTGAGTCCCTTCTGAAGGATATCCGTGTCCGATGCACTTTCCACTTTTGCGCCCAGTTTGCAGTCGTCTGCAAACTTTGTCAGCCAAAGTCCTCCCATGTTGGCCTGTACGTCTGAAAAGTAGATGCCAAACAATAGGGGGCCAAGGACCGAGCCCTGTGGGACACCACTTGTGACCGGCTTGGAGTCTGACATAGCGCCAGCAACTCTAACCCTGTGGGTTCTGTCCTTAAGCCAGTTTGCAACCCATCTTGTGACATATGGGTTTACATTTAAGCTGGTAAGTTTTTCTACAATACCCGAGTGGGGTATTGTGTCGAAGGCCTTTGCAAGGTCAAGGTAGGCTGTATGGACTGCCTTTCCCTCATCAATGGCCTTGGTGACTGTTTCGAAGAAGTCGACCAAGTTCAAAAGGCATGATCTGCCCTTGACGAAGCCAAACTGGGTCGGGTCCAATGTCTGCAAGTCCCCTATATCTTTGTTTATGAGCTGCATTATGATCCTCTCCATAGCTTTGCAGACTAGACTTGTTAAGCTTATGGGGCGGTAATTACCAGGGTCTGTAGAGGCACCGCCTTTGTGGAGTGGGACCACAGTTGCCGTCGCCACTCCTTGGGCACGTATCCTGTCGTAAGGCTGAGATTAAACAGCTGCCTTATGTGCGGGTTTAATTCCTCATTTAGCTCGTGTAGCACACAGCCGGGACACCATCCGGTCCCATTGATGCTGTGTTTTTAGCTTTAGAGAGCAGCTTTCACCTGCGCATTTGAGATGTCTGGGAGGCTACACTCTGCTGGGATAGTTATCTCTCCTTTAGGGGAGAGGGGGTGAAGTTTGCACTGAACCTGTCTGCCAGTATGTTGGCAATGTCTGTGGGTTCAGTGATTTTTGTATCATTTTGGACTAATTCTGAGCATATCTGGGAGTTTCCACCCAGGTTCCTAACATAGCTGAAAAAGGCCTTATGATTGTCCTTTGAATCCATGGCAATTTTTTTCTCAAAATTGGCCTTAGTTGATTTTATGAGTGCTCGTATTTTTTTACTAATAATGATCAGGGGTGACTTCCCTTTTATGGATTTTGTTCTATCATGTAATAGCTTTCTCCTCTTATTGTAAAGTTTGTTAATGGCTGGGGTCCACCAGACTGGAAATTTGCCCTTTGTGGAAAAGAGTCTTGGTTTTATTTGGGATTGCCTGATCCATGCAGTCCTGGAGGTGTTCATAGAAGGCATTTGTAAGGGCTTCCGCAGCTTTAGTTGTGGTTTCCACTGGCTCAGGGGCCTTGAATGATACCACACCAGTCTTGAGTAGTGTGAAGTTTGCTTTAGAGAAATTCTTCACTGTGGTCTTTTTTGTTTGGGGTGGGGGCGGGATGTGGATTTCCAGTGAGATTAGTTTATGATCAGATCTCACCAATGAGGGATATACTTCCGGTGTGGAGCATTTTGTCCCCATGTTTTTGATAATGAGATCTAGTATATTTTCTCCTCTCGTGGGAACAGTGATTAGCTGTTCCATGGCATTTGAATTTATGAACTCCAGGAACCATTGGGCTAGAAAGTTAGGGCTTGAGTAATGTTCCCAGTCTATATTCGGGTAGTTGAAGTCACCCAATATGATGGTGTTTGGAGATACATTTATACCCTCCAGTGTCTTCAGGAAGGCTGTGTGGGGTTCCTGAGTTTGAGGGTGGCCTGTAGCATGCTACAATTTGTAAAGCAGTTTTGCCTATGGTTAGTTGCACCTGGATGGTTTCCGAAGCTTTGTGCGTTGCCACCAACCTGGAGGTGTGGGTATCCTTTATGAATATGCATACACCCCCTCCTTTTGTGGTGTGGTCCGGGTTTTGGGGCCGGAACGCATGATATGAGGTAAAACCTAATAGTGCCGGGGTGCTCTCAGGAGCCTTGAACCAGGTTTCAGTTACAGCACAGACATCGATGTTCTCCATACTGAGAAGGGCCTCGAGTGCGTGCATTTTGAGATTTAGACTTCTGGCATTGAGCAGCATTACCCTCAGTTTCTTCCCATTTTTGTTTTCTAGGGTGGTAGGTTTAGAATTTGAGCCTTGCCTAAAAAGGCACTATGGGGGTGGCAAGAGCCTTAGCCAATATCCGGAATCCCAGGGGTGACAGGTGCAAGCCGTCCCTTGCGAAGCAGCGTGGCTTGTCAAGCATGTCATCCCAGGCAGACAGACACTGGATCCCCTTTGAATGACACCAGACATTAAGCCAATTGTTAAAGCTGATCATCTTGTCTCTATGTTGTGGCATCATTCTTGGTGAAGGAAGGATACTGCTCAGGGTCAGAGTCATACCTGCCTGGGCTACATAATCAGAGAGCTCCTCTGTCTCTTTTCATGTAGTCCAGAGAGGTACGTCTCAGGTCGTTCACACCAGCATGGACAATGACTGTGTCATATTTGTACTTGCCGTAACGTGACCAGAGTGCTTGTGTTATGTGGCAGATTCTAGCGCCCGATAGGCAGCTTACTGTGACCCTCTCCTTGTTCAGCCTGGTGAGTGGGACGTCAGTGTGTCTGACTATGGAGTCACCTATGACAAGTATGTTTGGTGTTGTATTTGGCCTTAAGGGCTGTGACTGCTTTGCACACTGCTTTTGTGGTTTATGTGTTGCTTGTGGGGTGTCTTGAGGTAGCAGTTGTTTGGGTGTCTGCTTTGGAGGCCTCTGCTGTTTAGGTAAATTTTTACTCAGAGCCTCCGTGTATGTCTTTGTGTGTTTGTGTTTGATTCAGTGGTGTGGTAGCATTATGTGAGGCTGGTTTTGTGGTGTGTGTAGTTGTCTTCTCCTCCTGTCTGGTCTTGCCAGTCCTGAGTTGAGAGAGCTCAGCCTCCAGTTTGGCTAAATAGCTGCATCTCTCAAGTATTTGTGTTATGTGGGAGGAGGAGAGGGTTGTCTGTGTACATGAGGCAGTTATAACATTGCCTCAAGATTCCCAGATTCACCAGCTGGACCGGAGAGGAGATTGACAACTGACCTTTGGACATGCTAGAATAATATTGGGAATTCCTTAATAATTGAAAACAAGGGCCAGTGGGGAGTGAGGGTGTAGTGCTTTTAATTTTTAGTGCTGACTTATATAATTGCTTTAGTGAGCAAGTGCCAGGTAACTTGAGTGCAATTTGTTACAAGTAACTAAATGCAAAAACGACAAACAGTAACTTTCTTTCAAGTGAAACAAGGAACTAGTACAGTAAGCAATGCAGATATCACTAGTGATCCACAGAAACACTGAGAAGCCGCGTATTAGGTGGAATTAGCTTCCAGGGGAAATAACAAGCAAACAAACAACAAGCATATAAACAAAGCTAGATTCAGCAGGCCTGGATCTAGTCTATGCTAGAGCAAACAAGGTGTACCAATTTCAGTAAGATACAGTTCAAATATTCAGGCACTATAACCTTTAACCAGAAATTCCCAGCTCAGAAGGGCAGAGTCCAGCCTCTTCTCCCACAAGAGTGCAGACCACGAACCTTCTTAATGTAAAATAACTGGCCTGAAGCCCAAGTGCCTAAACCAGAACTAATACCCTTGGACACTGGGCTCTCAATCAGCAGTTGCCAACTTAGAAGGATGAAAGCTACCTGTCCTGCCACCACAGTGCTTGCCACAAACCTTCCTAATGTAAAACAACTGGTCTGAAGCCCGAGTGCTTAATCCAAAAGACTTAGAATGATAGCTACACTTTAATCAAGTTACAACCAAGCAGTAATAAATACAATTGAATACTTTAGAGAATGTCTGGATTAGTGCTCAAGTTACACAAACAAAGCTAGATCCAGCAGGCCCGAATCCAGTCTATGCCACAGCAAACAAGGCGCACCAACTTTGGTAAGAAGCAGTTCAGATATGCATGCACTATAAGCCTTTAACCAGAAATTCCCAGCTCAGAAGGGCAGAGTCCAGCCTCTCCTCCCACAAGAGTGCAGACCACGAACCCTCTTAATGTAAAATAACTGGCCTGAAAGCCCAAGTGCTTAAACCAGAATTAATACACTTTTAGAATAACAGACACTGAGCCCTCAATCAGCAGTTCCCAACCTAGAAGGATGTAAGCTACCTGTTCTGCCACAACAGTGCAGACCACAAACCCTCTCAGTGCAAAACAACTGGTCCGAAGCCCAAGTGTTTAAACCAAAAGGCTTAGAATGAGTTACACCAAGCAGTAATAAATACAATTGAGTATTTTTAAGATGATGCAAAAGTAAAATGAAGTAGGTAGAAACACAAGTACAGTAAAAGCAGATAATTTTTTTTTTTTTTTATCTGAGCAAGTGCTGAGATCAAAGAAACAGATTTGAGTGCTGAAACTAGAAAACTGGCTAATTATAAGAAGAAAAAAAAAACAAGCTAGAAGGCTTCCCTCGAACACAGAAGGGCTTGGGGGCTCAGAAGCCTACAAATAGTCTATACCACTTAACAGGAAAGGCAGGAAATAAGCTTAATTTTTTTTTGTCTGTTTCCTAGATGCTCTCTTTGTACACAGTAGGAGTGCCTGAAATCAGAATATGATCTCACTGCACTCAGTTGAGTAAGCAAATGAGATTGGCCCAGAGGCAGGCTGAGGGGCGGGCAGTTTCAAGGCCACTAAGATTAACACCAAAACAAAAACAGGGAGGGTGGGTGGGAATAACTGAAGAGCAGAATAACTGCCACTTGAGTTAAATATTCCTTCAACACAGTTTAAATCAAATTAAATACTGTATTTTTTTAAAAAAAGTGCAGATAAAGGTACTTAAATTCTCTTATACGTCCAGTTGAATATAACCAAGTTCTTAGCTGGCCAAAGCTGAGGTTTTTAAGCAATAAGAATTTCACAATGCACCACTTAAAAAGGCAAGGACAGGAAATCAAAGAATGTGGCTACCCCCACACCTGTAATTACTAGCAAATAACACACTAGCTTCAGTTCAAGTTACTAAAGAGCAGAATAACTGCCACTTGAGTTAAATATTCCTTCAACACAGTTTAAATCAAATTAAATACTGTATTTTTTTTTAAAAAGTGCAGATAAAGGTACTTAAATTCTCTTATGCGTCCAATTGAATATAACCAAGTTCTTAGCTGGCCAAAGCTGAGGTTTTTAAGCAATAAAAATTTCACAATGCACCACTTAAAAAGGCAAGGACAGGAAATCAAAGAATGTGGCTACCCCCACACCTGTAATTACTAGCAAATAACACACTAGCTTCAGTTCAAGTTACTAAAGAGCAGAATAACTGCCACTTGAGTTAAATATTCCTTCAACACAGTTTAAATCAAATTAAATACTGTATTTTTTTTTTTAAAAAGTGCAGATAAAGGTACTTAAATTCTCTTATACGTCCAGTTGAATATAACCAAGTTCCTAGCTGGCCAAAGCTGAGGTTTTTAAGTGAATGAGGTATCTGTTAATCTATTCTATTACCCACTTTGTTTTCTCCTCAGTCCTCTAGTGAAAGGATCTTGCATACCTTGGATGTGCATAGACCACTTAGATTCTACTTAGATGAGACTAAGGCCATCAGGAAGTCTGATTAGCTGTTTTTCTTTCCATCCCAGGGCTCTGGGTTTCCCTGTCTATAAATAGACAAATGTGAAGTTGTTCTGTCTTGCCGTTCATTCTTACAGATGGGTTCGGAGCTGAGGATTGGCTCCGAGTCGGCCTGCTACAAAGCTCGAGGTCTTCAGACAGATCGAGGCTACGTCCCTGTCCCATGATGCACCTTGAGTTACCTCAGATCTAGTTTGCCACTGCAATAGATCGGAGGTTCCTTGCACAGCTCGGGCTAGTACAGTTTTTTTCTGATATTATCCAGCTAAATTGTTATTTCTCTATATATTTAGTATTAGTCTTTAATAGTTATAGCTTATTAGTAGCTGTATGTCTTCTCTTTTTGGCCTTCATTTTTTTCTATTAGGCCTGTAATATTCCCTTTCCCTTTGGTGTGCCTTTACATATATAGCTTATTTAGAGTAGTTTGAATAAGTAGTGTGTGTGTGTGTTTGAATAGTGACAGTTTAGTCACAATATATTGTTATTCAGCCCATTTGTTGTTTAGAGCTTATTTTACTAGTTTAACCTTTCTAATTGGGTGTGTCTAGTCTCTTATAGTACTGTATTTTTTTCTTTATACTGTATATTGGATTATGGCTGACCAGGAGAAAGATAAGCATCCCAAGACAAACTTTAAAAAGTGTCCAAAATGTGGACAGATGATGTCTGTGACAGTCATGTTAATTGTATGTATTGACTTGGAGCCTTGCACTTACAGGAAAGCTGCACCATTTACCATTCTTTTTCCTCCAGAGTTCTTCAGGAAAGAAAAAGAAAGCTCATAGATAGAGGACTTCTGAAACTGTCTTTTCAGGAAGTTTTGAGTGACCAGGATAAGTCTAGTAAGTCGTGAAAGTCTTCTAAGGCTTCTTCTTTGGAAGTAAAAAAAAAATCTAAGAAACCATCAACGTTTGCTCCACAGCCCTTGGAGCAGAGCGTCTTGTCTTTTCGGAGCCGTTCCCCAGTCCTGGAACCGGTGTCTGAAGTACTAAAGTGTCCGATTCTTCAGTCAGTGGCTCCATCCATTCATTCATTTCTGCCCTCAATCAGCCTATCTGATTTGGATATGGATCGTGTGGTGCAGAATTTGCTACAGGCACTGGTGTTTGCGAAATTTTTATCGGATCTGACCCAAGTGGTTTCGGAACCGAAGACTATAATGCCATGAACTTCCTTTCCTCCTCCGAGCCATACCAGTCCTTCGGAGCCAGACCTGACGATTGTTGACCCTTCAGAGCAGACACCTGTTCCAGTGCCATTGGTTCTGTTTACTAGGACTTCTTCAATGCTTATCGAAGAGTCTAGGAGCCGACACTGTCCCTTCGGATCCAGGGAGGATAGTCGAACTGACTTGGTTCCGACTTTGATTCTTGGGGCCTCGGCTCGGATGAGCTCGGCTCCTACCTCTGGTTCGGAGCCCACTGTCCCAGTACCGAAGGGATCAATGGTTTCTTCGGATCCAGCAGTCCTTTCTCATTGGAGCAGACGTGCCTTTGAAGCCATGAGGAGAGTGATGTCTCCCAAGACATCAACAACTTCAGGTCCAACTACCTCCTCCACAAAAGCACCTGTATCCTCTTCTGCCTCACAGATCCTGTCGAAGCATAGAGACCCTGAGCCTCAGGAAGCCCCACTGGGTGGCAGCTGCCCTTCCGAGACTTCACCAGAAGTTTCCACTGATGAGGTTCCCAGGAAGAGAATTTGCAAGAGGAAGCACTGAGACTCCCCACAGGAGTCTCTCACATTTGACACAGACTTAGATGAATCAGAAGGGTCCCCACGGTCCCTCTCTGAAGATATCTCATTTGCTGAGATATTAGAAATCCTTCGGCAGAGAGGGGTGGCTGGAAGTCCACCAAACCTACTGAAGATGACTTGGTTCTCCTGAAGGCTTTTGGGTCTCAACCCTCCACCTCTTGGGTGTCTCCAGCCTTCGATGAGCTCATGCAGCTTGTCTCACAAAATGCATGGGAGTCTCTGGACACCATGGAGCCTGTCCCTAGGAGGCCCAATAAATGTATTTCTGCCCCCTCCCCCCCCAGGAAAAGTTGTTTCTCACCAAGGGAGTGCCAGTTGATGCCTTGGTGGAGGTGGCAGCCACCAAAAAGGAGATGTCAGAAACTTCTTCCTCTATCCATCCTCCTAACAGTGACTCTAGGATCATGGATAGATACAGGAAGTGCACATATAGTTCAATGGCTTTTGCCATGCATTCAGTGAACTTTCTCACTCATTTTACGAGAGTACAAAGAGACCTCCTTAAAGAGCTTGGAGATGCTATTCAGGGTACAGTAGCTGCAGGAGCTTTGCTACCCTCAGTTCCATAGTGAACTCATCCATGCGTCTCATTTCATATGCAGCTGATGGAGCGAGTAGGGCAGCGGGTACAGGAATTGCTTTCAGGAGACATTCCTGCATGCGCTTATGTTCCTTCGTGGAGCCCTTTAAGTCATCCTTTGTCAACACCCCTTTTGATGGCTCGTCCCTTTTCGGGCCCAAAGTTAAGGAAACTTTGACCAGGTGTGAGCAGGAAGGAAAGACTCTATCTGCCATCGGAGTCCATTTTTCCACCCCTACCAGACCCTACCCCAAGGGTCAAAAGGGAGGAAAGATGTGGTTCCGAAAAGCCCAAGCAGCCTTTCTGTACACACGTGGTGAACCCCCCACCAGGAGCAGAGGATGGGGCAATAATGGAAGACGCTGCCCTCGCGGCAGAGGGGGTCCACAAAGTCAGGGCAACAGAGACCAGTTCTTTGGGAAAGCCCTACCAGTGCTCCTGAAAGGAAGCCTGACTGTCTTGCTCTGGAGGCAGTCGGGGGTCGCTTATCTTTGTATCCAGATGCCTGGCTCAAAATAAACGACAACTGAGTACAAAGTATAGTTTCTAGAGGATATTTCATTCCTTTTTCCACTCCCCCTCCATTGACAACAAAAATCCCGGACATTCCACCCAGTTACAGAGATCAAGCAACAGTAGAGGTCCAAACATTGCCAAGAAGAAGAGTCATCTAACCAACCCCAGCAGACGAAACAGGATCCAGAACTTACTCAAGATTCTTTTTAGTTCCAAAAAAGACAGGGGACTGGAGACCTATTTTGGAACCTCAGCAGACTAAACAGGTCTGTCAAGAAACAGAAGTTCCGGATGGTCCCTCTTCACTCAATACTTCCCTTTTTAGGGAAAGACAATTGGATGTGCTCGATAGATCTTCAGGATGCGTACTACCATATAAAAATGGCCAGACCATCCAGGGATCATCTGCGCTTCCGGCTGGGAGCCAATCATTACCAGTTTCAAGCCCTGCCCTTTGGTCTCACTACAGGCCCCAGAGTGTTCACCAAATATATGGCAGTGGTCACGGCTCACCTGAGGTACTTAGACGATTAGCTCCTCACCGCCACCACCAGGCATTAACTAATACAAGCCAGGGACACCACTCTTACTCTCTGCAATCATCTGGGCATCACAATAAATTCAGAAAAATCTGCCTTGATGCCATCGCAACATTTATTTTTTATCAGAGCAGAATTGGACACCACCGCCACTTTAAAACTTCCAGCAGAATGTTTTACTACTTCGTTAGCAGGTCCACAACATCATATCCAAAGACAAGGCTCCAGCTTCAGAAGTGCTAAAGTTGTTAGGCATGATGGCAGCTGCAATATTAGCGATACCGTTGGGTTGCATGCACATGTGGATTCTACTATAGCTGTTATTCACTCAATGGTCTTACCAAGATCTCCCAATGTCTCATCTCATAATTATCGCAAACACATACAAAAAGGATCTTCAATGGTAGTTGACCTCTCTTCATGTAACGATAGGTCATCCTTTTATCCTACCCTCACCAGCGGCCACAGTGACCACAGATGCTTCCCTAATGGGGGGGGGGACATTTTCAGGGACATTTTCAGGGATGAACAGCCCAAGGCACATGAACTGAACTTGCGATTCAGGCGGACATATCAGTGGTCTGGTACTTGAACAAACAAGGAGGAACCAGGTCCTATCCCCTTTGTCGTGAGGCCCTAAGAGTATGGCAGTGGGCTACATCCACCCAGCGATTTGATAGCAATGCACATCCCGGGGAAATCCAACGTGATAGCAGACAAACTGAGCAGGGAGATTTTGTTGCCTCACGACTGGTCCCTCAAAAAAGAGATAGCGGAGAGAATATTCCGCAGGTGTGGCCAGATTTGCTGTGACCTTTTTGCCAACCACATGAACACAAAATGCAGAAGCTACTTTGCCCTGATTCCCTGCCCGTGTAAAGCCCCAAGGGACACACTCGTACACGATTGGCCTCCGGGTCTCCTCTATGCATTCCCACCAGTTCCCTTGATACCCAAAGTATTGCAGAAAGCAAAAGCCCTGGGAAGAACCATCATTCTAATAGCCCCCTCATTGGCCTTATCAGATTTGGTTCCTCTTCCTTCGATTTCAACTGTTGGAAGAGCCTTGGATTCAGGACCCAGTTCCAGACCTTCTGACACATTCATTGGGGGGCTCTTCATCCCTCTTTTCAGTCCCTGAAATTGACAGCTTGGCTGCTCCAATTCCCAACATAGCCAGGTTCCACAACCTCTCAAACAAAACACAGCATATATTGATATCTTCTTATAAGTCCTCTACTAGGAAGCTATACCTTAGCAAATGGAGAAGATTTTCTATATGGCCTTCTCAAAATAACATTGATCCCTACCCAAGCCCCTATTTTCTCAATATTAGAGTTTTTGACTATGCTTTTCAATAAAGGAGCTGCAGCAGCAACAGTTCGGGTACAACTCGCCACCGTCTTTAATTTTCACCTTGGCTTTGAAGGATTAAACATAATGTCACACAAGTTATCCAAAGCCTTTCTCAAAGGGACCTTTCATCTCAGACCACCTGTGAAATCCCCTTATACCCCATGGAATCTAAATTTTATGCTTTCTTGCATTATTCTCCCACCTCTCAAACCAGCTTCCTCATGTGATTTGAAGTATTTGTCATGGAAAGACTATCTTTTTAGCAGAAATCACTTCAGCCCGTAGAGTGTCAGAGCTACAAGCCTTGTCCATAAAGCCCCCTTATTTGATTTTCCATGCTGACAGAGTGTCCCTTCAAACAAATCCTTCATTTTTCCCAAAGTTTGTACTGAAGCTAACCTTAACCAGATTATAAGTTTACCACTGTTTTTCCCCAAACACACCAACAACTTAGAGTATATGCTGCACAAGCTTGATGTTCATAGACAGCTCATATTTTACCTGGATAGAACAAAAGAGTTCAGAAAATCAGAACAGCTTTTCATTTCCTTTTCAGATTCCAGAAAAGGTATGCCATTGGCAAAAACAATAGTGTCTAGATGGTTATCCGATACCTTTGTCACTCATTACAAAGTTGACAGGGCCTCCTTTGGTTCTACTGTCCTGAAAAATATACTCCCGTGAGCAACCCGAGAAAAATCGTGCTTGAGACGCTACCCATCTGTAAGAATGAATGGCAAGATAGAACAACTCCACATAAAGAAGTTATGTATTCACTATAACATTCCATGTGAGTTGTTCATCTCGCCTTCATTCTTTCTTCCCACCTTTCTACCCCTTCCAAGGTTTTTCAAGGACCGAGATATTACTTTTAACCTGGTTGCTCAGGCTTTCTATGGGTTTTCTCCTAAAGAGTGATAGAATGGCACATGGTATTATTAGACGCAGCAAACAAGATCTGAGGTTACTCAAGGTGCGTCATGGGATAGGGACTTGGCCTTGAGCTGTCTGAATACCTCAAGCTTTGTAATAGGCTGACTCGGGGCCGAGGATCGGCTCCGAACCCATCTGTAGGAATGAAGGCAAGATGAACAACTCACATGGAATGTTGTGGTGAGTGCATAACTTCTTTTTTCTTTTTGGATTTCCAAAGCAATCTTGTTTTGTTATGATTTCCATGGTAGGTCCATTTCTGCTGCTGTTAGGGCTTATTACACTAGGTCTGTGGCTTCCTCGGGTATTCTTTAAAGGCCTGGATACTAATTCTATTCTAGAGGCTGTTCCATAGTCTTCTGTGCACACTTTCTTCAAACATTACAAGTTGGACACCATTTCTAGATCAAGAGCAGGGTTTGCTAGAGCCATTCTCCATGGCTTTGTTGAAAGCTGTTCTCTTCAAAGTTCCTCTGCTCCTTCCTCCTACCAGAGTTCCAAATAAGCTTTGGCATTCTCCCATGTGTAAATAATACTGCAGCATTGAATAGAAGGACATAGAATAGCTGTGTAATATTGTACCATAACCAGAGATGTCCTTCTGTTCTGTGTTGCAGTATTCTTTCCCTTCTGCTTCCCCCCTACATCTTATTTCCTTGGATTTTTTTATTGCTCCTTAGCTCTGGTGTTCCTTCTGGGACATTATAGTTCTGAGGATTGTACATGTTTTGTCCTTTTTTGGCTGACATTGTCAGCACATACGTGTGACATCCCATGTACTTTTCAGTAGCTAAAAGCTGTTGTATACTGGCTGGACATTGGGTCATTGGGTGGAGGACTTCCCACATGTAATGAATACTGCAACATAGAAGAAGATAAGGACATCTGTGGTTATGGTAAGATTTTACACAACTATTTGTCTTTTATCTTTTTTTCTGCATACAATCTTGGGTGTCTCTCAGAATTAATCCACATTTCCTCCCAGATACGTTTCTGCCTGCTCCATGAAGCATTTCATTCAGTTCTCAGTTTTCTTTGCTGGGGCATGAACCAGAAAAAGAGAACTCCCACACTTTGGATCTGCACCATCAGTTCAGGTTTAATTTTTCTAGCTTGTAAGTTTAATAAGAATAAATGGGTGTTCATGTTCTTCACTCCTGGATGTGGGAGTGCTGGCTTTTGTCAAGCAACGCTTTTCAGATTGATTGCCAACTCTTCAATCTAACCCTTCTAGTTTCTTTTTTTACCATCAGGAGGACCAGCCCATTGGTTAACGTGGCAAAGTTCACATCATTTAAAATATGGCTGCTTCCAGTGCTTTAAGATTTTTGTTCGTCTGACATTTGTGCCATGACCACTTGATGTTTACAGCACATCACAAGAGTATTGTTTTCTCCTTTTCTTTCTTTTTTGCTTCACTCAGGGCTTCACTTGATAGCTCCACTACTGTTGCTCAGTTGGCTCATTTGTTTTTTGGGGGGGGGGGGTCAGGAGCTGGGCATTCCGTGGCCATAAGCCCATTTATTCATGCCCAGGAGTCCAGATTGGCCCTCTGTTCCCTGGTGCTAATAAGGTGGTAAGGAGTGAGCTAGCTTATTTGTCCTGTGGGTTGGCCTACAGTCTCCCTTGTGTGCAACCCCTCACCACTTGTAATTCTTCTGAGTTCCACCATTGCTATTTCGTGAGGAATTGCATGGCTTCACATGCCAAGTTCCCCTCAGCTACTGCTGTAAGTGGCACTCTCACACTGTGCATCACCCTTGCGTCAAGCCAGCCCCTTCACCTTACAGGATTGATGAGCTAGTAGCTGATGATCATTCCCATCTTCCCCAGCCAATTCTTACAGGCAACCAGGCCACTATTTGAATTCAGGTTATCTGAAGTGTAGTCAGGGTTTTATCTCTCTACACCACAGAGCTGGATCATAAAGCATTATTTTCTTGGTCTTTTTGTAAGAGTCATGCTTCCTTTGGCAGTGAGTACTTCAAAAACTTAACCTTCTGAACTGTACTGTTCTCTGTTTTCCTCTGTCCTGGTTGGATGTTCTGCTTCAGATTTAACCAGTTGTTAACCTATCAAGGAGAGAGTCCCTGATATTGGACATAAATATGTTCTGCGTATATACCTCAAGCTACAAGAGAGCCCCCTTGCTGGACCCATGTACCCTTTCACTGTCTCCATGTGTTCGAATACCTTCTTCATCAAATGTCAGATATTAGAATTCCTTTTAAGTTTGGCAGTGGCATATACAGCTTGCAAGCACAGAAGCTTTAGAGAAAAGTTGCTGAACCGTGGTTGGTGGAGAGGGTGAACTTGGTCACTAGCTTTTCAAGAAGGTACCCCCCCCCCCCCATAAATAAATAAGGGAAGACAGTATCTAGCACTTTCCAGTTGAAAGTGGTGTCAAGTATTTGTTTAGACCAGTCCATTCACCTCCTCATTTTTTACTTGTTTTCCTTGAGCACTGCGTTGTGTTTTGCCAGCAGAGAGAGAGAGAGAGAGTCACCTTTTGGAAAGATCTGCACTCAAAGACCATACTAATTATGCAAATATTTTCAGTTCTCTCTTCAAAAATGTATCAGTTGTGGATGTGACACTGTCATTTCAGACCTTTACCATCAGATGTTATTGTCTTGGCAGTGATTATTGAATTTGGGCCGCCTTTATTCTGTTAATGTTACAGGATTTGGCCTTCATAACTTTTGTCTTTTAATAATTCATTGGCATTGGACTTACTACAGGTTTAATTTTCACTGTTTGAGATTCTTCCTGGTAGTTAGTCAATACAAAAGCCCTCAAAGTCAGGTAATAGCAGATGCATAATCACTGTGTCAATATTTCATGTGGGGAGGCTTCTTCACTGGGTGTTTGTTACCCTTTCCTTGCCTCCATATATCTGGATAGTCTTGTTGTCCATTGGCTAAAGACACTGTTTACTTTTTCAGCTGTGTTCATACATCCTTTTATGTTGCACTTGTGTTTCCGGTCTTGCTGGTTGTGTTCGCACTGTGGCTGTGGGTTGAAATTAATTGTACTGGAGTTAGGTCTACTGTTCTTTAGCTCATAACACCATGGCACACACTGGCAGGAGGTACACATATACCTGAGCTTGGAACTGACAGAGGAAAACAGTAAGTCATTTATCCACTATAGGAGGGCCCCACTGCGGATTAGCCAATGGAGAGTATATGCATATTGTTACAGTCTCAAGTTATTTGGTTTGCTGCAAGAAGTTTAATTTCATGTTTGACTGTTATGCAGATAGGTCAACATGAGTTAGTGCCCTTTGAAGATTCATCAGAATTTTAACCTCCAGCCAGAAAGTTTGCCCTCTGATTGTAGCACTTGATAGATCAAGTGGTGAGTAGGTTATTTCCTGAATTTTTGAAGGCTCAAATAAAATCGCAGCTTATTTTGTAAAGTCTTGAAGATCTCTTTACTTCTGCAATGAGTCTTGCATAAGAAGACACTCTGTGTTTAAGATTTGCCACAGCATTGCCTATATGTCAAATAGCTAATTGAGTCTATATCACTTTGTCGAATGAACTGATTGAGTACCTCTATCGAACTTTATTTGTAGAAACGTAATCCATCGAATGCTTGTTTTAGCAAATTTTTTCCCAGGGAGAAAACCTAGCGACCATCACAAAATCCACAAAATTCAAACCACTGCCCCCAAACTAAATATACCAGATTTGAGGATTGCACTGTAGTGGGAAAAGGGCAAACTCCTAATGATGGCCAACTGTTTTTTCTCCTTGTGAAAAAACTCACTAATGAGCGTTCGATGGATTAAGTTTTGATAAAGTTCGACGAAGAGGTATTCAATAGTTTGTTAGAAAAAGTGATGGGGACCCAGCTAATTTAGTTCAGACAATATTTTACAAAGCCGCACTATTTTTTGTTTTTATAGGTAATTCGTTGTCCCTGGAAACAGATTCACTTCAGTCACCACTTTGCACATTTGTTCATTTCACCATGGCCCATTGTTTTTGGACACCACTTAAAAGTATTCTCAGCTGTTTTCTACAAGAGCATCTTATATAAGTAATTTAATTTAAAATACTTAAGTCTGGGTTTGTCAAAGCAAACATCCCCTTGCACCAAAATGTTAGTTGATCAAATGTGGACAAGTAAACTCTTATATTGAAGTGTACTAGCTGCGTTCATTATGAATTGATGTTCATTGTGTTTCACTGTTGCAGTCCTTACAAAATGGGTTGTCCGGCTCCCAGTAGCTCAAAGTCGGACAGAATACCAGAGTCCTTGGTATATGACATCGGCTGCCTTCAGTTTAAGCCTGACGTCAGGACGTCGGGTATAAAGGAAGGCAGCTGACGCTATTTCCTCAGTCTTTCTTGCCGTGGACCACGAAGCAGAAGCTTTTTGCACGAGTGCCGGTCGGCTGAGGACCTTCTTTTTGTATTCCAACTGCTTAGTTGAAGATACCCTCAGATAAGTGCCCCGTTGGGGACCCTCTTTTCTTGCTTTAACGAATGTCAAAGAAAGTTAATAACCGTCATGCCTATGGAAACCGATTTCGCACCATGATTTTCACTCCTATTTTATCACTTGTTTGCTGAAGAAGAGGGAAACTCTCAACTTTTTTCTGGTTTTGAGGATTCTGATGCAGAAGACTGCATCCCATCTGCCTCCCCTCCAGAAGATTTTTCTTTTGGAGATCCTCTGAATACTCATAGGGAGCATTTCAAATGGGAAAGTCAGGACTACCCTCAGTCTAAAAAAATGGATTAGGAAATTCCTGGATTTGCCACAGCGTAAGCTTTTGGCTATCCCTCCGGTTTTGGAAGTTGATGATGTTTTCATGGAGAATTCTTTGACTCCTAATTCTGTTCCTCCTGCTCCCAGAAAGCCTGACAGGTATTATAGAGTTCCTGATTTTCATCAGTTCCTTTTTAAGAATCCTACTGTTGATTCAGAGATTATTTCTCAGGGCCCTAAAGGTGTTAAAGCCATGGTTGCTAAAAATCATGTTCCTTCTGACAGGGAATCTAGGGCCTTGGATAGATGGGGTAAAAAGGTTTATACTTCTTCCACCCTAGCTATTAGGTCTGTTGATTGTCTTTTTCATATGCTTAATTATCAGCAGCATACTTTAGAGGCCATTAAGGCTAAAATTGCTGGTGTTCCTTCCCTGATGGAGAGTAATAACATGCAAGATTTATTGAATTCTGCCACTCTTGTCACTAAACATTCTCTACATTGTGGTTTTGACACTTTGGAGGCGTCTTGCAGGGCATCTGCCACTGGATGCTCTTCGTGTTTCACTGTTGAAATCATCCCATTTGGGTTATCTGTGTGCAGTAGCCCTCTGTAGGCCTGATTAACAAAGTCTGGGGTCCTGCGTTGGTTGCTGTCCCTTCTTCTGTGACGTCAGGTCGTTAGGGGTATAAAACATGCAGCCGACGCCATTACATCAGTCTTTTTTGCCGTGCGGTGCCCGAAGCAGAAGCAGTTTGCAAGTGCCGGCCGGCTCCTGAAATTTTCGTTTTCGAATTTCAGAACCGAAGTCTAGAACTAAAAGCTAAGTACCCCGTTGGGGAAATTTTTTTCTTGCTCCAAACTGATGTCAGTAAAAGTAAATAATTGCATTAGTTGTAGAAAGCAAATACCTCATAAAGATTTTCATTCGTACTGTATTCCTTGCCTAGGCCCTGACCACAACGTAGCTCGCTGTCAGTTTTGTGCCTTATTTAAACCATGAACTATCCCTTGTCAGTATATTTTTGCTTCTAAATATTTTGGTGCTGGTTTCAATTATCCTATTATGTCTTTGGTAAGCCATCCAACTACCGACATTCTGAAAAAACGCAAAGATAAAGACAGAGACAGGCCACCTAGGTCCAAAGCTGCCGACGACTCTTCTCCTAAGCCAGTCGCCAGTTCGCCGGTACTCAGTGAGGCGCTTTCACAGCCCCTGATACCCGCTACTTCAGATTCGCAGGCCTCTACTGAGACCCATTTGGATGCTTCACCTGTGGAACCTGCAGATGTCTCTACCTTGGATGGGTCTGGAGATGCTGTGCAGGCACCGGCTTCTGAGGGTGTATTCAGGTCTACTGACTTGCATATTAAACTGATGCCATATTCTTCTTCAAGGCCTAAAACTCGAACCATGCCTAGAAAACTGATGCCCAGACCACATGGTCAGGCCTCTATGCCTAAAAAACAAATGATAAGAATGGCTGAAGACCTTATCACTTTAATCAGGGGAAGCCAGCCTTCCCCCTCTAAGAGAACTAGGACTGAGTTTGCTTATGATACTTCGGACCAGGATTCTGAATTTTCTGTTTCCTCTGATGACCAGGATTTATCCTTATCTACCTATGAGGATTCTGATGCTGAGGACTCTATTCCCTCTGCCCCCCCCCCCCCCCCCCGACGATTTCTCTTTTGGTGAAACCTTTCATACTCTCAGGGAGCATTTTCATTAAGAAAGTCAGGATTTCTCTGATTCTAAAAAGAGGCTTAGGGATTTCTTACTCCTGCCTCAGCACAGTACCTTTAGCCATACCTCCTGTACCTAGACATTGTTGTTGATGCTTTTTCGGAATCTAGATTGGCCCCTGTCTCTTTACCTCCTGCTCCTAGAAAACCTGATAGATATTACAGGGTCTCTGACTCTAACAAGTTGCTTTTTAAAAATCCTACTGCGGATCCTGAGACCATTTCACAGGGACCCAAGGGCGGCATTAAAGCTATTACTGCCAAAAATCCTACCCCCTCTGATAGAGACTCCAGGGGGCTGGATAGATGGGTTAGAAGGTATACACTTCTGCAACTTTGGTCATTAGGGCCTTAAACTGCCAGTTTCATATGTTAAAGTATCAGCAGCATATTTTTGGATTGCTTAAACAGAAAATGATGTTGATTCCTGATTGAGCTGAAAATAAGGATTTACAGGATTTACTGCAATCAGCTGAACAAGTTGGAAAACATACTTTGCAATGTGGTTTTGATTCACTAGTGGCAGCTTGCAGGGCTGCTGTAACTGGGTCTGTACTTAGAAGGAATGCTTGGCTTAAGGAGCAATCCTTGCCACAGGACCGCCTGTTTGGCAACAAGGCAGAAGTTGTTCTTAAAAAGATGGAGGAAAAAGCTAAATCTATGCAAACTGTTAAAGATTTTTTTACAAGTACAACCTCCAAGGTTTAGTAAGCATTGGCTTTCCAAGAATTGGTCCTTTTTTGCCTCTTCCAAACTTTCTCAGTCCAAACCCAGATCCAGCAGAGCTCCCAGGCTTCAGTCCCAGGGTACGCACAGGACTAAGCAGTGGGGGGCCTCCACTTCCAAATCTGGGAGTAATGAAACTCCCCTACTATGGTAAACTGTCTCAATGACTTCTTTTTAAAACTTCCAAGCACTTCTCAACTGACTGCCCCTTTGGGGGGAAAGACTGCTCTTCATGCAAAGACCTGGGAACTCATTACCCATGACAAATGGGTTTTAAATATAGTGTCCCAGGGATACAGATTTCACTTCCACATGTTACCAACACCAAGCAGGTGGCCAGATCTACCCCCAAATCAGTGGGCAGA
Source organism: Protopterus annectens (assembly GCF_019279795.1). Taxonomy (NCBI): domain Eukaryota; kingdom Metazoa; phylum Chordata; order Ceratodontiformes; family Protopteridae; genus Protopterus; species Protopterus annectens. Next base: position 674,172,373 of record NC_056729.1, read on the forward strand.
GGCCCAAAAGCAAGTACTTTCTCTGTTAAGCATGGGGGCTATTCATTTGGTACCAGAAGAGGGAAAAGGACAAGTTTTCTACTCAAGACTTTTCCTGGTACCCAGAAAAGACAATTCATGGCGTCCTATCTTGGACCTGTCTAATCTAAACACCTTTTTGGTGATTCCAAAATTCAAGATGCTGAATCTTCACCAGTTGCTCCCTATGCTAGGCAAAAATACCTGGTTGGCAACACTAGATTTAAAGGAAGCATACCTACACATCCTAATCAGGAAATCTTGAAGAAGATACCTACGCTTCAAAGCAGGCTACACGCACTGTCAGATGTTCATTGTGTTACACTGCTGGCAATCATCACACTTGGGTTATCCTGCCATCAGGCGGTCCCGCAGTCGGCCTGAGTTCCAAAGTCTTGGTCCGGCGTCGGTTGCTGTCGCTTCTTCCCTGACGTCAGTGCGCCAGGGGTATATAAGATGCATCCGACGCTATTTTCTGCAGTCTTTCTTGCCACGCGGTACCCGAAGCAGAAGCAGTTCGCAAGTGCCAGTCGGCCGACTCCTGAGATTTTCGAAGTTGAATTTCAGATCCGAAGACTTCACTAAAAGCTAAGTACCCCGTTGGGGAAACTTTTTTCTTGCCTCAGACCAATGTCAGAAAAAGTTAATAATTGTATTTCTTGCGGGAAGCAAATACCTCACAAGGGCTTCCACTCTTACTGTATTCCATGCCTAGGCCCTGATCACGACGGCACTAGTTGTCAGTTTTGTGCTAGATTTAACAAACGCACTATAAAAAGACGTTTTGATTTTGCTTTACACTACTTTGGACGAAGGTTCAATTATATTATGCCAGCACCTCGGAGAGTCAGACAAATAGGTTTTATTTGACTTCAAAAAGCAAGTAATTAGACCGGTTTCAGCTCAAAGCTTTCCTCAGTAATACATGGAGTAATTGCAAGAAGTCCTTATATAGCTGAAAAATGTAGATTCATGACATCATTTCCTGTAATTAATTAAGCATAAAAATGTTATAGTAGTAAAAGGTCACAAATAATACATTATTGAAATATCATCCATCTGTAAATGAGTTTACTGTCTAAATATCAATATGACATAACTCTGTAATAAAACAGAAAACAGAAAAAATCAAAGGAAAGAAAATAGTGATTTATACAATAAGGATTAAATTACTTACTGCAAAATCATAACTTGTCATTTAACCCTGGGGGAAAAAGTCCCCCTAGTTTAATAATCCACCTTCTCTCCTTTGTGTTAAGAATATCGTGCCATCCTGATTTGAAAGAGCGATCTCCCAAAATTCGATCAATAATAGTAAAGGTGAATCTTGCATTTGAATGTTTAGTTGTATGTTTATAAAGTGCATTGGTAATTCTGTGGTTTCTGATGTCCCTAAGTGTTCTGAAATACTAATCGGAACTGCCTTGATGTCTGGCCAATGTAAAAGGCCTGACATGTACAGGTGGCTAAATAGATTATCCAATCTGAACTACAATTTCCGAAGAAATTGATGTCATATACCTGACCTGTGTTTTTACTAGTGAAACTCGTAGTTTTGAAAATGTAATTGCAAAAGCTGCAATGGCCACAGGGGAAATTCCCAATGAGCTTATCTCCAGTAAGTGTCCTTTGTGTATAATTGTCCTGCTTAGTTTTTGATGTTTTTTTGTAATGAGAGAAATGGGAACATAAGGATTTACCCTTTCTGTAGGAGAAGTAACAACGTTCTCCTAAATAGTTTTCTAAAAGGTGCGAGTTAAGTATATTCCAGTGGTTATTGACAATATTAATAAGATTTCTACTGTTACGGCCATAGGTGGTAACCAATCTGCATACATTGGAGTCCCCAGTTTTCTTACTTTTTGTATTCCAATAGAGAGTCTCTGGGTATGGAGTCACAGGTTTGGACCGCTGAGTTAATGATTTGTGATGAGTATCCTCTGGACAAAAATCTGTTGGTTAAGTCCTGTTGATATTTGGTGAGGTCTTCCTGCTGAACATATTCTTCTTATTCTCATGAATTGGGATTTTGGAATATTTTTGGTAATATGTTTCGATGGAAACTGTTGGCATGTAAGAGAGTATTGTACTGGGGAAATTTCCTGTAGACAGATGTTTGCAGTGTGTTATCAATCTGTCTTTTCAAATGGACATCCAAGAAATGAATTTCATTGAGATGATGTTCTTCAGTGAATTCAATCCCCCAAATGTTGCCATTTAAATATTCCAAAATTCCCCAAGATATTCATGGCCTCCTTTCCAAACCAACCAACAATCGTCCAGGTATCTCCTCCATATGTCTATTTCCGGTAAGTATATGTTGTGCATTGGATCATAAATGATTGTTTCCTCTATGTATCCCATAAACAGATCTCGTAGATGGGCAAAGGAGGCTCCATGGCTGTTCCTTGTAATTGCCAATAGCAATCCTGCTGGAAATAGAATACATTTTTGGTCAAAATATGTTCCGCCATACATAATATTAGTGTGTTCATTCCTGGTGGATATAAATTTGCTTTGTATAGCCAAAATTCCAATGCCATTAAGCCAGCCCAATGAGGGATACTGGTATATAGAGAGGATACGTCAAAGTGCACATAAGCCAGTCCGAGTCCAGCTGTGTATCAGTGACAATCTTCAAGAATTCCGTGGTATCCTGTATTCTAGCACGAATGAATTTCAATAATGGTTTTAACTTTTCAGTAAGAAAGGCGAAGAGGTTCAGTTAGTGAGCCAATGCCTGATACAATTGGTCTACCCGGTGGTTGTTCCAAAGATTTGTGAATCTTTGGTAGAAGATATAGATATTGTTTGGCAGGATCTTTAACTGTCAGATGTTTCTTTGTTTTCTCTGAGATTATACCATTCTCTACTGCCTCTTTGAGAAATAAAGTAATTTAAGTTTGAAAACCAGATGTTGGATCAATATCCATCTTCATATAGTGGTGGTGATTAGATAGTTGTCTATTAGCTTCACTCAGATAATAATCATTATCCATAACCACAACCGCACCCCTTTATCTGCTGGAATAATAACAATATCAGTGTTGTTTTTAAGTTGTGTAAGCCAACTGTTCCTGTTTGGAAAGATTGTTGTGCATAATGTCTGTGGAGCTGTAATGAAAATGTAAATCTTTGATAACAGCCTGTTGGAACACAGAAACATGTTTGTCCATTGGGGGTGTAAAGGAGGATTTATGAAATTTGAAGTCAGTTGATCTTTGAGTGTCATTATGTGGGTCCTGCTGTTGAAAAAATATTTTTAGGTTAATCTTTCTGCAAAATTCTAAGATGTCAGATACAAAAGTGCTCTCATCAATAAAGAAACCTGGGATAAAACCGAGTCCTTTATTCAATAGTGCATGTTGTTCGTCAGTTAAAACATGTTTGGAAATATTAAGTACATTCAGATAATGTTTATTTACTTTATCACTGACATGAAAAGTTCTTCCAAACTTGTGACCCTATGTTTTCTTCCGGCTCTATGTTTCTTACCCCTAAAGGGTGTTGTGATGTTCTACCCCTTTTGGCATTTGGAGAGTCCCCAATTGTGGATATGTCTGTATCTGTAGTGGAGGATTCCTCCCCAGATGTAATGTAATTTATACCAGTTTTCTTAAGAATAGACCTAGGTCTTTTTTTCCGATTGAAGGGCACATTCCTGGTGCCTTGGGCAAACCTGACACCCTTTTGTGATTCGAATTGTCTGCCCTTTTGGTAGTCTTCTTTGTCCCGGGCAAATTTGTGTAATTTCTTACTTTTTAAACTATTCTCCAAAGTGGAGGCCTCCTTGGCTAGTTTGTTCAAACAATCCTGAAAATTACTAGTCCCCTCATGCTGTTTGAGTGAGTGGCAAGTTTTTCAACCTGCTCTATATTATTCTTAATAATTCTCTCATAATAGGATGACAATATGTTGACCCTTGCCATCGCCGCTTCTTGTTGCGCTATTTGCCACTCTTTAATTAGAGTCTCATCTGGATTAGCCACAAGTGGTTGTATTTTGCATCTCAAACCCCTTGGGGTTATGTTTTGTATTTGGTAGGCTTTGAATAATTTGTGATGCCAGATATTAGTTCTCACTGCCTTAATTTGTTTTCCAAGCTTGTGGAAAGAATTTTCGCAACCGTCAACTGGATCAGTCCTGTTCAGATCATGGGTTTCATTTTGGTCAATGCCAATCCCAAAAATTTTTAAATCGTCCTTATCGGAGCACAGGCCTAATAATAGTTTTTCTAGATCCATGACAATTGGTTGCAGTAGCTTTATCCACAATAGGCTGAGAATATAAATTAGAATTTAAAGCACTAAGGTTGTTAAAACAAGCCAGCCAAGGAGAGATTAATGATTGATCGAAAGCAATTCAAATCACAGAAGGGCGCAGGCTAGAATGAAATAGGAGGAAAACATATAATTTCCTTTTGGTCAGAAGACCAAGGAGTCCGTCTAAGGACCCTCTAAAATCAAGTCCAAAAATTGTAAATAATATGTTATATTGTCAATCATAAAAATTGTGAATAGTAAGCTGTGTTATCAATCATAAATGAATTGTATAGATTTCAGAAGTTGTATAATAATGTGGAGCCAAATTGAAAGAGGGTCTCAACCTGTAATGTATTGTCTTAGTGGTATTGTGAGCAAGCTAGTCATATAGGCGTCAGAGTATCCAAAATCTGCTGTTCACTTGTTGAAATTCAATACCCAGAGGAAGAGTTTAACATGTGTGGAGGGGGGGGGTTGTGGCAGAAAAAACCTTATATAATGCCAAAAAAAGGAAAAAGAAAATTGTTAGCAAGATATAACAAACTGTAGTGAGCTGTACTTATATCTAATAGATCTAGATATTAAATGTAGGTGGAATCCTTTGAGTAGGCAAGTCTTAATGTAATTTCCACCTCGATAGGTATGAGTCCTGAATAGATTTTAAATAAATCTCTGTACCTCAGTTAGCCCACAATTGACAAAAGTGAAATAAATATAAATCTGTGTTATCTGTCAACCAACTACAACTGCAAAATTAGTCAAAGAGCTGTCCTAAACCTCTACATCTCAGTTAGCCCACAATTGACAAAAGTGGAAATAAATGTAAATCTGTGTTATCTATTCAGCCAACTGCAAAAATATCCCTAATGTATAATTGAGGCCAATGATATTAAATTGGTTCCGAAAAATATATTTGTGATGTAAATCGTTGTTTTAAATAGTATCAGAAACACTGGAAATCACACATAATAAATCTGTATACTCTGTGTATAATTCTTGTTGAAGCTAAATAGCTCGCCAACCCTGATAAACAGTTTCCACGTTTTTCAAAATTGGCACCTTGCCAGCCCAGATAAACAGTTTTCACGTTTACAAAATAGTACCCTATGAAGAGAACCCACTTATCCACGTTTTTCAAAATCGGCACCTTGCCAGCCCAGATAAACAGTTTTCGCGTTTACAAGATAGTACCCTATGAAGAGAACACACTTATACACTCAATAAGTTAGGATAGTTGAGCCAATAAAGCCCAAAAGTTATACTACCCGATACTGTTATATTCTTAAAGTAAAATCCTTCAAGATGTTATCAAAGAACTGTCATGAGTCTCTGCACCTCAATTAACCCACAATAGACAAAAATGTAATATTTATAAGTCTGTGTTGTCTTTCAGCCAACTACAATATATCCCAAAGGATATATCAAGCAAATGAAGCCAATGATATTAATTTGGCCCCAAAATATATTTCCGTTATTTTGTCTAGGTTTAAATGGTATCAGAAACACAGGAAATCACACATGAGATATGAGAGATGAATATATATAATCTATCTATAATTATTGTTATTGCTAAATAACTTGCCAACCCTAATAAACAGTATTCACGTTTTAAGAAAAACACACTGTAATTATTTGATTTTAAAGCTGAATAACTTGCCAACCCTGATAAACAGTTCTAGCGTTTTCAAAATGGCACCCTATGAAAAACATACTTATACACTCAATAAGTTAGAATCATTGAGCCAAGGAAGCCCAAAAGTAATACTACACGATACTGTTGTTATGTTGAAGTAAAACTATTCAAGATGTTAACACTTCCCAATTTTAAAGCTGAATGACTTGCCAACCCTGATAAACAGTTCTAGCGTTTTCAAAATGGCACCCTATGAAAAACACACTTATACACTCAATAAGTTAGAATCATTGAGCCAATGAAGCCCAAAAGTAGTACTACACGATACTGTTGTTATGTTGAAGTAAAACTATTCAAGATGTTAACACTTCCCAATTCAATTAGTTTGAAAAGTATCATATATAATTAAGTTCAGTGACAAAAAATGAACAAGTTAAGTCTCTTGTCTTTCAAAGAACTGTCCTGATCTTGGATATGCATGAAATAATGCCCAAAAGTCAAGTCGCTATGTTCAAATAGCTTCCCAAATTAGAATTTTCCTTTAGTTAAGCAGGAAAAATTGGTGGTTGTTAGTTCAAAACAATAACCGTCTTTGATCCCAGAAGAAATGAGGCGCCTTATCTAATGTGTAGTTGTCCCAATCACAAATGTACGTGGATATGACGCCAGGACAATATTCCTGTAGTTGTAAAAAGTCTTCTGTATTTGGTAACTGAGTTGAGCTAAACAAACAAAAATGTTATATAAAAGAGTACCTGCTTAAGTAAATTCTTCTCCAAAGGAAAATGTAGCGTCCAATATGATCCCCTTCGCCCAATATAATGGAAATTGGGGCGCCGTGCACAAGATTAAGGGGCCCAGAAAACACAGAAATGCTGTTACATATCCATAGCGTGATAGGCCTTGATTCCAAATTAGAGACTACTCCTGAATGGATAGGCAATCATGAAGTAATGTTGTTGTGCGATTAACCTGAAGAAAGGGCACACTTAATTAAAGAAAACAGTACCTGTATAGACAAGTTGTTCCCCGAGATAAAATATGGCGTCCAGTGCGATCCCTTTCTCCCAGTATGGTAGAAGTAACACGGTGTACACAAGACTAATAAGCCAAAAGTCAAAAGAAAATGGTGTTACATGTCCATAGGGCAATAAATTCCAAGTTGAAAAACGCTCCTCGATAGGTAGGCAGATATAAAGTAATGATATCGTGCGATCGACCTCAGGAACAGCACCATAGATGAAAAGATGTTTGCTCATGAAAACCCGAACAGAATGGATGGATACTTGGTTGTAGAAATTCAAAAATAAAAAAGATGTCTTGAATATCCTTTGTATCTCGAGTAAAAAGGCTCGACAGATACAGAAATGTACAGCTACCAAATTGAGGACTCTCCAAATGCCCACAGCCAGCAAGCAACAAACTGTAATGTAAGGATGTAGCTAGCAAGTTAGGCTGGTGCCAGGCAAGCGAGTATGTTAGTCCCAAACAAGAAAAATGCCAGCACCTCGGAGAGTCAGACAAATAGGTTTTATTTGACTTCAAAAAGCAAGTAATTAGACCGGTTTCAGCTCAAAGCTTTCCTCAGTAATACATGGAGTAATTGCAAGAAGTCCTTATATAGCTGAAAAATGTAGATTCATGACATCATTTCCTGTAATTAATTAAGCATAAAAATGTTATAGTAGTAAAAGGTCACAAATAATACATTATTGAAATATCATCCATCTGTAAATGAGTTTACTGTCTAAATATCAATATGACATAACTCTGTAATAAAACAGAAAACAGAACCGGTCTAATTACTTGCTTTTTGAAGTCAAATAAAACCTATTTGTCTGACTCTCCGAGGTGCTGGCATTTTTCTTGTTTGGGACTAACATACTCGCTTGCCTGGCACCAGCCTAACTTGCTAGCTACATCCTTACATTTCAATTATATTATGCCGTCGGATCAGCCGATGACCTCAATACCGGAAAAACGCAAAGACAAGGATAAAGACAGGCATCCGAGGTCCAAAACCAACAATGAAACCTCTTCTAGGCCAGTCGCCGGTTTGCCGGTTCTCAGTGAGGCACTTTCGCAGCCCCTGACACCCACTACCTCAGAGCCACAGGCCATTTCCGACTCCCACGTAGAGACAGCTAGGCCTCTCGAAACTCGAGGTATTGGGCTTATGGAAACTAATCCCTCAGATGGGTCCGGAGCCGCTGAGCAGGCATCGGCTTCTGAGGGTGTTTTCAGACCTTCACAACTTACCATTAAAACAACAGCCAAGACAAAGGTACCAAAGACAAAGAAACAAGTACAGCATTCTTCTGGACAGTCCTCCATGCCTAAGAAACAGATGCTTAAAATGGCCGAAGACCTCATTACTCTAATCAGGGGTTCCCATCCCCCTCCTGAGAAAAGGCCTAGGCAGGATACAGACTATGACTCCTCTGATCAGGTTTCCATTTCCTCTGATTCCTCTTCAGACCAGGGATACTCTCTACCCCCCTATGAGGACTCTGATGCTGAAGAATCTATCCCTTCAGCCTCTCCTCCTGAGGATTATTCTTTTGGGGAAACTTTACATACCATGAGGGAGCATTTCCATTGGGAAAGTCAGGATTACTCAGAATCCAAGAAAAGTCTCAGGGATTTCTTCTTATTGCCTCAGCACAGCCCCCTGGCTATTCCGCCTGTGCTGGATATTGTGCATGATGTGTTCTCTGAATCCAGTCTATCTCCTGACTCTTTGCCCCCTGCCCCAGCCATGCCAGATAGGTATTATAGAGTCCCTGACTTTCACAAATTTCTTTACAAAAACCCTTTTGCTGATCCAGAAACTATTTCCCAGGGTCCAAAAGGGGTTAAGGCTTCCATTGCAAAAAATCCAGTACCCTCTGACAGACATTCCAGAGCTTTGGATAGATGGGGGAAGAAAGTATACATGTCTGCAACTTTAGCAGTAAGAGCTTTAAATTGCCAGTTTCACATGCTTAAGTACCAACAATATTTAATGGCTCAGTTAAAACAGAATATGCTTGCAAGCTCAGAAGCTCCTGATTGTAAAGAAATGCAGGATTTATTGCATGCAGTTGAACAGGTGGGAAAACATACTCTGCAATGTGGTTTTGATTCTTTAGAGGCCTCTTGTAGAGCCTTAGTTACAGATTCTGTTATTTGAAGACCTGCTTGGTTAGAGTTTACCTGATCATGTTAAGGCAAAATTATTGGATGCTCCTTTACAGCATGATACCTTGTTTGGTGTTAAGGCAGAAGAGGTGTTAAAGAAAATAGAGGATAAAGCTAAATCTGTGCAAACAGTCAAGGATTTCTTACAGGTACAGCCAGCTCGCTTTAGCAGAAATTGGCCAACAAAGAATTGGTCCTTTCCAGTGTCAAGACAGGCCACAGAGAGGCAGATACAGCCGTCCAAGAGGCAGATCTCAACCCCAAGGCTCAAGCAGACAACGACAGTGGGGCACCTCAACCCCAAAAGGAGGTGAGGACAAGTATCAGCCTTACAGGAAATGGTCACAATGACTTTCCTCTTCGTACGCCAAGCACGACCCTTTTGGAAGCCCCCTTAGGGGGAAAACTAGCACTTTTTTCTCAAAACTGGCAAACAATCACCCAAGACAAATGGGTTCTGAATATTGTGTCTCAAGGTTACAGATTCCACTTTCATACTTTACCAAGGCTAAAAGGAATGCCAGTCCTGCCACAAAATCAATGGGCAGAGGCACAAAAACAAATTTCAGCCCTCATGGACAGAGCTATTCAAAAGGTACCACAACAGGAACAAGGACAAGGATTTTACTCAAGGCTCTTCCTGGTCCCCAGAAAGGACAAGGCCTGGAGGCCCATACTAGACCTTTCAGTTCTGAATACTTACTTGGATATTCCGAAATTCAAAATGTTGACATTACAGCAGCTTCTACCCATGCTGGGCAAGAAGGCTTGGCTTGTTACTCTGGACCTCAAAGAGGCATACCTGCATGTCCCCATCAGACAAAATTGCAGAAGATACCTCAGATTCAAAGCTGGTACAATGCACTACCAATTCTCTGCACTGCCCTTTGGCTTATCTACTGTGCCCAGGGTCTTCACAAAGTGCCTGGCACCAGTAATTGCATTTTGCAGACAAAAAGGAATTCAAATATATCCATACCTGGACGACTGCCTCATTCAAGCAGAGACAAAGGACATTCTTCTACAGCATCTGGCGTTTGTAAAAAGGTTGCTAATTTATCTAGGGTACACAGTAAACGAAAAGAAGTCAAAACTAGTGCCCTTACAACAGATTATATTCCTGGGTGCCAGCTTAAATACAATGGCCCAAATGGCTTACCTCACGCCAGACAAACAAGTTCAACTAACTCATTATTTTCAATTACTGGCAAAAAAGTCCCAACTCCCTGCGAGAAAAATTCTGCAGGCCCTGGGATTCATGGCATCCTGCATACTACTAATACCATATGCCAGACTTCATATGAGGAAATTACAATGGTACCTAAAAAGTGTTTGGACTCCACAGTCTCACAGTTTAGAAGCAGTAATACCAATGAATCCCTGCCTACAACAGGAGTTTCGATGGTGGGCACAGGCATGTCACCTAAACAAAGGTCAGCCTTTTACCCAACCCACAGCCAGGCAAACTCTAACAACAGATGCTTCGGATTACGCCTGGGGAGCACACATGGCAGGAAAATGCATTCAGGGCAAGTGGACCACAGACCAGATGCATCTTCACATCAATCAAAAAGAGATGTTGGCTGTTCAAAATGCCATAACAGCTTTCAAGGACCTTCTACGTCCAGGACAACTATTACTAAAGACAGACAACACTACAGTAATGTGGTACATAAACAAGCAAGGGGGCAGTCATTCTTATCCCCTATGCAGGCAAACCATGACCTTGTGGAACACAGCTCTAACGTACCAAGTTCACCTGCAAGCACAATTCCTGCCAGGAAAGAAAAATCATCTGGCAGACGATCTAAGCAGAAATATCATAGACCCTCACGAATGGAAATTGAATCCGCAAATCTTCAGCATGGTAATGCAAAAATGGGGATGCCATCCCCCACTGAATTGCCAACTACAAAAATTCTGCACAAGGACTTATCACAAACAAGCATGGAAAGTGGATGCTCTTCTGTTCAGCTGGAAAGACCTAAAAGTTTATGACTGCCCACCACTGCCTCTCCTTTCAAAGGTACTCCTAAAAGCCAGCCAAGAAAAACCAGAAATGATCCTGATTGCTCCAGACTGGCCACGCCAGCACTGGTACCCTACCTTAAGGAACTTGGCTCAGGGCCCACCATGGATTTTGCCTCAAATTCCACACCACCTGACTCAACAAAACAATCAGATCCTGCACAGTCAGCTCAAAACCCTAAACCTGGCTGCATGGCAGATACATTAGCGAAACAGGCAACACCTTTCTCTAAAGCTGTTATGGATGTCATTTTGGATGCCAGGAGGCCTAGCACCAGGAAAGCTTACTCAGAAAAATGGAAGAGATTCTGCGCCTGGAACCAGGCTCAAAGCCTTGACCCTCTTGTTCCAAACATTCCTCAGATTTTACAATACTTAACTGAGATGCTGGACAGAGGCTTATCCTTCTCATCAGTTAAGATACACGCCTCTGCCATTTCAGCACATTACAACACGGATCCTCCTTTATTCTCTCATCCCTTGCTAAAGCAGTACCTCAGAGGGGCTAAAAACATAAGACTGCCCCGTAGAACACCAACACCAACTTGGGACCTCAGTTTCGTTTTGGAAGAACTGACCCTACCACCTTTTGAGCCAGCCAATACAGCCAATCTAAAATTTTTATCATGGAAAACAGCTCTGCTCCTGGCAGTAACTTCAGCACGAAGAGTCTCAGAGCTACAGGCATTAATGGCAGTGGAACCTTTTATAATTTTTCATCAGGACAGGGTATCTTTAAGGACAAACCCTACCTTTATGCCAAAGATGGTATCTAGTGTGGCTCTTAACCAAACCATCCATTTGCCAACCTTTTATCCAAACCCCCAGAATAAAGGGGAGAAACTTCTGCATTCTTTGGACATACACAGGCAGCTACGTTTCTACTTGGACAAAACAAAAGCTTTCAGAAAAACTGAGCAACTGTTTGTGGCATATGCTGCAGGATCACAGGGCAAGGCTATCTCAAAGCTGACTATATCCAAATGGATAGGACACTGTATTCGGTACTGCTACACACAGCATGGAAAATCAGTCCCAAATAACATTAGACCACATTCGACCAGGGCAACAGCCACTTCAACAGCCTTTCTTAGAGGAGTACCTACCAAGGAAATTTTGAAGGCTGCAACTTGGAGCTCAGTGCACACCTTTACCAAGTATTACCACCTGCCTCTACTCTAAATCCAGAGCAGGATTTTCCACTGCATTTCTGCAGGGCCTCATAGCCAATCCTAACTCTTTTTAGACCAGCTACCCAACCTTAGCTTTGGGATTCTACCCAAGTGTGATGACTGCAGCAGTGTAACATGATGAACATAGTACAGTTTTGTACCTACTATAAGGAAAGTAAATAATGTGGGAAGAAATAGCCAGGGAATTGTTATGGCTAGGCTTGTATAGGCCCTAGGGCTGATAGCCTAGTACCAACCTATGAACTTATGAACCTATAAATGTAGATGTTCGAGTGTTCACACTGCTGCAGTCCACGTTGCCCTCCCTCCATCCCCTCTGAAATAGCTGGACTTATCTATACCTTTCTATCCTATACAAACTTTGGGGTGTATTTGCTGGTAACTGAAGGTATTGTTTTTATTTTATATGTATATTTTTGATTAGCAATATGTATTGCCTACCTACTTGGGGGCACCTGACATCTGGGGCAAGAAAAACTGCAGAAAATGGCGTCGGATGCATCTTGTATACCCCTGGCACACTGACGTCAGGGAAGAAGCGACAACAACTGACGCCGGGCCAAGACTTTGGAACTCTGGCCGACTGCGGGACCGCCTGACGGCAGGATAACCCAAGTGTCATGACTGCAGCAGTGTGAACACTCGAACATCTACATTAATGGTAGGTACAAAACTGTACTTTCTCTGCACTGCCCTTTGGCTTATCTACTGCGCCCAGGGTATTTACAAAGTGCCCAGCTCCAGTCATTGCATTTTGCAGGCAAAGAAATATTCAAATATACCCATACCTGGACGATTGTCTAATTCAGACAGAAAGCCAGGACATACTTTTGAATCATCTGGTCTTTGTACAAAGGGTGCTAACTTGTCTGGGGTACACCATAAACGAAAAGACATCACACCTGGTACCCTGTCAACAAATTATATTCCGTGGAGCAAGCTTGAATACAACTTCCCAGATGGCTTTCCTCACACCAGAGAAACAAATTCATTTGACAACCTACTTCAAACAAGTGTCCATAAAAACCCTGCTATCTGCAAGGCAAATACTACAAGCCTTGGGGTTCATGGCCTCCTGCATTCTTCTAATTCCATATGCAAGACTGCATATGAGGAAACTACAATGGTATCTATAAAGCCTATGGTGTCAACATTCTCAGGAAATAGAAGCAATGATTCCTATCATACCTTGCCTATGCCTAGAGTTCCTTTGGTGGTCAGAGGCCTGCCACCAAAACAAGGGACTACCATTCAAACTACCCCCTGCCGCCCAAACCCTAACAACAGACGCATCAGACTATGCATGGGGGGGGCTCACCTGGCAGGGAAGTGCATTCAGGGCAAATGGAATCCAAGTCAAATGCACCTGCATATCAATCAAAAAGAAATGTTAACTGTACAGAATGCTCTGACAGCCTTGAAGGACCATATTCTTCCAGGACAATTAATGGTGAAAACAGACAAACACCATTGTTATGTGGTACATAAGCAGGGGGTACACATTCTTATACCCTCTGCAGACTAGCTATGGCATTGTGGAACACAGCCCTGAGCTACTAAGTGCATCTACAAACTCAATTCCTGCCAGGAAAACTAAATACAATGGCATACTAACTAAGCAGAAACCTCATGGACCCACATGAGTGGAAACTGGAACCAAGGATTTTCAGCATGTTGACAAACAAATGGGGGAACCCAGAAATAGACCCGTTTGCCTCCCCCCAGAACTATCAATTGGACAAATTTTGCACATGGACTCCCCACAAACAGGCTTGGAAAGTGGATGCTCTGTCCTTCAGCTGGAAAAACCTATCCGTTTATGCCTTTCCTCCTCTGCCTCTGCTCTCCAAAGATCTTTAGATCAAACAAGACAAACCAAGGATGATTTTGATTGCAACAGACTGGGCACGCCAACACTGGTGTGCCCCCTCTTGTGCAGTGTGTCACTGTTGGCCCCATGGCACCTGCCTCAGACTCCTACTCTGTCTCAGCAGGAGAACCAGATTCTGCACCCTCAGCTTCAAACACCGAACCTGGCAGCCTGGCTAATTACCTAATCTCTCCTTTACCATCCCTTAGTAAACCAGTGATGGATATTATTTTAGAGGCAAGGAGGCCTAGTACTAGAAAATCTTATGCTGAAAAATGGAAAAGATTCTGTGCCTGGAACCAATCTCAAGGGATGAGCACAGCCATGCCCAATTTACCTCAGATTTTACAATACTTAACTGAGATGCTTCATAAGGGCCTGTCTTTCTTCTCCATCAAAATTCACGCCTCAGCCATTTCAGCTCATTATAACACAGAACCTCCCCTCTTCTCTCATCCACTGTTCAAGCAGATGTTCTTCGTGTTTCACTGTTGCAGTCATTACGTTTGGGTAATCTGCTGGCAGGTTGCCCTCAGTCGGCCTGAATTCCAAAGTCTTGGGTCCTGGGTCAGTTGCGGTCTCTTCTTCCATGATGTCAGGTCATCAGAGGTATAAAACATGCAGCAGATGCCATTTTCTGTAGTCTTTCTTGCCGTGCGGTGCCCGAAGCAAAAGCAATTTGCAAGTGCCGATCGGCCGACTACTGAAATATTTGAGTTTGAGTTTCAGAACCGAAGTCTTCACTAAAGCTAAGTACCCCGTTGGGGAAACTTTTTTCTTGCTCTTTACCGATGTCAGAAAAAGTTAATAATTGTATTACTTGTGAGAAGCAAATACCTCATAAGGATTTCCATTTATACTGTATTCCTTGCCTAGGCCCTGATTACAACATGCCTGGCTGTCAGTTTTGTGCTAGATTTAACCAACGCACTATTAAGCGTAGGTATATTTTTGCATCAAAGTATTTGGAAACAGATTTAACTAGCAATAGACTACCGGAGTACATAAAAAAAAAAACGTAAAGAAAAGGACAGAGAAAGGCAGTCGAGATCCAAAACTGACGAAGCTTCTCCTAAGCCAGTCGCCGGTTCACCGGTACACAGTGAGGCACTTTCGCAGCCCCTGATACCCGCTACCTTCGAGTCGCAGGCCTCTACTGACACCCATGTGGAGTCCGGCATGCCTCAAGATACTCAAGGTATTGGGCCGACGGATGTATCTCCCTCGGATGGGTCCGGAGCCGCTGAGCAGGCACCGGCTTCTGAGGGTGTATTCAGACCTCAACATTTGTATATCAAACTGATGACAGCTGCAAAACCAAAGACAAAAGCAACTTGAAAACCGACGCATGAGCCATGTGCACAGGCCACTATGCCTAAAAAACAGATAATCAAAATGGATGAAGACCTTATTACCATGATCAGTGGTACCCATCCCCCTCCAGATAAGAGGCCTAGGCAAGACACTGATTATGAATCTTCAGATCAGGTTTCTATTTCTTCTGATTCTTCTTCTGATCAGGATTTATGTATACCTCCCCATGAGGATTCTGATGCTGAGGAGTCTATACCATCTGTATCTCCTCCTGAGGATTATTCATTTGGAGAAACCTTGCATACTTTGAGGGAGCATTTTCACTGGGGGAGTCAAGACTTCTCAGAAGCAAAAAAGAGGCTGAGGGATTTCCTTCTCCCTCAGCACAAGCCTTTAGCCATTCCCCCTGTTTTAGACATTGTGGATGATGTGTTTTTGGAGTCTAGCTTGACCCCTGACTCCTTACCTCCGGCTCCCAGTAAGCCTGACTGATATTACACGGTCCCTGACTCACATAAATTTTTATTTAGAAACCCTGCTGCTGATCGTGAATCTATTTCACGGGGTCCAAAGGGAGTTATGGCCTCAACAGCAAAAAATCCTACCCCCTCTGACAGAGATTCAAGGGCACTGGACAGATGGGGAAAAAGGTTTTATACACCCGCAACCTTGGCAATCAGGGCCTTAAACTGTCAATTTCATATGCTTAAGTACCAACAACACGTTATGGGATTGCCGAAACAGAAAATGATCTTGATTTCAGAATGTGCAGAAAATAAAGAATTGCAAGAATTATTGCATGCAGCTGAACAAGTTGGAAAACATACTTTGCAATGTGGTTTTGATTCCTTAGAGGCCTCCTGCAGGGCCGCAGTTACTGGATCTGTGATTAGGAGGCATGCCTGGTTAAAGGAACAAAATTTGCTTGATCATGTTAAAGCTAAATTACTAGATGCACCTTTACAGCATGATTCTCTGTTTGGTATTAAGGCAGAAGAGGTTTTAAAGAAAGTGGAAGACAAAGCTAAGTCTATGCAAACTGTTAGACGTCTTACAAGTGCAGCCACCAAGATTCAGTAGACACTGGCCTACAAAAAATTGGTCCTTTCCTGTATCAGACAGAGCTCAAAGGGGCAGTTCCAGATACCAGGTGCAAGATTCATACAGGTCAAAGCAATGGGGCGCTTCTACCTACAAATCTGGAGGAGATAAAGTGCAAACCTACAGAAAACAATCCCAATGACTTCCCTCTGCCTACACCAAGCACTTATCTTTTGGCAGCACCCATAGGGGGAAAATTAGCACTTGTTGCTCAGAATTGGCAGTTGATAACCCAGGACAAGTGGGTACTAAACATCGTATCACAGGGATACAGATTCCATTTCCACACTCTGCTAATGGCAAATGGTTGGCCAGATCTGCCAAAAAAAAAATCAGTGGGCAGAGGCACAGAAGCAGGTTACGTCCCTCATGGATATGGGAGCCATTCAGCCAGTACCAGAACAGGGAAAAGGACAAGATTTTTACTCGACTGTTCTTGGTACCCAGAAAGGACAAGGCCTGGCGGCCAATACTGGATTTCTCGATTTTGAACACATACCTGGACATTCCAAAATTCAAAATGCTGACTTTGCAGCAGCTTCTGCCCATGCTGGGCAAGAATGTGTGGCTGGTGACTTTAGACCTAAAAGAGGCATACCTGCATGTCCCAATAAGACAATCGTGCAGAAGATACCTCAGATTCAAGGCTGGCTTAATGTATTACCAATTCTCTGCACTGCCCTTTAGCTTATCTTCTGCACCCAGGGTCTTTACAAAGTGCCTGGCACCAATAATTGCATTTTGCAGACAAAGAAGTATACAAATATATCCTTACTTGGACTCTCTCATTCAAGCAGAGAACAAGGACACTCTTCTTTGACACCTGGCATTTGTGAAAAGGCTCCTAACATGCTTAGGGTACACAATAAACAAAAATAAATCACAACTGGTACCCTGTCAGAAGATAACATTCCTGGGTGCAAGCTTGAATACAACTGCCCAGATGGCTTACCTGACACCAGACAAGCAAAGGCAACTGACTACTTACTTCAAACTGACAAATTCTGCAGGCTCTGGGCTTCATGGCATCCTGCATTCTACTGATTCCATATGCAAGACTGCATATGAGGAAACTTCAGTGGTACCTAAAAAGTTTATGGAGTCAGCATTCTCAGTCTGGAAACAATGATTCCTCTCATTCCCTGCCTGCAACAGGAGTTTCTATGGTGGGCGAAGGCATGTCACCACAACATGGGATGGCCCTTCACTCTACGCCCTGCCAGCCAAACCTTAACAAATGCATCAGATTATGCCTGGGGGGCCCACATGGCAGGAAGATGAATTCAGGGCATATGGACACAAAAACAAATGCATCTACATATCAACCAGCAAGAGATGCTAGCTGTTCAAAATGCCCTAACAGCCTTCAAAAACTTACTTCATCCAGGACAACTACTGATGAAGACTGACAACACCACCGTCATGTGATATATAAAAAGCAAGGGGGCACACACTCATACCCCCTTTGCAGATTAGCCATGCCCTTTGCAGATTAGCCATGGCACTGTGGGACACAGCTTTGACCTACCAAATACATCTTCAAGCTCAGTTCCTGACAGGAAAATAAAACACTCTAGCAGACGATTTAAGCAGAAGCCTTATGGATCCTCATGAGTGGAAACTAAATCCACAAGTCTTCAGCATGATAACAGAGAAATGGGGGAGCCCAGACATAGATCTATTTGCCTCTCCTCAAAATTATCAATTGAAAAGATTCTGCCCAAGGACTTATCACAGATAAGCATGGAAAGTAGCCGCCCTATCCTTCAGTTGGAAAAATCTATCAGTTTACACCTTTCCTCCTCTGCCTGTTCTCCCCAAAGTCCTCCTAAAAGTCAGACAAGAGAAACCAAAGATTATACTAATTGCCGCAGACTGGCCCCACCAGTACTGTTACCCAATCCTAAGGAACTTGTCTCAATACCCAGCTTGGACCTTGCCTCAAAGACCTCAACTACTGTCCCAGCAAAATAATCAGATCCTGCACAATCAACTACAGACTCTGAACCTGGCAGCATGGCTGATCATGTAGTCATACAAACAACACCTCTCAGTAAAGCTGTGATGGATGTCATTTTGGAAGCCAGAAGGCCTAGTAGTAGAGAATCTTATGCTGACAAATGGAAGAGATTCTGTGCTTGGAATCGAGCACAAGGAACTGATACAGCAGAACCAAATATTCCTCAGATATTACAATACTTAACTGAGATGCTTGACAAAGGCTTATCTTTCTCATCAATTAAAATCCATGCCTCTGCCATTTCGGCTCATTACAATACAGAGCCACCAATCTTTTCTCATCCTTTACTAAAGCAGTATCTTAGAGGAACCAAAAATTTAAGGCCTCCTAGAAGATCACCATTACCTGCATGGGACCTCAATTATGTGTTGGAAAAGCTCACCATGCCTCCATTTGAACCAGCTGCTACCACTGTTATAAACTTCTTATCATGGAAAATTGCTCTGCTACTAGCAATTACTTCAGCAAGAAGAGTTTCAGAGCTACAGGCCCTCATGGCTGTAGAGACTTTTATCATATTTTACCCAGACAGGGTGTCTCTGAGGACAAATCCTACTTTTATGCCTAAGGTGGTTTCCAGTGTGGCTCTTAACCAAACAATTCATTTGCCAACCTTTTATCCAAATCCGCAGAAAAAGGGGGAGAGAATTCTGCATTCCTTGGGCGTACACAGACAGCTAGGATTCTACTTGAGCAGGACTAAAGCTCTAAGAAAAACTGAGCAATTACTAGTGACATATTCTGCAGGATCAGAAGGCAAGGCTATTTCAAAGCAGACAGTTTCAGAGTGGATAAGCCACTGCATCAGTTTCTGCTACTTACACCATGGCAAACCTGTGCCTAAGGGCATTAGGTCTCATTCCACCAGAGCTGCAGCTACTTCAGCAGCCTTTCTCAGGGGAGTACCAACCAAAGACATTCTAGAGGCTGCTACTTCGAGTTCTGTTCACACCTTTACAAAGCATTATCGCTTGCCTCTCTACTCTAAATCCAGGGCAGGCTTTGCCACTGCAGTTTTGCAGGGCCTTATAGCCACTCCTAATGCTGTTTAGCTCCAGTCTCCCAACCATAGCTTTGGGATTCTACCCAAATGTAATGACTGCAACAGTGAAACACTAAGAACATAGTACAGTTGTGTATACTTACCATAAATTTAGATGTTAGAGTGTATTCATTGTTGCAGTCCAGGTTACCCTCCCGCCATCCCCCTTGTCATTCTGGAGTTTCTTTCCTTCTCTATCTTCTACAACCTATGTGGTATATTTGCTCGTAGATGAAGATACATATATACATATATACATATACATATATATATATATATATATATATATATATATATATATATATATATATATATATACCTTTTTGGGGGCACCTGACATCGGGGGGAAGAAAAACTAAAGAAAATGGTGTTGGCTGCATGCCTTGATACCCCTGATGATCTGACGTCATGGAAGAGGAGACAGCAACCGATGCAGGGCCCAAGACTTTGGAATTCAGGCCGGCAAAATCTGAAGGTAATGCTACTCAATGCTAGAAGTCTAAACCTCAAAATGCACTCTCTCGAGGCACTCCTAAAAATGGAGAACATCGATATCTGTGCAGTAACTGAGACCTGGTTCAAGGCTCCAGAGAGCACCCCTGCAATACCAGGCTACAACTCTTACCACACTTTTCGGCCACCAAACCAGGACCGAAACACTAAAGGTGGAAGAGTGTCAATATTCACCAAGGATATTCACACCACCAGGCTAGTTGGCCAACACAATGTGTCTGAAATTCTCCAAGTGCAACTAACACTAGGTAAGACTGCAATCCAAATTGTAGCTTGCTACAGATCCCCCACCATACCCCAAGATTCTCACTACACCTTTCTAAACATACTGGAAAATATTAAGATAGAACCAAACACCCTAATACTGGGTGATTTTAACTACCCTGCCATTAACTGGGAAAACTACTCATGTCCCAACACCTTTGCACAACGGTTCTTGGAATTCATAAATTCCAATGCCCTGGATCAACTAATTCATAGTCCCACCAGGGGCTCCAATATCCTAGACTTGGTCATTACCAACATGGGAAATCAATGCTCCATACCTATGGTCACCCCCTCGTTAGTCAGGTCTGACCATAAGCTAATCACCCTTAAGGTGATGTTAACATCCACATCCCACCCCCACCCCCCATTAAAGAAACCACCATAAAAAACTTCTCCAAAGCCAACTTCATGCTACTCAAGTCAGAAGTGACAAACTTCATAACACCCATGCAGACGGGAACTGAAAGTTCAACTGCTGAATCCTACACTAAGGCACTGTACGAGCACATCCACTCATGCATGAATTGTGCCATCCCAAATAGAACCAAAATGCTCTCATCCAAAAAAAGGAAGCCAATCTGGTGGTCCCCTGCCATAAACAAACTTTACAACAAAAGGAAGAAACTTTTGCAGAAAAGAGGAAAATCCCAGGATGCAAAAACTCCTTACTAGCCTCACTAAGAAACTGAGATGCCTCATAAAATCCTCCAAAGCTAGTTACAAAATAAAATTGCCAAAGATTCCAAAGACAACCACAAAGCATTCTATAACTATGTCAAGAATCTAAATGGCAATGCTCAGATCTGCTCTGAGCTAAAACAGAATGGCATTAAATATACTGATCCAAAGGATATTGCCAATATCCTGGCAGATCGATTCAGTGCCAACTTCACCCCCTCTCACCCCCTAAATGGCCCATCTCAATACCGGAAGATTGTCAAATTCCAGTAATAACGGTCACACAGGTACAAAACGCACTCTCTAAAGCCAAGAATACAGCATCCATGGGACCAGATGACATCCCGGGCTGTGTACTACATGAACTACAAAATGAACTGGCACCTCACCTAAGTGTCATGTTTAATCATAGCCTCACCTCAGGTTTCGTGCCCACTGAGTGGCGCAGAGCTACAGTTATCCAAATCCACAAGGGGGGATCCACCTTGGATCCCAGAAACTACCGTCCCATCAGTCTGACGAGCCTTATCTGCAAGGCCATGGAGCGTATTATCATGGAACTTATAAAAAAAGACATTGGCAACGTTCAAACACTGGACCCCACCCAGTTTGGGTTTGTGAAGGGCCGATCTTGTCTCCTGAACCTGATTGACTTCTTTGAATCAGTCTCCAGAGCCATGGACAAGGGTAAGGTGGTCCACACAGCCTATCTAGACCTTGCCAAGGCCTTTGATACCATCCCCCACTGGAATCATAGATAAACTTACTAAGTTGGGCATTAATCCCTATGTCACCCAATGGGTTGCTAAATGGCTTACTGATAGAACCCACACTATAAAAGTAGCCGACTCCAAATCCAGCTCCAGACAAGTGGAGTACCTCAGGGTTCAGTCTTGGGGCCGCTCTTGTTTGGCATCTACTTCTCTGAAGTACAGGTCAACACTAAGGGACTCTGGCTAACAAAGTTTTCAGATGACTGCAAACTGGGAGCCATTATTGAATCCCCAAATGATGTGGATACTCTACAAAAGGGCCTTACAGAAACAGATGCTTGGTTCCAGAGCCATGGGCTCAAGCTCATTGCCAAGAAATGTATTGATGTTATGTGATCCTATCTCGCCTACATTCTGTATTGATGGGCTCGGCTCCGACTCGGCACGCTATGCTATAGAGCGAAGCCTCTTATTGGCTGAGCTATTCTCTATCCCAGGATGCACCACCACTACTTCCCCAGATCTCGTTTGCCACTTACTAGCTAGGACGTGGTCTCGAACTTGGCTGAGCTAAGTACCTTTTTCTGAAAGTTTTTCTGTCAGGAAATTCTTTAATCTTTACCCAAAAGCTGTTTTAACAGCTATCGTTGTGTATGAGAGTGTTTTTGTAAAATTTTTGTGGTAATTTGTGTGACTGAACAGGGAAAGGTTTCCGTTTAAGTTAGAGGGGCCTTCCCCTAGTTCTTTAGTGAATCTTCTTGTTTTTTGGAGGTCAAGTACCTGTTTGAGTTAGAGGGTTCTTGGCCCTCCTTTTTGGTGTTTTTGTAGTTGTATTTGTTATTTGTTTAACTTTCTTGGGCTTTCGCCTTTCAGAAAAAAAAATAAATAAATAATAAAATAAGAAAACGGTTTCTTTATTGTTGTGAAAATCTTTTACTGTGTGACATACATTGTGTTTTTTTCTGATATAGTGAGTAGTCTACAGGCATTATGTCTAAGGAGCATAGACCCTCAGGATTTAAGAAGTGCACGAGATGCAATTATAAAATGTTCATCACCGATGATCACTCCTTGTGCGTGTACTGTTTAGGCGCCAAACACCTTCAGGAGTCTTGCAGCGTGTGTCACGCTTTTTCCTCTAGGGTCCTCCAAGAGAGGAAGAATAAATTTATCTTAAAAGGGCTTATCAAACCCTCCTTCGAGGAGGCCTTATCTTCCTCTTCCTCTCCAGCTAAGAAAAAGAAATCATCTGCTCCGACCAGCCCATCGGAACCGACCACTAAGAAATCTAGGCAGGCTTCTCCATCGGCTCCATGGACTTCGGAGCCGAGGGCGGAACGGTCTGCCTCGATGCCGCCAGTCTCGACTCCTCTGGTTTCGGAGCCAATGGCTGGGGCTTCGAGAGGCGGGTCACCTTCATTGGCTCCACTGATTTTGGAGCCAATGAGGGTTGCTGGCTCAGACTCATCCCCTTCGGCGCAGAAGACCTCCTCGGCACCGAGGGAAATTGCTATGGAATCTCCCTCGGCACTGATACTGGTCGAGTCTATTCGGAGCCGGTCCCCCAGTCCTTCGGAGCCAATGGAGAAGTCGGTTCGGACCCGGTCGGTCTCCTCCCGATCTTCCAAGATGTTGGATTCGGCCATCGACAGGGTGCTCCTAAGACTGTTTCAGTCTCCTGTATTACAGAAATTAGTTTCGGCTCCAGCCCATTCGGCTTCGGAGCCGATGGCCCACCCTGTAGTTCTGGTTCCTCCTCCAACAGCCTCGGCACCGTTGGAGCTGGTGCTGGTGGAGCCGATGGAGGTTTTCGGGTCGGCTCCGAACCTTACTCCAACCCCAGCTCTCGAGTCGGAGTTCGGTACACGGACCTCCTCGGTCGGCCCCGGGGGGGGGACGCTTCGGGACCGATGTTTTCGGTTCCGAGCCTTCCTCTCGGTGCGTCGGCTGCGGGGGTACAGTCTACTGTTGTGGCCATGGGGGTTGGACCTTCCCAGGACTCTGGTGGTCCGGCCTTCAGGGCCATGATGAGTGCTCTGGCCAAATCTTCTTTGGCTACCTCCATGGTCTCACCGGCACCTTCCCTACACATGGAGACTGGGTCTTTGGTAGTCCCCCTGTCGCTGGACAGCGGAGCCCCGGGGCCTGAGGTCACCCCAGTGGGGTTTCCCCCCCCTCCTGAAGGTCCCTCTGAAGCTTCGGAGGAACCCCCAAGGAAAAGACTGTGCAAGAGGAAGCACGTCGACTCCCCCGATGAGTCTCTCACGTCGGACACCGATCTTGATGTTGCGGAGGGGTCCCCTAAGTCGTCCTCAGATGATGTCTCCTTTGCAGACATCTGGGAAGCCCTCAAACAACGAGGCGGCTGGCATTCCAAACCCCCTTCCACTGATGAGTTGGTGTTCCTCAAGGCCTTCGGGGCTCAGCCCTCCGCCTCCTGGGTGTCTCCGCCCTTCGAGCTCCTAGATTTGATCTGTCGAAGGGCGTGGGAGCATTCAGACTCTGTGGAACCGGTGCCTGCTCGCCCAAATAAATTCTTATCAGCACCCCCAGAGAAGGAGTTTCTGACCAAAGGTGTGGCTGTAGATGCCCTGGTGGTGGCATCTGCTACCCAACAAGATGTAGCAGAGGCTTCGACGTCTGTCCATCCTCCTAATAAGGAGTCTAGGAGCATGGACCGGTATGGGAAGCGCACCCTCAGTTCAGCGGCCTTTACTTTAAGGTCTCTGAACTATTTGACGCACTTCACTAGATTTCAGAGGGATTTGATCAAGGAGCTTTCAGATACCCTCTTGGGTAACCTACCTGAGCAGCTGGCCCAGGCTCTCAGTTGGCTACTCTGTCATCAATATCAAACTCGTCCATGAGGCTCATTTCGTATGCAGCTGAGGGGGCGAGTAGAGCGGCGGGTACGGGTGTTGCTCTACAGAGGCAAGCCTGGCTCCGCCTGTGTCATTTTGCGGAAGCCTTTAAGTCTTCCTTTGCCGACGCCCCCTTTGATGGGTCCTCTTTGGACCCAAGGTAAAGGACACATTGACCCACTGTGAGCAAGTAGGTAAGACTTTGACTGCCGTAGGGGCACGGTTTTCCACTCCCTTTCGGCCTTACCCCAAGGCTAAAAGAGGAGGGAAAATGTGGTTCCATAAATAACAGAAGTCTTATCCCTCGCAGCAGGACGATCCCCCTTCTAGAGGCAGAGGAGGGGGAAATTTTTCTGGAAGACGCCGTCCCAGAGGCGGCAGAGGCCCCCGCAACACTGGAGACCGCAAGTCCTTTCGTGGCTCTTCAGCCTTCTACAATCCCTGAAGGATTGCCCGACTGTGCAGCTCCGGAGCCAGTCGGGGGTCGTTTTTCGAGGCACCTAAAAGCCTGGGAAGGTATCACTCAGGACCGATTGGTGCTTCGAATCATCACCGGAGGTTACGCCATCCCCTTTTCACACCCCCCTCCGCCGTCCAGGAAAATCCCGGACCCGCCACCCAGTCAACGGGAAATCGCAGCCTTCGAAATCTCAAAGCTGCTTCAAAAAGGAGTCATCCAACCGGTCCCCGCAGACCAGATCGGGTTAGGGACTTACTCAAGATTCTTTTTGGTGCCAAAAAAGACCGGGGACTTGAGGCCCATTTTGGATCTCAGCAACCTAAATCGTTCAATCAAGAAGTCCAAGTTCCGAATGGTCACCTTACAATCCATTCTCCCACTGCTGGAGAAAGGTGTTTGGATGTGCTCCATAGATCTCAAGGATGCCTATTATCACATACTGATAGATCAGGCGTCCAGGAGACATTTGCGCTTCAGCCTAGGAGACAGTCATTTTCAGTTCTGCGCACTGCCCTTTGGTCTCACCACAGCCCCCAGGGTGTTCACCAAATGTTTGGCGGTCGTGACTGCTCACCTGAGGAGTCTAGGATTCCAGGTGTTTCCGTATCTGGACGACTGGCTCCTAACTGCCACCTCCAGGCGTCTACTATTGCAGAACCTAGCAGCCACCATATCACTAGTCACTTCTCTTGGAATCACCTTCAATTGGCCAAAGTCTGTTTTGCTGCCATCTCAGCGCATAAGGTTCATCGGAGTAGAGATGGACTCAAACCAAATGCGGGTCTATCTTCCTACAGAAAGGATACAGACTATACAGGCTCAAGTCCGAGCCTTGCTTCTCAGATCCAAAGCTCCAGCCAGGATGGTCCTGCAGCTATTAGGCTCTATGTCGGCCACTGTTCTTCTAGTCCCCTTAGCAAGATTGCATATGAGAATTCTCCAGTGGCTCCTATCGACACAGTGGTCCTTTCAGGATCTCCCTCTCCGTCACCTCATACGGATCATGGAAACCTGCAAACGGGACCTTCGCTGGTGGCTGATGCCCTCCAATCTGGATCAGGGATGACCCTTTGTTCCACCTCCTCCTATGGCCACATTGACGACGGACGCCTCCCAGATGGGGTGGGGGGGCATTACCTGGGCAGGTCAGTCCAAGGCAATTGGCATTCCGATGAGAGTCTCCTTCATATCAACATTCTAGAAATGAGGGCGGTGTTTCTGTCTCTGCAAGCCCTCCACGATTACCTCCCTCAGGGCATAATTGCCATTCACTCCGACAACATGTCAGTAGTCTGGTATCTGAACAAGCAGGGAGGGACCAGATCCTACCCCCTTTGCAGAGAGGCCATGAGAGTTTGGGAATGGGCAGTGGCAACCAGACATTTTCTGGTAGCGACTCATATCCCTGGGAAGTCCAACGTGATAGCCGACAGACTAAGCAGAACCTTTCTCTCTCCTCACGAGTGGTCTCTGAACGATGCAGTGACAACTCAGATCTTCAGCAGACAGGGAACTCCTTGTTGCGACCTTTTCGCAACCCCGCTGAATGCGAAGTGCAGAAAGTTCTTCTCTCTCACTCCAGCTCCGGGGGAGAGTCCTATGGACGCATTAGCCCATCCTTGGCCCACCGGCTTGCTATACGCCTTCCCTCCAGTTCCCCTCCTTCCCAGAGTGATCCAAAAGGCGTCTCGCTTGGGGAGCAAAATGATTTTAGTTGCCCCTTACTGGCCTCATCAGGTATGGTTCCCCTATCTTCGGAAATATGCACTGGACGGACCATGGTTCCTGGATCAGATCCCAGACCTATTAATTCATCAGTCGGGACAACTCCATCAGTCCCTTCACACTTTGAAGTTAATAGCTTGGCTCCTCCTCTTCCGACTATAGTCAGGAATCATACTTTAGACCCGGAAGTCATACATATCTTATCCTCGGCCCACAAGTCTGCCACTAAGAAATTGTATACTAGCAAATGGAAGAGATTTGCTATTTGGGCTCAACTCCGGGGTCTGGTAAAACCTTCATGAAAGGTGCTGCGCTTTTACGACCTCCGATTTCTCATCCTGCTCCTCCATGGGATCTCGATGTGGTATTACGTGCCTTAACCTCCTCCCCCTTCGAACCGGCAGCAACCTGTGATTTGAAACTTCTTTCTTGGAAAACTGCCTTTCTGGTCGCGATTACTTCTGCCAGAAGGGTTTCAGAGCTTCAAGCTCTATCTGTCAAACCACCGTACCTGGTTTTTCACAAAGATAGAGTATCCCTCAGGCCTAATCCATCTTTTGTCCCTAAAGTTTGTTCCAGTTTTTGCCTGCAACAGTCATTAGAACTTCCAGTTTTCTTCCCAAAGTACTCAAAGCGGAATACATCTTCCACACATTGGATGTTCACAGGCAATTGCGCTTTTATTTAGACAGGACCCAACAAACACAGAAAACAGATCAATTGTTTGTGTCCTTTTCGGATAATAAATTGGGCAAAGCTGTCACAAAGGTCACTATTGCCAAATGGATCAGGGACTGTATTAGTCAGGCTTATTCCTCTTCTAATAAAGAGCTTACAACCTCTGTCAAAGCTCACTCTACAAAGAGCTATGGCTACTTCAATAGCATTCCATTCTAAGCTTGCCATTAGTGACATTAATGCTGCGGCTACGTGGTCTTCCCCGCACACCTTCATTTCCCACTACAAATTGGATGTGGCATCTCGGGGGCGAGCTTCATTTGGTTCCACAGTTCTCAGGAGTGTTTTCCAGTGAGCCACCCAGGAATTAGGTGCTAGGGGCGCTGTCCCATCAGTACAGAATGTAGGCGAGATAGGATCACATAACATCTTTTAGTTATGTACTTACCATAACTTTAGATGTTTGGGATCCATCTCACCTACATTCCTAATAACCCACCCTCCTTCCCCCTGCCTTGGAAATCAGAAGAGATCGGACGGTCTGAGTTCTATTGTTTCATCTTGAAACATCTGGCAATGTTATATAAACAGTTATGTGTGTGTGCATGAGTGCGGACAAACAAGATCTGGGGAAGTAGTGGTGTTGCATCCTGGGATAGAGAATAGCTCAGCCAATAAGAGGCTTCGCTCTATAGCATAGCGTGCCGAGTCGGAGCCGAGGATCGGCTCCGAGCCCATCAGTACAGAATGTAGGCGAGATGGATCCCAAACATCTAAAGTTATGGTAAGTACATAACTAAAAGTTATCCCCTTTGGGGAAAAAAACATGTATCCATGAATTACCATATAGGTGGCAGTACACTAAACACAGAAAGTGTGATAAGAGACTTAGGGACACAGGTGGACAGTGGTCTCACCTTCGATAACCACATCGCCACAACAGTCAGGAAATCCTTCTATGTGGCACACCTCATCACGAAGGGCTTTTCATCCAGAAAAAAGGAGGTCATTGTCCCACTGTACTCATCCCTCATTAGACCCATTATAGAATACAATGCCCCATTTGGTATGTACCTCTCAAGACATCTGCAACAACTGGAAAGGCCTCAAAAATACCTCACTAAAAGAATCACAGGCCTAAAGCAGATGCCCTACGCTGACCGCCTTAAAAAACTCCAGCTATACTCTGTCGCATGTCGTCTACTCAGAGGCAATCTCTGCTTAACATACAAGGCCATGTCAAACCCAGAGCTGCTGGACATGCTACACTTAAAGAAATCCCAATCCCTCAGAGCTACACGCTCCAGGGATCTAAACCTTGTCATCACAATAAACAAAACATGCTGGAGGGATAGGTTCCTGACCCAGAGACTCCCCAGACTCTGGAATAGATTGCCCATACATGTCAAGCAGAGTGCCTCTATGGACCTCTTCAAGAGGAATCTTGACAATTGGATGGGAGAAAGGAAATTCACCCCAGGGATCACGTCAGTCGCCCTGCTAGACAGGGGTCCAGGAAAGTAAATAATGTGGGAAGAAATAGCCAGGGAATTGTTATGGCTAGGCTTGTATAGCCCCTAGGGCTGATAGCCTAGTACCAACCTATGAACCTATGACTGAGGGCAACCTGCCAGCAGATTACCCAAATGTAATGACTGCAACAGTGAATACACTTGAACATCTACATTTATGGTAAGTGTACACAACTGTACTTTCTTCAGAGGGGTCAAAACTTTACGACCACCCAGGAGCGCTCCAACTCCAGCCTGTGACCTTAACTTTGTATTGGAGAAACTCAGTCTTCCTCCTTCTGAGCCAGGTGCTACTGCAAACTTAAAATTCCTTTCTTGGAAAACGGCTTTCCTTTTAGAGATCACTTCAGCAAGAAGGTTATCTGAATTACAGGCCCTTATGGCAGTGGAGCCTTTCATCATCTTTCATGTGGTCAGGGTGTCCCTCAGGACCACTCCCTCCTTCATGCCCAAGGTGGTATCCAGTGCGACTCTTAATCAGTCCATTCATTTGCCAACCTTCTGTTCTAATCCACAGAACAAAGGGGAACGGATACTGCATTCCTTAGATGTGCACAGACAACTTAGATTCTACTTGGACAGGACTAAATCTCAAAGGAAATCTGAACAACTGCTGGTGGCATTTGCTGCAGGGGCAGAGAGGGGAAGGCTATTTCAAAGCAAACCATTTCCAAATGGATAGGCAATTGCATTAATTTCTGCTACAAGCACCATGGAAAACCTATCCCACTGGGGATCAGACCCCACTCAACCAGGGCTGCATCTGCCTCTACAGCCTTTCTCAGAGGTGTCCCTACCAGGGACATCCTAGAAGCTGCTACCTGGAGTTCTGTACATACTTTCACCAAGCATTACCATCTGCCAGTTTTCTCTAAATCCAGAGCTGGCTTTGCTGCTGCAGTCTTGCAGGGCCTTGTAGCTGGTCCTAATGCTATCTTAATTCCTCCTCCCATCCTTAGCTTTGGGAATCTACCCAAATGTGATGACTGCAACAGTGAAACATGAAGCACATAGTACAGTTGTGTACACTTACCATAAATGCAGATATTAGAGTGTATTCACTGTTGCAGTCCTGGTTACCCTCCTTCCAGCCCCTGACTTCTTTTGGCTATACCTCTTTTGTGTTTGCATTTTTACCTTAAATGAAGACAAGACACTTCTTTCTTTCTTTCAGTGGTATGTATTACACACATGTGGGAGCCTACTGGAAAGTACCAGGGAGACTCCCCGAACAAAGGAATGTATAAGCTTATATGCTGGTGATATTACTGACCGTACTAAAATATAAACTAGACCAATTAAAATAGTACAAAAGACAATTAACCAATCGGTGGTTTAACCATAGGCTTGAAGAAGTTCACATTGCTACATCTCTAGGCAGAGAAAGAAAATCTGATACACTTCCATATAAGGCACATTTCCTGCTATCAGATAGGCTCTTGTTTTTCAGTACTTTTCCACTATTCACAGTTTACTTAATAGTTCATAGTACAGAGTTCAAGTCAATACATACAGGTTCCCACATACTAAATCTCCTTTGAACACATGCTTTGACCATTCATATTCTACAATCCCCCATTTGATGCTGTGTAAGCATCGCCATTTAATCTATCATACATTTGCCCTAAGTCTAACATAACCATGTGGCTAGTTCCTTCAACATTGTCACATATTTTTATTTCATCATCCATAACTGTAGGCATATAAAACTTAGAAAAAATGAATAGTCTTGAAAGACATTAATTTCAAAATCAATGCTTTGATTAAAAACACAACAAGAAAAGCAATAAGAGCTAATACTGCGATTAATAAGATTACCTTTAAAAGTCCACCTCCCCAGCCTAAGAACAGGTTAGTTAGCCATGCCCACGTTGAGGTATTGGCCTTCTTGGCCTTAGAGAGTTTGGAGACTCTCTGAATGAGTTTGACTTTCAATTTCATGCTAATTGTCAGGAATAAACGTACAGCACTCCTTCTAGATTAAAGCACAAGTTCCGCCTTTCGCTGCTAGGGTGAAATCAAGAGCCATACGGTTTTGGAGGACTACAGCTCTCATGGCAGTGAGTTCATCAGTCACAAGTTCTAAGGCAGAAAATGTGGCATTGCTTAATACTTCAAGCAATTTAGACAGTTTTCTCAGTTCCCAGATTGATTTTGCTGCTCCATATGCTGGGATTATACCAGCCCATGATGTGACATCATCACCCAAGTCCATTTGAGATAGTCCTTTGGTGCCAGCATGAGCTAAGTCATGATGATAAATCCATGATGCATCAATGTGGCCTAACGGATTGGTAAACATTTTAACCTATTGCACGTTCCAAATTTTCCCTTGGGGTAAGACAGATGTATGTCGGATGGCTGGAACTAGATAACCTAAGAAACAGCTACCAGACCAGTTCTCCGGTAGCCATTTCTAGGCCCTTCTTCCGCATATAAAATAACAGTCTTGTACTAGGGTGGTAACATTTGAAGAATGGTCACTGCCCATGGTTATGCCATGGAATATGGCAAGAAATACAATATTACGAGAACCAAATAATGAGGCATTTCTCAATATCGGCTGAATGGCATCAAATGAAACTCCACAGCCCGAGGCTAAGCGGATTTCTTCTGTATAATTGCACTGATATTCGATTGTCGTATTGCAGGGAAAGTTGTAATGCAATAGATTTAATGGATGTAATGTTAGCAGTGTTGTCAAGTAGACTAGTCCGTGTATCAATGATACTTAGTGGAGCCGCAGCTAATGACAATCCCCCATGTACGGAGTGAATAGAAGTGCAGATCCAGCAGTTAGAGACGTTGAATGTAGAAGCATAAACATATTTGATGGCTTGATAGGTGTTGAAAGCTGGGTGCCAAATGGCTTGTTTGGTGTGATGCGTCGGTGGAGCAGGAATTAAAAATGTCCACAGCAAAAATAACAGTACAACAAGAATGAACACCAAAATGATTGTCCAGTATTTGTATGGAAATGGTGGTTGAGTCCATGTAGTGTCAGAAGTTTGGAGTTTTCCAAAAGTGTAAATATGAGGCATTTTCAGGTACTGGAACAGTTCTACTACGAGTACGTGTAGCAATGGGCAGAGAATCTGGAGTTGAAAAAGGTAAAGGCTGTTGAGTTTTAGACGGCACAACTTTTCTGACGTGTGAAATGTGGATCCAAGTTGTAGATCCCTGCAGTTGCACAGCAGATGACATAGTTAGAAGAACCAGGAAGGGCCCCTTCCAGCGCGGCTGGAGCACTGTTTTTTTAGAGAAGGATTTAATGTAGACCCAATTCCCTGGTTGCAAAGCGGATGCTAGAAAAGGATCAGGATCAGGAAGATGTTGATCAACTGCTACTTGTCTGTGGTGAAACTGTAAGAAAGAAACACGAGATTTACAATACAAAAGAATGTCATCATCAAATGTATCATATTCAGAAAAAGGTGGTTGTGGTGTCATGGGCATACGCAAAGGGTGACCCATGAGGATTTTATGTGGGGAAGACCCTTAGTAGGATGCTGTTGTGACCACATAGAAAGTAAAGCTAGTGGTAAGGCCTGTACCTAAGTTACATCTGTTTTTGAAGTGACTTTAGCAAGTCTGGTTTTCAAAGTCTGGTTCATACGTTTAATAATACTTGATGCCTGTGGTCTGTATGGACAATGACATTTCAAAGTAATGCCTAACATTGTACACAATGAATCAACTAACTTAGCAGTAAAATGAGTCCCTCGGTCAGAATATGTTTGACAAGGAACACCAAAACGAGGTATTAATTCATAACACAATTTTTTGCAACTGAAATAGCATCATTCTTAGCACATGGGTAGGCTTTTAACCATCCCGAAAAAACATCAACAATAGTCAAAACATATCTAAAGTGAGCACAAGGTGGAAGTTCAGTAAAATCCCATTGTAAGGCACAAAATGGTCCCATTTGTTTTGGCACAGGTTGAGTGGGAGCCAGAGTGCCCTTTGAAATGTTATGCTGTAAACAAATGGAGTACGTGCTTAACAAATGTGCACAGAAGCAGAAAGTCCGGGGCAAACAATCCTTTTGGATTTGTTTAATCAATGCTTTTACCCCGACATGAGCTGGCAAATGGTACGCTTTTATAAGAGAATTTAACATGGATGTGTGGCAAATTAATCTGCCATCCGGGTGCTGCCAAATTGTATCCGAGAGTTGGGAGCAGTTATGGGCCAGCCATGTTTTTTTTTTTTTTTTATTTTGATGCTTCAGTTTGTAAAGCTTTTAATACAGTAGTGTCAAAAGTAAGTGTTTGTAATATAGGCTGCAACAATTTTCTCTGAACAGTATTTGAAAGAGCAGCCTGCTTGACAGCCCAGTCACCTAAATTATTTTCCTAAGCTACTAGGGAGTCGTTAGACTGGTGAGCTGCACACTTGACAACAGCAATTTTGGAAGGTAATAAGTCCTGCAAGAGGTGATTGATATACAGGTCATTTTTTATTGGTGCCCCAGAGGATGTCAAAAAGCCCCTTTTCTTCCATAAGGTACCAAAATCATTAACAACACCATGGGCATAACGTGAATCATTGTAAATAGTAACCGATTTGTCTTTGGCCATTTTACATGCATGCGAAAGTGCCACTAATTCCACGGCTTGTGCGGAAGTGCCAGGCGGTAATTGTCCAGTTTGCAAAGCCTGAGATGGCGAACAGACTGACCATGCAGCCTGAAGTTCACCAAAATTATTTCGTAAACAGGATCTATCCACAAAAAGAACTAAATCAGGATTAAGCAAAGGAACATTTTGCAAATCTAATCTAGGAGACAAAACAATGTTGACTACAAGTACGCAGTCATGTGGTTCGCCCTCGTCACTAGTTGGAATTAATGAAGCAGGGTTTAGTGGTGGGCAACATGTAATTTGAATAGCAGGATTACTTAGTAAACTTAACCCATATTTAGTGAGGCAAGCATTACAAAGATATTGAGTCTTTGTTTTTAAAAGTAATGCTTGTACCGCATGAGGTGCCGCTAATATAGTTTCATGCCCTAATGTCAATGGTGCTGCCATATTTATCAAAACAGCAGCTACTGCACGTAAATAGGATGGGTAACCAGAAGCAAAAGGGTCTAACTGAGTACTGTAATATGCTATAGGTCGATAGCATC
Source organism: Protopterus annectens (assembly GCF_019279795.1). Classification (NCBI taxonomy): domain Eukaryota; kingdom Metazoa; phylum Chordata; order Ceratodontiformes; family Protopteridae; genus Protopterus; species Protopterus annectens. Next base: position 674,206,595 of record NC_056729.1, read on the forward strand.
CTGTGCGTGCTTGCGCCAGCAGGCCCAGGGCAGTTTTATTCCTTTCGCAACAGAAGAAAACAAAGGGTTTAGAGTAGTCTGGGATCCCCAGGGCAGATGGGTTAATTAATGCCGTTTTAATAGCCTGAAAGGTGGTTTCATGTTCAAGGGACCAAGGCAGAAGGGTCTGTGACCTCTTTTTTTAATAGCTGTAACAGAGGGGCTGAAATTTCTGAAAAATTGAGCACCCACTATCTACAGTAAGCTGCTAGGCCGAGAAATCCCCTGAGTTGTCTCTGAGTTACAGGGCAGGGGTGCAGTCTGAATGGAGGTGATTCTGCTTGGAAGTATTTGACGTGAACTTGTGGAAATATGTCCCAGGTATTGTACGTTTTCTTGAGCAAACTGCAATTTAGATTTATTTACCTTAAAACCTTGTTCAGCTAAAAATCTTAAAACTAGAAGTGAGTCCTCTATACAAGACTGGGTATCTTGTGAAGCAAGAAGAATATCATCCTCATACTGAAGTAATACTGAACGTGGTGGTAATTGTAAATCCTGCAGTTGTCTATGCATCTCTCTGGAAAACAAGGTTGGAGATTCTACATACCCTTGAGGTAGTCGGGTCCAAGTGTACTGTTGGCCCTTATAAGTGAATGCAAACAAATACTGACTATCTGCATGTTCTGGGATAGAGAAGAAAGCTGATGAAATATTTATAATCGTAAAACAATGTGCTGTAGGTGGGATACAGCTCAAAATCGTAGCTGGGTTTGGTACGATTGGGAAAACCGGCAAGACCGCTTTATTGACTTTTCGCAAGTCTTGCACAAAGCTTGTTTACCAGGTTTCTTTACAGGTAGATTTGGGGTATTCATGGACTTGTTGTAGGTATTCTAATTTCTTGTTGCACCAAGGCAGAAATGACGGGGGCAATACCAGATGTGGCCTCTTATCATCAAAAGGTACTGTGGTACCCGAGGTAACTTTGCTCCATGTTTTAAGATTATTTTAACATTAGTGGCTGAAATTAGAAACCCAACATCATTATCATGAGTGGTCCATAGATGAGAGGGTAATGAGGTTAAATGCTTATTCCTGTCCAGGTCAGAGTGCATAAACATAGTTTTCAGAGTGATGTTTTTATCTAAAGTAGCCAAAATACTATCTTGTTTGTCTGAAGGTGCTTGTAAATATACTCCTTCAGCGGTACAGAAGATAGTTGCTCCCATCTTACAGAGCAAATCTCTTCCCAATAAATTTAAAGGTGCAGAGGGTCCTACTAAAAATGCATGATTGTCTTGCAACAGTCCCAAAGTCACTGGGATGGTTTCAGAATATTTAATAGGAATGCCAGAGATGCCTACCCCTCTGGTTAAGTTATTGGAGAGGGGGACATTTATGGCTGCTTCACCAGCTAACATAGATTTGGATGCTCCATTATCAGTCAAGAAGGGGTACGGTTTGTTTTTGACAAGTAACATAACATGTGGTCCATCTTGATCCACAGGTATGAAAGGGCACAACTGCTGTTGTCCTTGCTCAGGGAACCTTCATTGTGATGACTGCCAATTAGATAGAGTCCAGTTAGAATTCCACTGAGGTGATGTATCAGTGGGTGGGGCAGGTTGCTCAGCCAGATACGGACATTAATTTTGCCAGTGACCTACTTGGCCGCAATTAAAACACTCCATTTGGTTTTGGGTGTGGCTGATCGATCTTCCTGCCAGTTTTGTCTGTTATGGTTTCCAGCCCCTTGGCGTCCGCCTCTCCCTCTTCCTCGTCCACGCTGCCCGAAGGTAGTGCACATCTGAATTTGCGCGTTAACTAATTTCTCTTGTAAATCCTTTTTTTCCTGTGCTAAGTGGTCGGAAGAGGTATTGCACTTGTGTAACTAATTTGTGCAATCCAAGACTAGGCCAGTTTAAACACACTTCTTTTAACTTATCTCCTAGTGGTGGGAGTAACCTATCTATGAAAGCAGCCGACAATCCACTTTATGCCGGCCATTCGGTGGGTTTGGGGTACCCAGAATAAGCCTCAAAGGCTTCAGTGAGATGATTTAAATACTCGTCTATGGGTTCGTCTTCTTTTTGAAGTATTGACTTGATTGGGTGTGGGTGGAACTATATTGTGATAGCATTTTGTAAACGCTGCCTAACTGTTTCGAACCCATTATCTCCATGTGAGTCATGTCAAGAAATCGGAGTAGGGACATTGGCATGATCCCAAATCCATTTTATCAGATCAGCCGGTATGGCGTACTGAAGAACTGCCTTAACTTCTATCATAGGATTTTGTAAACAAATATGTCCTGCCAGCACATGCTGGAATTTAGCTGGATTAGTACAAATGGGCAGTAACTATTTAGTAATGGCTTGAAAATCAACCGCCGACCACGTCCTAGGTACTACAATGGTCGGTGGTTCCTGTGCACTTCTAGCATGAGCCGGGTTAGGTACCTCCCTCAAAGGTAACAATCTGTCGTCATCTTTCGACTCCGACCCTGAATCTGGATTAAATTTATCTGGTCTAAAATACCTGTCCCCACTGTCAATTATAGCGGGGAACAGACCAAAAAGCCTTCGTCGGTGTAAATGTCATTTTCCTTTACCTTTATAGTAGGGTTTAGCTTTAAAATACATTACAGCTTTTGCTTCTTTATGAGTCTTACTACGAGTTTTTGGTCCCTTTTTTCTATCGCTGATGTCTGGATCTGAGTCACTAGAGTGACTATCCACTGCTCGTTTTTTTCTTTAGGGGTGGGGTCTTTAGTGGTGGAATCTGGCTGCTGTGCTTCCACTCCTTATTGAGCGAGGGGGGGCTGATACTGCGGAGGTGCAACTGGTGGTGCAGTTGGTGGTGGGGGGAGCCAAGCATTATCGTCTTCCGACAATTCAGTTATCTGTAATTTAGCTAATTTCTTCACAGGATAAAGCCCCTTAAAAGGGTGGGTCCTTCAGACATTTACCGTTTACTATATGTAAATTACTAGCAGTTTGTTGTAATTCTTTCAGTTGCTCTTTTAATTTCTGCTTATTATCCTTTAAACTACTAATAACCAAATCCTTTTCTCTTTCTTTCGCCTCTGTCATCCAATCATTAAATGCTGCCCAGCACAACCCTGGTATTCTTCTCCCTTTTCTTCTTAATTTCCCTTGGAGATTAAGTAAAATATTTTTATTAAAACTACCATTCTCTGGAAAGGCAAGTTTACCATCGTCCTCAATGAGGGCGACCCACTGACTTATAAACATACAACTGTCCCGGGACACACGAAAAAACATATAACAAGCTGGTGTACCTCTTTCTGGCTCTGTTATGGTTCCCACACTCGCTCCCATTTTCACACAATAAGCTATTCTGTATTTTACAGAGGTAGCTATGACGTTTTGTAAACATTGCTTTCCCAACTCTCTTATCTCCTTTCACTCTTATGTCGCCAGTGTTTCGTTTTATCCCACTCTCATGCTACACAATCAATAGCAAAGGGAAAAGAGAAAAAAAGATATGCCACTTACCTCGAACAACTGAATGAGATGAATTATTACATTTCTATAAAATTATCAATACCAAATTTGTGAAGCAGATAAGTACAGGAAATGAAAGAAACACTGCCAGAACAGCAAATTCTGTCAAGGGCCCTTTTACTAGCAGTACTTCGTTCAATCCCCAACTACTGCAGCCATTGTCAATTCAGATCCGAGTAAACGACACCAATTGTGTTTGCATTTTTACCTTAAATGAAGACAAGACACTTCTTCCTCTCTTTCAGTGGTATTTATTACACAGATATGGGAGCCTACTGGAAAGTACCAGGGAGACTCCCCGAACAAAGGAATGCATAAGCTTATATGCTGGTGATATTGCTGACAGTACAAAAATATAAACTAGACCAATTAAAATAGTACAAAAGACAATTAACCAATCAGTGGTTTAACCTTAGGCTTGAAGCAGTTCACATTACTGCATCTCTAGGCAGAGAAAGAAAATTGGATACACTTCCATATAAGGCACATTTCCTTCTATCAGACAGGCTCTTGTTTTTTAGTACTTTTCCACTATTCACAGTTTACTTAATAGTTCATAGTACAGAGTTCAAGTCAATACATACAGGTTCTCACATACTCAATCTCCTTTGAACACATGCTTTGACCATTCATATTCTACACTCTACTCTCCTTTACTATGCTCAAAAGCTTTTTGGTGTATTTTTTCTTTTTTGTTGGAGGCATATCCTTGTATATTTATAGATTTAATTGCTTCCCATTAGGGGGGCACCTGACATCTGGGGCAAGAAAAACCTGTAATGGCATCGGCTGCATGTTTTATACCCCTGACGTCACGGAAGAAGGGACAGTAACCAACGCAGGACCCAAGACTTTGTTAATCAGGCTGACTGAGGGCTACTGCAAGCAGATAGCCCAAATGTGATGATTGCAACAGTGAATATACTCGAACATCTACATTTATGGTGAGTGTACACAACTGTTCTTTCTGTTATTAGAAGACATGCTTGGCTCAGGGAACAGCCCTTTTCTGAACCTGTCAGATCTAAATTATTGGATGTACCTTTGCATAAGGACAGTCTTTTTGGTAGCAAAGCAGAAGAGGTGTTGAAAAGGTTGGAGGAAAAGGCCAAATCTATGCTAACTGTTAAGGATTTTTTGCAAGTTCAGCCTCCTCGTTTTAGTAGGCATTACCCTTCTAAGAATTGGACTTTTCCTGACCCTAGTAAACACAGTTGCACTAGGCATAGGGGGTTACAGGTCTTCTATGGGACAGACTTCCACCCCTCAAAAGGGTAAAGCACTGGCAGGCTTCCTCTTTAAAATCGGGGAGTTCTAAGCAAACTTCCCAAAGCAAGCATTCCCAATGACTCCGGCCTTCCCCTGCCTGCCCCTGTGGGCCCAGGGATTCCTTTGGGGGAAAGGTTAGCCATTTTTGCAGATGTCACAGACAACAAATGGGTGCTCAGTATAGTATCCCAAGGCTACAAGTTTTCTTTTCTCACCTTCCTCGTCCACCAAGGATACCCAGATATCCCTCCACATCAAAGGGCAGAAGCAGAAAAACAAGTTTCTTCTTTACTAAACATGGGAGTAATAGAGCCAGTTCCTGCACTACAGATAGGCCAGGGCTTCTACTCGAGACTTTTCCTGGTTCCCAAAAAAGGGGGCATCTGGCACCCTATTCTGCATTTGTCCATTCTAAACACTTTCCTGGTGATTCCCAAGTTCAAAATGCTCACGCTTCAGCAGTTGCTGCCAATGCTGGCCAAGGATTCCTGGCTGGTGACTTTGGATCTCAAAGAAGCTTATCTGCACATCCCTATAAGGGAAAGCTTCAGGCAGTTCCTCCACTTCAGGGTGGGGATCAGGCACTTCCAATGCTCTGCACTGCCCTTTGGCTTACTACTGCTCCCAGAGTTTTTACAAAATGCCTGGCTCCAGTCATTGCTTTTTGCAGTCAAAGAAACATTCATATTTACCCTTACTTGGATGATTGTATTATTCAGGCAAACTCTCCAGAGCAACATCTAAAGGATTTGGACTTTGTAAAGAACCTTCTCATCTCTTTGGGCTACACTATCAATGAAAAGAAATCAAAATTGGTACCCACCAGGGAGACTGTATTCCTGGGAGCGAGTCTGAGCACAGCTGCCCAGATGGTATCTCTCCCTCAAGAGAGACAAATGGATCTTTCGTATTACTTCATGGATTTCGCAAGCATGACCCAGCTCTCTGCAAGGCAATTCCTGCAAGCCGTGGGATTCATGGCTTCTTGTTTTCTGATGATTCCATATGCCAGACTGCATATGAGGAAATACAGTAGTACCTCAAAAACCTTTGGTGTCAACACACTCAGGATTTAGACTTGATTCTTCCTCTGATTCACTGCCTGCAGACGGAGTTCCTTTGGTGGATGACGGCATGTGCACAGAACAAAGGCCTGCCTTTCTGTCCTCTTCCTGCCAGCCAGACTCTCACCACAGATGTCTCAGATTACACTTGGGGAGCACATCTAGAGGCCAGATGCATTCAGGGGACTTGGAACTATCAACAGGTTCATTTGCACATAAATCTGAAGGAATTGATGGCAGTCCAGCAAGCCTTGATGGCTTTCAAGCATCTTCTGTCTCCTGGTACACTTCTAGTCAGGACAGACAACACCACAATCATGTGGTACATCAACAAGCAGGGAGGGACTCACTCTTACCCCCTGTGCAGATAAAGCATGACACTATGGTCCATGGCAGCTTCCATGGGCATTCATCTGATAGCTCAGTTTCTTCCAGGAAGGCTCAACACCTTGGCAGACTGGTTGAGCAGGCAGGTCCTGGATCCTCACAAGTGGCAACTAAACAAGACCATCTTCTTTCGCATCATTCAGTGTTGGGACGCTTCCCAGGTGGATCTCTTCTCATCTCTGACCAACCCCCTTCTTTCCAACCTTTTGCACCAGGAATCATCACGACAAAGCTTGGAAAGTGAATGCTCTGTCCTTTCCCTGGACACAGCTCTCGATCTATGCATTCCCTCCTCTGCCTCTTCTTCCCAGAGTGCTGTTAAAAATAAGGGACGAAAAACCAAGGGCCATCATCATAGCTCCAGACTGGCCCAGGCAGCATTGGTATCCACTTACTTCACAGTCTCTCCCAGTCTCAGCCTTGGCATCTTTCCCTGATACCAGATCTCTTGGTCCAGGAGGGGGGAAAATTCTGCATCCTCATCTTCAGACTCTGCATTTGGCAGCCTGGCTCATAATTTAAACCTTTCCCAACAGGTGGTTGAGGTCCTTTGTGAGGCCAGGAGGCCTAGTACTAGGAAATCGTATGCAGATAAGTGGAAAAGATTTTCCATTTGGATGCAGACTAGAGGGGAACACCCTTCTCAACCTACTCTTCCTGTTGTTCTTGACTATCTGGCAGGCTTGCTTAATGGTGGACTTTCCTTTTTCTTCTATCAAAATTCATGCTTCAGCTATTTCTGCTCATTGTTCCTTTGAGCAACCCATTTTTCTCTCATCCCTTGATGAAACAGTTCCTTAGGGGAGCTAGCAATTTAAAGCCTCCCAGAAGGGCACCTGCTCTTGCTTGGGATCTTAATTTTGTACTTGAGAAACTTACTATGCCTCCTTCTGAGCCAGCTGCCTCAGCAGATTTGAAGTTTCTGTCCTGGAAAACTGCCTTTCTCTTGTCAATTACTTCAGCTAGAAGAGTTTCTGAGCTGGAGACCTTAATGGCAGTAGAGCCTTTTATCATCTTCCATGTGGATCGGGTTTCTCTTCAAACTAATCCCCCTTTTATGCCTAAGGTGGTTTCTAGCCTGTCTCTTAATCAGTCTATCCACCTGCCTACCTTCTTTCCTAATCCTCAGACTAAAGGTGAAAGGTTACTACATTCCCTGGATGTGCATAGACAGCTTAGATTTTACCTGGACAGGACTAAACCTTTTCGAAAGTCAGATCAGTTGTTGGTCAGCTTTGCTCCTGGAGCTCAGGGCAAAGCTATTTCTAAACAGACCATTTCTAAATGGATTGCTCATTGTATTCACTTTTGTTACTTACAGCATGGCAAGGTTCCTCCAAAGAGTATTAGGACCCATTCTATTAGAGCAGCCTCTACCTCAGCAGTTTTTTAAGAGGTGTACTACTAGGGACATCCTGGAAGCAGCTACCTGGACTTCTGTCCACACTTTCACAAAGCATTGCAATTTACCCTTGTTTTCCAAGTCCAGGACTGATTTTGCCACTGCAGTGTTGCAGGGCATCCTTACCAACCCTTAAACAGTGGGTGTTCCTCCTCCCTTTTATTTTTTCCTGGGCTTTGGGAATCAACCCATTTTGTAAGGACTGCAGCAGTGAAACACGAACATAGCACAGTTGTGTACACTTACCATAAATGTAGATTTGCAAGTGTATTCACTGTTGCAGTCCTAGTCCCCCCCTTCCATTCCCCTTTTTTCCTAGGGCACAGACTGTTTTTTCTCTTTTACTGGTCTAACCTTTTTTTGGGGGGCCCTGACTGTTAAGGCAAGAAAAACTGAGGAAATGGAGTTGGCTGCCTTCCTTTGTACCTGATGTCAGGCGTAAACCGAGGGCAGCCAACATCATATACTATGGACTTTGGTATTCTGGCCGACTGTGGGCTACCTGGAGCCGGATAACCCATTCTTTAAGGACTGCAACAGTGAATACACTCTAACATCTACATTTATGGTAAGTGTACACAACTGTACTTTGTGATGACTCCTAATTATAGTAGACCTTGGAATCTCAGTATATTTATGGAAGGTATGATCCACATATGAAATAAGGGATTATTTACAGTGAATCATCATCAGATTTAGAATGAAGCACAGAGGAGGATGTTTGTTAGAGATTCTTATCTACTAGAAAGGAGCATTTCCTTTCACAAAATTATAGTCTGGTTTATTGTCAACATTGCAGTGGCAAATTGCAGATGGTGGTGGATGAGCATTGGTTGACCTGCCTAAACGTTACTGGGGCCCTAAAAGAACAGTGCATCTGAATGTTTGTGAATTTCATTTTGAGGGAGTTTATTTATGTGGGCAGTCATTCAGGATTTTTGCGTTTGTGAAGTAACTTTTCTTTTTCATACTGTAGTGAATATGAGATGCTCTTAACATCTTATTTGGTTTTGTAAATATTTTCAAAGTGTAGGTTTGAGTGGTCTAAGGTATGTGTGTAGTCTGATGTTCATCGTGTTACCCTGCTGCAATCATCACACTTGGGTTATCCTGTCGTCAGGCGGTCCCGCAGTCGGCCAGATTTCAAAGACTTGGTCCGACGTTGGTTGCTGTTGCCTCATCCCTGACGTCAGTGTGCCAGGGGTACATATATTGCAACCGACGCCATTTTCTTCAGTCTTTCTTGCCGCGCGGTGCCCGAAGCAGAAGCAGTTCGCAAGTGCCGGTCGGCCGACTCCTGAGACTTTCGAATTCGAATTTCAGACCGAAGTCTTCTATAAAGCTAAGTACCCCATTGGGGAAACTTTTCTTGCCTCAGACCGATGTCAGAAAAAGTTAACAATTATATTTCTTGTGGGAAGCAAATACCTCATAAGGATTTTCATTCTTATTGCATACCTTGCCTAGGCCCTGATCACGACGTCACTTCGTCGTTTTTGTGCTAGATTTAATAAACGTACTATTAAAAGACGATTTGATTTCGCACAACACTTTTTTGGTAGAAAATTTAACTGTAACATGCCGTCGGAGCTACTGACTACTGGCATGCACAAAAAACACAGGGACAAGGACCGACAGCCCAGGCCTAAGCCCGATTCCGAGGCCTTGGTTGATCTGGTCTCCAGTTATCCGTGAGGCTCCGACGCAGCCTCTGACTACCGCAGTTCTGGAACCCGAGACCGCTACAGACATTTTGCCAGAATGTACTAGGCCAACGCAGCCTTTTATTTCAGGCCCTACCGACGATTTACCTTCCAAGGACGTCAGTACTTCTGAAACGCCATCGGTTTCTTAAGGCGTTTTCAGACCGACAACTCTTTCAGTCAAAGCGTTTTCCAAGTCAAAGACTCCTAAATTGAAAAAGGCTTCACTTCAGTCACCTGGTCAAGGCCCTATGCCTAAGAAACAGATGCTCAAAATGGCAGAAGATTTGATTTCTCTTATCAGGGGTTCACAGCCTCCTCCTGACAAAAGGCCTAGACAAGAGGAAGAATCTGTTTCCCCTGAACAACTGTCTATTTCTTCGGATTCCTCTGGGGACCATGACTATTCCTTCTTTCCTTATGAATATTCTGATGCTGAGGAATCTAGTCCCTCAGCTTCCCCTCCAGAAGATTACTCTTTTGGGGAAATTTTACACACTGTGAGGGAACATTTTCACTAGGAAGGTCAGGATTACTCTGATTCCAAGAAAAGGCTGAGAGAGTTTCTTTTACTCCCCCAACACAGACCTCTAGCCATCCCTCCTGTTTTGGACATTGTGGATGATGTCTACTTAGAGTCCAGTTTCAACCCTGACTCTACCTCCTGCCGCGGCCAAGCCTGACAGATACTACAGAGTACCTGATTCCCACAAATTCCTTTACAAAAGCCCAGTAGCTGACCCAGAGACCATCTCCCAGGGTCCCAAGGGGCCTAAGGCTTCCATGGCTAAAAATCCAGTATCTTCTGAAAGGGATTCAAGAGCACTAGACAGATGGGGGAAAAAGGTTTACACCTCAGCCACTTCAGCTATGAGAGCACTAAACTGTCAATTTCATATGCTTAAGTATCAGCAATTTCTGATCTCTCAGTTAAAACAAAAGATAACCATCTTACCTCAACAATCTGAAATTAAAGAAGTACAGGATTTGTTGCACGCCACCGAGCAGGTGGGAAAACATACCTTACAGTGTGGGTTTGATTCTTTAGAGGCCTCCTGCAGAGCAGCCGTCACTGGATCAGTTATATGTAGGCATGCCTGGTTAAAAGAACAAAGTCTGCCTGATCATGTTAAAGCAAAACTATTAGATGCTCCCTTAACAGCAGGATGTTCTTTTTGGTGTTAAAGCAGAAGAAGTTTTAAAGAAAATGGAAGATAAGGCGAAATCAATGCAGACCGTCAAAGATTTTCTACAAGTACAACCCCCTCGCTTCAGCAGAAACTGGCCAACAAGAAATTGGTCCTTTCCAGCCACTGACAGGCCTCAGAGGGGTAAATACAGACGCCCAAGGGGCAGAGGACAACCACAAGCTCAGTATAAGCCTCGCCAATGGGTCACTCCAACCCAGAAGGGAGGAGAAGACAGGTCTCAACCTACCAGAAGGCAAACTCAATGACTTGCACCTCAGCTGGCCAAACAAAGCTCTTTTGTCAGCCCCCTTGGGGGAAAAACTAGCACTATTTGCAGACAACTGGCACATGATCACAAAGGACAAATGGGTCCTAGACATAATTTTACGAGGATACAGATTCCACTTTCACACCTTGCCAATAAAAAGAGGAATGCCAAACCTGCCACAAAATCAAAGGGCAGAGGCTCAAAAACAAATTACAGCTCTCATGGCCATGAGAGCAATTCAAAGGGTACCAACTCAAGAGCAAGGCCAAGGATTTTACTCAAGACTCTTCCTAGTACCCAGGAAAGAAAATGCTTGGAGACCAATTCTGGACCTTTCTATTCTAAACACTTACTTACAAGTTCCCAAATTCAAGATGCAAACATTACAGCAGCTACTTCCCATGTTGGGCAAGGAAGCATGGCTGGTAACATTGGACCTCAAGGAGGCATACCTGCATGTCCCTATCAGACAAAGTTGCAGAAGATACCTCCGTTTCATTGCAGGTTCAACCCATTATCAATTCTCTGCACTGCCCTTTGGCTTATCTACTGCGCCCAGAGTATTTACAAAATGCCTGGCACCAGTAATTGCATACTGCAGACAAAGAGGAATTCAAATATATCCATATCTGGACGACTGCCTCATCCAAGCAGAAAGAAAGGACATTCTCTTACAACATCTGGCTTTTGTGAAGCATCTACTAAATTGTCTGGGGTACACAGTAAACGAAAAGAAGTCAAAACTAGTACCCTCACAAAAAATGACATTCCTGGGTGCCAGCTTGGACACAACGGCCCAGAAGGCTTATCTTACACCAGACAAGCAATTGCAACTGACTCAATATTTCAAGACAATGGCAACAAAGACCCAATTAACTGCAAGAAAAATTCTGCAGGCTTTGGGCTTCATGGCATCTTGCATTCTGATCATACCATTTGCAAAACTGCATATGAGGAAATTACAGTGGTACCTAAAAAGCGTATGGTCTCAACACAGCCACAGCTTGGACACAGTGATATCTCTCATTCCCTGCCTTCAACAGGAATTTCTATGGTGGGCAGAGGCATGTCACCTCAAGGGTCAGCCTGTCATCTTGCCCCCTCCCAGACAAACTATCACAACAGATGCTTCAGACTATGCTTGGGGGGCACACATGGCAGGGCAATGCATTCAAGGCCTATGGACTGTAGAACAAAGAAAACTGCACATAAACCAAAAAGAGATGCTAGCTGTACAGAAAGCTCTGACAGCCTTCAAGGATCTACTACAGCCAGGACAACTTGCAATAAAGACGGACAACACCACAGTAATGTGGTACATAAACAAACAAGGGGGGCACACATTCCTACCCTCTTTGCAGGCAAGCAGTAATCTTATGGAACACAGCTCTGGCCTACCAAGTCCAGTTACAGGCTCAATTCCTGCCAGGACAGAAACACACATTGGCAGATGACCTAAGCAGAAACATCAAAGATCCCCACGAGTGGAAGCTAGACCCACAAATATTTACAATGATAACTCACAGATGGGGTCTACCAAATATAGACCTGTTTGCCAGTCCTCAAAACTACCAGCTGACAAAATTTTGTACAAGGACATTCCACCATCAAGCTTGGAAAGTGGACGCTCTCTCCTTCAGTTGGAAAAACCTGACCGCATATGCCTTTCCTCCATTACCTCTTCTCACAAAGGTTCTTTTGAAGGTCAAAAAGGAGAAACATCGACTGATTCTCATAGCCCCAGACTGGCCACGCCAGCACTGGTACCCACTATTGAAGAATATGGCTCACAACCCACCATGGATATTGCCTCAAATTCCTCATTTACTCATGCAGCAAGACAAGCAGATTCTACACAGCCAGATCAAAACCTTAAACCTGGCTGCATGGCAAATCAATTAAACATCCCACCAGCCCCTCTTTCACAAGCAGTACTGGATGTTATTCTAGAGGCCAGGAGGCCAAGCACCAGGAAGGCTTACTCGGACAAATGGAAAAGGTTTTGTGCTTGGAACCAAGCTAAAGGCCAAGACACAACTCAGCCTCATATGCCTCGCATTCTGCAGTATTTAACTGAGATGTTGCATAAAGGACTTTCCTTCTCCTCTATTAAAATCCATGCTTCAGCTATTTCAGCTCACTACGACACTAATCCACCTTTATTTTCCAATCCTCTACTAAGGCAGTTCCTCAGAGCGGCAAAGAACATTAGACCACCTAGAAGAGCCCCTACACCAACATGGGACCTCAACTTTGTTCTGGAAAAACTAACGCTACCTCCCTTTGAACCAGCTTTTTCTGCAGACCTTCAGTTCTTATCCTGGAAGACTGCCCTGCTCCTGGCAATAACTTCTGCTAGGAGAATCTCAGAATTACAGGCACTTATGACAGTGGAACCTTTCCTCATTTTCCATCAAGACAGAGTTTCTTTACGAACTAATCCTTCCTTCATGCCTAAGGTGGTTTCTAGTGTAGCTTTAATTGAAATCATCCACCTACCCACTTTCTTCCCCATTCCACAGAACAAAGGTGAGAGACTCCTACATTCCTTGGACATTCACAGGCAACTTCGTTGCTACTTGGATAAAACTAAGGCTTTCAGAAAAACAGACCAGCTCTTTGTTTCCTATGCTACAGCTTCTCAAGGGAGGGCCATATCCAAGCAAACCATTTCTAAATGGATAGGCCATTGCATACGATTCTGCTATACCCATCATGGGAAACCAGTTCCTCCTACCATTAGATCCCACTCTACCCGGGCAACAGCTACCTCTACTGCCTTTCTCAGGGGGGTTCCTACCAAGGAAATTTTAGAAGCTGCAACTTGGAGTTCTGTACACACCTTCACCAAACACTATCACTTACCTCTTTATTCTAAATCCAGGGCAGGCTTCGCCACTGCAGTTCTGCAGGGCCTCATTGCCTCCACTAACCCTCTGATGCCTCCACCCTACGTTAGCTTTGGGACTCAACCCAAGTGTGATGACTGCAGCAGGGTAACACGATGAACATAGTACAGTTTTGTACCTACCATAAATGTAGATGTTGAGTGTTCACCCTGCTGCAGTCCAGGTTACCCTCCCTCCTACCCCTCTGATCTACTGGCTAAATCTTTGCTATGCCTTTCTGATGTATTTGCTTATAGCTGAAGGGATTTTGTGCTTGTACAGTGTTCACACCTTTTTGGTACTAATCTGGATCACCTTTTTGGGGGCACCTGACATCTGGGGCAAGGAAAACTGAAGAAAATGGCGTCGGTTGCAATATATGTACCCCTGGCGCGCTGACGTCAGGGATGAGGCGACAGCAACCGTCGGACCAAGACTTTGGAAATCCGGCCGACTGCGGGACCGCCTGACGACAGGATAACCCAAGTGTGATGACTGCAGCAGGGTGAACACTCGAACATCTACATTTATGGCAGGTACAAAACTGTATTTTTTTTTCTGTGCAGTACGAAAATGCATCTTTTACTATTTAGCAAGAGGCAGTGTAAGGATGGCAGATTTAGGGGATTTGTAGTAGAACTGATAATGTGCCAAGAATGGTAGTGAACTTGATACAGGAATGATGATGACAACAGCACACTTAGGATTTGTAAGTGTGTGCATGTCTTTTAGAGCATACACAGATACTCAGACTTAGTGTATTTGTTTGCGTGTGTTGGGGTGTGTGTTTGTGTGTGTGTATGTATGTAGATGTGTGTGTGTGTGTGTGTGTGTGTATATATATATATATATATATATATATATATATATATATATATATGTATATGAAAAACAAAAGCAGTCCACACCAGTTTTGTTGCCATAATCCAAGCATTTGGATGTCAGTTCTCGATAAAAGAATCCAGATCATACTTTGCTGTAAACTTATTTCTAATTGCTAACATTTACCTTTCAGGATTTTAGCTGATGTTTTTTAAAAGTTCTTGATTTTGCAAACTTGCTGTATTTTCTGAGGTCCTTGGCTTCCCCAGAGAAGGCTACAAGTAATGGTTGCAGTAGACAGATCTCAGTTGAGGGATTTCCACCTTTAATTCCCTTTTTGTGGGTGAAAGTAATGCGTTCCTACTTCAGAAAACAATATTTTAAAAAGTATAACAATAATCTTAAAGGTCTTCCTGAGCATTAAACATTATTCATTTTAAGACCGGGTGTACTCCTCTTTCGTCCATAGTAGCCCTTAAAATTTTAAAGAAGATAGCTGTGAAAAGATGGAAACATCCCCAAAAATAGTTATCCAGGATGCAGGCAACCAATCTAAGTCATTAGTGACCTTGGCATCCTCACCTGGGTCTGAGGACTGTATTTCTGTAATTGCACCAACTGGTAAGCAGCTACTTGCTAGCAAAAAAAAAAAAAAAAAAAGGAGTTGAAGCGAATCTACCAGTTTCTGGAAAGTGACTGTGCAGATGGCATGAATAAGCTGCATCATGTTGCAAGTCAAAGACAGAAATGTAAAGAAAGTAGTCACCAGACGCCTTTCATAAGGGATGCTAGCAACAGTTTCACCAGGCCAGTGGACATCAAGGGTAGATGGAGAGATTAATTCCAGAAGATTCTGTAAAGAAAGCCCAACAGAAGCTGTACTGTCACATGCATACTCTATGATGAAAGAGGAAGAACAACCCACCATGGAAGTATGAAGTGCTGTTAAGAAAATTAAGTCTTAGAAAGTGGGAGACTCAGATGAAGTCACAGCAGCTAGGATCAAGATGAGAGGCATATCACTGATTATCAAGAATAAGAATTCTAGTGCCAATGTACTAGAACAAAGGAGATGTTTTTAACTGTGGCTGGTACAAAGGTATCAGACTCTTGTCACACTATGAGTGTTAAATGAGATTGATAAAAGAATACTCCGAGTAGTAGAAAGTAAAAAGGGAGATGAGCAGTTTAGATTCAGATCATCATAGTTGACCTCATTTTTGCTGTGAGTTAGCGAAGAAGTCCGAAATTAGGAATGAGTCCCAGTGAACTGTCCTAGACTTGGAGAAAACATATGACAATGTCCCAAGAAAGCTGATTTTGGGTGGTTTTGAGATAATTTCCAGTCCTGGAAACATTGGCAGAGTTAATGCAGCTTGTATACAAAAAACAAGTGAGACAAGTATGAACAGTGTTCAGATGTGGAGAGGTTTCTAGTAGGAGTGTGTATATCAGTTAAACTCTGAGCCTACCACTGCTGTTCATTCTGGTGATGGATTACATCAGCAAACATGTTGGAGGGGACTGATAGGCAAAGCTACTTTATGCAAAATATGTGGAAGTACATCCAGACTCTGAACAGGTACTTAAGGGGAGTAGAATGCAAAACTTTAAGCCACGAGAGATGAAGATGAGTACAAACATGACTGTGGTAATAGCAGCAGATGGGGGAATCTGAAGAAGATGAAGCATGAGATAGAAGGTGTTGAGGAAATGGGTAGTATTTGAGAAGGTTAAAACTAGAATTAGAGGAACTGCAGCCCTGTGATACAAAATGTCAGTAGTAGTGCATGCCAGGAGAGTGCCAAAGAAGCTGAAAAGTAAGGTATACAAAACAGTGGTGTGAGCAGTGCTGTTGTATGGTATAAAAACGTGGGCAGTGGAGGTGATAGAAATTAAGTGCCTAATATGGTTGGCAAGATATGCAGTGTGGAACATATGGAGACGTAAAGTAGCCTTCTTTGTAGAAAATGTCAAGGAGACCCGATTACAATGGTTGAGTCACATGTGCAGGTAAACAGAAGGCGATTTTTTTAGGGCAGATTGAGGCGAGAGAGGGAGAGAGAAAGATGGAAAGAGGAGGTGAGGATGCCTAGCCCAAAGATGGATGGAATACATGAAAGAAGACCTGCGGCAGGCATGACTTAAATAAGGCAGGAAAAGTGACTCTGAATAGAGAGAGGTGACAACAAATATCCACACAAGTGTCATCCAGACATGTCGAAAAAAAGGGTTGGGTTGATGATGATGATGATGATGACTATGAAAAGTTAGTAAGCCGCCAACTTGCAGTCTAAAGCAGAGCTCTCCGTCATTGCCATTCAGAAGACCAACAGTGAGGTTTTGTCTGGTCTTGATGGCTAAACCTCCATCCTTCCAGTTACTGCATCACAACTGGATGATTTCCCCGGGCACTGACTATAGGCCAGCTAATGCCAAAAGGAATTAGACTAAGACCAGTTTGTCATTCGTGTTTAACAGATGTCTGGCTTTTTTTTTGCTGTGGCCGTCCCCCCAGCAGCCATATGTTCAGAGCATACCGCATTTAGGTTAGGAATATGGCTCAGGGAGAGCTGTCCATCTTCAACATGGCCATGCCATTTTCTACTTTTGGAAATTTGCTGAATGTTGTGTTGCACATGGTGTGTGTCTAGTGATGTCCTTCTGTTCATATGCTGCTGTATTCATAACATCAGGGAGTTTGCCTCTGGTGAACTCTCGTACGTCTGGCCATTATACAAAAGTTAAATGCTACAGCTAGGGTGCGCGTGATGTCCTGCGCCTCTCTCAGACGTTGATCGTAAATGGATGTCTGGTATAAAGCAGACATCTGCGCGCAACTTCTTCAGAAAGTACAGTTGTGTACACCTACCTTAAATGTAGATGTTCGAGTGTCTTCACTGTTGCAGTCATAACTGTAGGGTGCTCCTGCCGGCAGGCAGCCCGAGGTCGGCCAGAATTCCAAAGTCTGGGTCCGGCATCGGCTGTACCAGCAAGTACCCTGACGTCAGAACGCAGAGGTATAAAGCTGACAGCCGACGCCATCTTCTCCAGCCTTTCGTGCCCCAGATGTCAGAAGCCCCCCCAAAAAAACCCAAAGGTGTCCAAAAAGGAACACAAATACACCACAAAAGAAGTGGAAGAGAGAACAAGCAAAAATAAGAGGGGACTGGTGGGAGGGAAACACCGACTGCAACAGTGAAGACACTCGAACATCTACATTTATGGTAGGTGTACACAACTGTACTATGTTCTTCGTGTTTCACTGTTGCAGTCATAACTGTAGGGTAGAATCCCAAAGCTGTGAATGAGGGAGGAGGTTATGCAGAAGAAGGGGCAGCCAGAAGACCCTGCAAAACAGCAGAGGCAAAGCCTGCCCTAGACTTAGAATACAAAGGGAGATTATAGTGCTTAGAAAAAGTATGCACTGAACTCCAAGTGGCAGCTTCCAAAATGTCCTTGGTAGGAACTCCTCTGAGAAAAGCTTCTGAAGTGGCAGCTGCTCTAGTAGAATGACTTCTAACAGTACCTGGAATCTGTTTCCCATAGTGAGGGTAACAAAACCTTATTCCATGAGCAATCCATTTGGAAATAGTTTGTTTAGAAATAGCCTTACCTAGAGAACTGGAGGCATAAGAGATAATCAATTGATCAGATTTTCTGAAATCTTTAGTTTTGTCCAGGTAAAATCGTAGTTGTCTGTGTACGTCCAATGAATGTAAGATCCTTTCCCCTTTATTTTGAGGATTTGGAAAGAAGGTAGGAAGGTGAATAGTCTGATTTAGAGCCACTTTAGAAATCACCTTAGGCATAAATGTAGGATTGGTCCTCAAGGTGGAAGATAATATATGGTTCCACAGCCATGAGAGCTTGCAACTCTGAAACTCTTCTGGCAGAAGTCAATGCTAATAAAATAGCTGTCTTCCAGGATAAGAACTTGATATCCGAAGCCGCAGCAGGCTCAAAAGGAGGCAAAGTAAGTTTCTCCAAGACATAATTAAGATCCCAAGCAGGAACAGGAGGAGTTCTGGGAGGTCTTAAATTCTTAGCCCCTCTCAAAAATTGTCTCACCAGCTGGTGAGAAAAGATGGGAGGATCAGTGTTGAAATGAGCCGAGATAGCAGAAGCATGAATTTTGATGGAGGAAAAGGAGAGGCCTTTAAGCAAAAGGTCTGAGAGGTAAAGTAAAATGGAGGAAATATCAGGCAAATGAGGATCAGAACCTCGATCCTGCATCCAAATACAAAATCTTTTCCATTTTGAAGCATAAGATTTTCTAGTGCTAGGCCGCCTAGCTTCTAAAAGAACATCCAAAACTTGTTTGGGAAGAGAAGAAGGAATCAAAGGCCCTTGTAGAGCCAAGCTGCCAGGCATAGAGTCTTGATTTGAGAGTGTAGCATCTGTCCCTGATGCTGGGACAGAAGAGAAGGGATCAGAGGCAGAATCCAAGGAGGTTCCAAGAATAGGTGTTTTAAAGTTGGATACCAAAACTGCCGAGGCCAATTTGGAGCTATCAAAATGATAATCTTGGGTTTGTCCTGTTTTATTTTCAGTAACACCCGAGGCAGAAGCGGAAGAGGAGGGAAGGCATATCCCGAAAGATTCCTCCAGCTGAATGACAGGGCATCCACTTTCCAAGCTGTTTTGTGGAAGGACCTGGTGCAAAAGAGAGGTAACTGATGATTGAGATGGGATGCAAACAGATCTATCTGAGGACAACCCCAAACTGCCGTAATCCTGCTGAATAAGTTGGGGTCCAGCATCCATTCGTGAGGATCCAAAAGGTTTCTGCTTAGGCTGTCTGCTAAGAGGCTCTGATTTCCAGGAATGAATTGAGCTTGAAGATGCAGATTCAGATTTAGAGCTGTGTCCCATAAATTCATGGCTAGTCTGCAAAGGGGGTAAGAGTGAGAGCCCCCTTGCTTGTTTATGTACCACATGACTGTGGTATTGTCTGTACGAATCAGAAGAGGCCCTGGTTTCAAAAGATTCTGGAAGGCTAGAAGAGCATTTTGGACTGCCAACATTTCCTTCAAATTGATGTGCCAGAGAAGATGCTTCTTTGTCAAAGAGCCCTGCTGGCAAATGTCTAGAAAATGAGCTCCCCAAGCATAATCCGAAGCGTCCGTGGTTATGATCTGAGAAGGTTGAGGTAGACTAAAGGGATTTCCTTCGTTCAAAGCACAAGCCCTGGACCACCAAAGGAGCTCTTTTTGGAGGCAGGGAATCAGTGGAATCATTGTGTCCAGACTGTGGTAATGCTGAGACCATACACTCTTTAGGTACCATTGAAGTTTTCTCATATGAAGCCTTGCATTTGGAATCAACAGGATGCAAGAAGCCATGTAGCCCAAAGCCTGCAGGAATTTCCTTGCAGTGAGCTGAGTTAAAGTTGCCAAGGTTTTGAAAATTGAAGCCAGCTGTAATTGTTTTCTTTTTGTGAGGAAGGCCATCTGTAACCTTGTGTTTAGAAGAGCCCCCAAAAAGATCATCTGTTGAGAAGGAATCAAATGTGACTTTTTTGTGTTCACTGAGAATCCCAGTATTAGGAGAAGACGTTGAACAAAATGCAAATGTTGAAGTAAAAGGTCTTTGCTGTTTGCCTGAATAAGGCAGTCGTCCAGATAGGGGTAAATTTGAATCCCCTGGAGTCTGCAATAAGCTACTACTGGAGCCAGGCATTTGGTAAAAGCTCTGGGCGCAGTAGATAAGCCAAAGGGCAGTACAGAGAATTGGAAGTGCCTCGAGCCTGCCTTGAATCTGAGGTATTTTCTGCGTTCTTGCCTGATGGGAATGTGTAAGTAGGCCTCCTTTAAGTCCAATGTCACCATCCAAGCATCTTGGGAGAGCATAGGAAGAAGTTGTTGTAGAGTAAGCATCTTGAATTTTGGTATTTCCAGAAAGGTGTTTAATACTGAAAGGTCCAGAATAGGTCTCCATGAGCTTTGTTTTCTTGGGACCAGAAATGGTCTCGAGTAAAAACCTTTTCCCCTCTCTGAAAGTGGAACAGGTTCTATGGCTCTCATGGCCAATAGAGCGTCCACTTGATTTAAGGCCTCTGACCATTGATGTTTTGGCAGATCGGGCCATCTGATAGACCTTGGCAGAGAATGAAAGTGGAATTTGTAACCTCTTAAAATCACATCTAACACCCATTTGTCTTGGGTTATATGAGTCCAATTTTGGTAGAAAAGAGAAAGATGTTAAGTTGTCAGTCTCGCCTTCATTCTTGCTTGATGGGTTCGGAGCCGATCCTCGGCACCGACTCGGCACTTGCTAAGCTCGAGAGTCACTTTTACCAGCTCGAGGCAGCCCCATATCCCATGATGCAATGCGGTAAGTACCCAGATCTCGTTTGCCGCTTCACTGATGAGGTAATCCTTTTACCAGCTCCTGGTAAGTGTTTATTATTATACATTTAGTCACCCCATTCCTAAAATTTCTCTCTTTCAATAGTCTTCTATTATTGTTAAGATACTTGTAAGGGTTTTCTGACTAAGTTTACTTTTCCCTAGTTCACTTTTTTAGTCAGGCCTTCATTCCCTCCCATCCCCCCCTCTGTTAGGGTGTGTGTGTGTAAATTTAGTTTTTATACCTTAACTTTAATTGTTCTGATTCGGGACTGTGTGTGTGTTTTGTGTTTGTGGATAGCACTATGTCCAAAGAACAGAGGGTCTCAGGCTTCAAGAAGTGTGACTCGTGCTGTCAGAAGATACCTCTGACAGATGGTCACACTTCTTGTATATACTGCCTGGGACCTCTCCACCTGCAGGACTCCTGTGCAATTTGTCACTCTTTTAGCCAGAGAGTCCTGCAGGAAAGGAGAAATAAACTTATATTAAGAGGACTTTTTAAACCGGAGGGCTCCCCGGCAAAATCGGCTTCTGGTAAGCCCTCTAAGACTACCAAGGCCCAGGTTTCTGTTCCTAAGCCTTCGGCCTTGGCTCCGACTGGAGCCGATCTTAGCTTGGAAAAATCTTCGGCACCGATGGCTATCGGTGCCGATACTTTGATGGTCACTTTGGGGTCGGCTCCGACTGGCTCTGACATCCATGTGGCTCGGGCTTCGGTGTCGGCGCCGACCGGCTCCGACACCATAATTTCCTTGCCTGTATCGGCTCCGGCTGGAGCCGATACATCTATGCCTACACTTGGAGCCGAAAAGTTATCGGCTCCGTCTGGATCAGTGGTTTCTTCGGCTCCGATGGTTCCTTCGAGGAAGAGGTCCAGGTCTCCCTCTTTGGAACCGATACTGTCGGCTCCGGCCTCACCTCTTCTTTCGGAGCGGAGCCATCGGAGCCGATCATCTAGGTCTTCCAGGTTGTCAGACCATGATTTAGAGAGGGTGGTAAGCAGATTGTTAAAATCACAGGCACTAGCTCAAATGCTTCATAGTCCGTCTCAACAGACGACTATTAGTCCACACCCTCTTCAAGTTCCTCCTTCGACTCTAACCCAGAGTTTGGAGCTGGAGTCTACGGGAATAGTTACTGCTATGGCTGAGGGGCAGATACCCCCCCCTTCTGCGCCTTCAGCATCTACTCTTATCTACTCCTCGAGACCTTCCTTGGAGGGATTCGGTGGCCGGGCTTCCCTGGTCTGCTCCGAGGGGTGAGTGGCATCGGACCCTTGTCCGACCCGCTCTTCCCTTGGAGCTTGACCTGGTGAGCTCGGCTCCGACATCTGCCTCGAGCCTTCCCTTCGGTGGGCCCGTGAGTCCCAGTTTCTTGAACGGGTTCTCTCGGATCTCCTGGGAGGGAGCCGAGGTGATGAGGAGTGTGCTGGCCCCTGGGCTCAGTCAGCAGTCTATTCCTTTAGCTCCTCCCTCTACGGTGCCTGTTGATATCTCTTCCCACTCTCTTGCTCCCGGACCGAGAGATCCACCGCCTCAGGTTTCCCCACTGGGAGGAACCCCCTCTTCCGAGGATTCTCCTGATCCGTCAGGAGATCCTCCGCCCAAGAGGACTTGTAAGAGGAAGCACCTGGACTCCCCAGAGTCTACTACTTCGGATACCGACTTAGATGAGTCGGAGGGGTCCCCAAGATCCCCCTCTGAGGATGTCTCTTTTTCAGACATCCTAGAACTCCTGAAACAGAGGGGAAACTGGCCCTCCATAAATCCCTCCGATGATGAGTCGGTATACCTAGAGGCGTTTGGTTCTCGACCCTCCACCTCCTGGGTGTCTCCGCCTTTTGACCCCCTCATGCAGGTAATCGCTCGGAAGGCTTGGGCTTCTCCTGATTCCGTAGGGCCAGTTCCCAGGAGGCCTTCTAAATTTATTACAGCCCCTTCCGAAAAGCAATTCCTTACAAAAGGTGTCCCTGTTGATGCCATGGTGGTGGCGGCCGCCACTAAAAAGGAACTTGCAGATCCTTCCGTACCAGTCCATCCTCCTAACAAGGATTCCAGGACCATGGACAGGTATGGTAAGCGGATGTTCTCCTCTGCGACCTTTGCCATGCGTTCGCTGAATTATTTGTGTCACTTCACCAGACTCCAAAGGGACATCCTTAAAGAACTAGGTGAAGTAGTACAGGATCCTGCAGCTCCGGGGGCTCAAGACAAGATTGCTTCTCAGCTAGGAATCCTTAACTCCATAGTTAACTCCTCCATGCGACTGATTTCGTATGCAGCAGATGGAGCGAGTAGAGCCGCAGGTACAGGAGTGGCTCTTAGACGTCAATCCTGGATGCGGCTCTGTAATTTTGCAGATCCCTTTAAGGCATCCTTCACAAACTCTCCCTTTGATGGGTCAGCTTTGTTTGGTCCTCAAGTGAAGGATACATTGACCAGGTGTGAGCAAGATGGCAAGACTCTTTCTGCCGTAGGGGTCCGTTTTTCCACCCCTTCTAGACCTTACCCCAAAGGACAGAAGGGTGGAAAGATGTGGTTCCGCAAATCCCAAGGAGTCACGCCGGACACACGTGGTCACTTTACCCCTAGAGGCAGAGGGGGTAATAATAACAGGACGCCGCCCTAGAGGCAGAGGGGGTCCACAAAACCAGGGAAGCAGAGAGACTCTCTCTGACAAGCCCTTCCAGCATCCCTGAGGTGTTGTCCAACTGTCCATCCTTGGAGGCAGTCGGGGGAAGATTATCGCTGTACCCACAAGCCTGGCGTTCCCTCTCACAAGACAGATGGGTACAGTCGATAATATCCGAGGGTTACAAAATTCCTTTCGAGGAAAGTCCCTTCACTCACAAAAATTCCCTTCCAGATGTGCCACCCGGTCTAAGGGAAATCGCAAAATTAGAAGTATCAAAGCTTCTACACAAAAGGGTCATTCAGCCAGTTACAACAAACCATTCAGAGCCCGGAATCTACTCAAGGTTCTTTTTGGTCCCCAAAAAGACGGGAGATTGGAGACCAATATTGGACCTCAGCAGACTCAACAATTCTGTGAAAAAGACAAGATTTCGGATGGTCACACTTCAATCAATTTTACCCTTCCTGGGCAAAGACAACTGGATGTGCTCAATAGACCTTCAGGATGCGTACTATCACATAAAAATTCACAGACGCTCCAGAAGGTTTCTCCGCTTTCGGCTGGGGTCCAGTCATTTTCAATTCAGAGCCCTGCCCTTTGGTCTCACTACAGCCCCCAGAGTGTTCACCAAATGTATGGCAGTGGTCACGGCTCACCTGAGACATCAAGGATTCCAGGTGTTTCCGTATCTCGACGACTGGCTCCTTTCAGCCACCACCAGGCATCAACTTCTCCAAGCCAGGGATTACACCCTAAATCTCTGCACTCAGTTAGGAATTTCGATCAACTACTGAAAAATCCTCCTTGTTGCCCTGCCAGTCTATTACTTTCATAGGCTAAATTTAGACACTGTTTGGATGTCAGCAACCCTCACAAACCAAAGAATCTCAGATATCCAAAGTCAGGTGCGGATCATCCTTGCCAGCAAAAAGGTGCAAGCCAGACTGGTCCTGAAAGTGTTGGGCCTCATGGCAGCGGCCATTACTCTTCTTCCCTTGGCCCGCTTTTACATGCGTCTCCTTCAATGGATGTTGTTCACCCAGTGGTCTTACCAACAACTTCCCATGCGTCACCAAATCCTGGTGACACAAGCTTGCAAAAACCACCTATCCTGGTGGATTTCTTCTCCCCAGGTTCATCAGGGCAGACCCTTTGTATCCCCGGCCCCGGTAGCCACAGTCACTATGGACGCCTCCTGATCGGGTGGGGGCTCATTATCAGGGCAGGATGGTTCATGGGACGTGGCAACCGTTCAATACCACCTGCACATAAATGTCCTAGAGATGAGAGCAGTGCTTTTAACGTTGCAAGCCCTCAACGACTTTCTTCCCTTGGGAACAATTGCAGTTCACACGGACAACATGTCTGTAGTATGGTATATCAACAAGCAGGGCGGAACCAAGTCCTACCCCTTGTGTCGAGAAGCTCTCAGACTTTGGCAATGGGCGATCTCCTCTCATCGGTTTCTGGTAGCAATGCATATCCCTGGGAAAACCAACATTTTAGCGGACAGATTGAGCAGAGCTATTCTCATGCCTCACGAGTGGTCTCTCAAACAATCTATAGTGGAGGAGATTTTTCTAGAATGGGGCCGCCCATGTTGCGATCTTTTTGCTACTCCCCAAAACAGCAAATGCCCAGACTTCTTCTCTCTCTTCCCACTTCCAGGCCATCCCCCCAGGGACGCTCTTACCCAAGATTGGCCCCAGGGACTTCTTTATGCCTTTCCTCCCTTTCCATTGATTCTACAAGTACTCCAGAAAGCCACCATTTTGAGAGCCAAAATGATTCTCATTGCCCCCTATTGGCCTCAACAAATTTGGTTTCCGTTCCTCCATCGTCACCTCTTGGTGCAGCCGTGGCATCTGGACCCAGTGCCAGACCTTCTGATCCACCAATCGGGTCAGCTGCATCGGTCCATTCCTTCTCTCAACCTAACAGCTTGGTTGCTCCACTTCCTTCCTTAGCCAGGCTTCCTATGATCTCTAACCCTGTTAGGGATATCATAGTGGCTTCCCTTAAATCCTCTACTAGAAGGATTTATACTAGCAAGTGGAAACGCTTCTCCCTTTGGGCAAAATCAAAGAATATAGATCCTTTTACTGCCCCTGTTCATGCAGTTTTGGATTTTTTAGCGGAAATCTTTCACTCGGGTTCTTCATCTTCCACGGTCAAAGTTCAGTTGGCTGCTATCTCGAATTTTCATGTCGGGTTTGCAGATCACAACATTATGTCCCACAGGCTTTGTAGAGCTTTTCTAAAAGGGGTTTTTCTCCTTAAACCTCCTGTCAGGAGTCCTCCTCCTCAGTGGGACCTAAATCTAGTGCTGACATCCTTAATTCTTCCTCCCTTCGAGCCAGCTGTTTCATGTTCACTGAAGTTTCTTTCATTGGAGACACTCTTCCTTGTCGCAATTACCTCGGCCAGGAGAGTGTCAGAACTTCATGCTCTCTCTGTTTGTCCCCCTTATTTGGTCTTCCACAAGGACAGGGTATCCTTGAGAACTAATCCATCCTTTTTGCCCAAGGTGGCTTCGAAAACAAATTTGAACCAATCTATTGATCTCCCTGTATTTTTCCCTAATTACTCCAACAGATCGGAACAAAAATTGCATTATCTTGATGTTCACCGCCAACTCGGATATTATTTGGACAGAACAAAACAATTCAGGAAATCTGATCAGCTCTTTCTTTCTTATGCTGTAAATAAGAAAGGCCTTCCTGTTTCCAAAGTGACCTTATCTAGATGGCTTTCTTCCACCATCTCCGAAATCTATCAGCTCAGGGGCAAACAGCTGTGCTCAAAACCAAAGGCGCATTCCACCAGAAGCTTAGCCACTTCCACAGCCTTTCAGGCTAGACTCCCTTTAGACACTATTTGTGCAGCAGCCACTTGGGCCACTCCTCATACCTTTGTTTCTCATTACAAATTGGATTTGGCCTCCAGGGATAGAGCCAGTTTTGGTTCTACGGTTCTCAAGAGTCTGTTCCATTGAGCCACCCAGGATAGAGGTGCTAGGGACGCGGTCCCATCAAGCAAGAATGAAGGCGAGATTGACAACTTAACATTGAGAAGTTATGTACCTACCATAACGTTCCATGTTAGTTGTCTTCTCTCGCCTTCTTTCTTGCGACCCTCCCTCCTACCCCCTTGCCTGGACAGACCTTGATCTTTCTTGTTTGGAAGATTGCTTCTTTAGGCACCAGTTAGTTATCTGGTTCCCATTACAGCCCATCCTTTAGGCTAATTGCTTTCTTTCCTCAGTGGAAAGTTGTTTGTGCTAGGTGTTTTTCCCTATAGATACCAAACGAGATCTGGGTACTTACCGCCTTGCATCATGGGATATGGGGCTGCCTCGAGCTGGTAAAAGTGACTCTCGAGCTTAGCAAGTGCCGAGTCGGAGCCGAGGATCGGCTCCGAACCCATCAAGCAAGAAAAAAGGCGAGAGAAGACAACTAACATGGAACGTTATGGTAGGTACATAACTTCTCATTTTCCTCCGAGAGGGGCTTCCAGGCAAGGAGTTCCTGTAGCCCAACTGAGAGAGTCATTGAGCTTGCTTCCTTTGTGATTGAGATCTGTCTTCTCCCCTTCTAGGTGATGAAGCAGTCCATTGTCTGGACCTATAAGAGGCCTGAGCCTGTGCCCGACCTCTGGAGCGTCTATATCTTCCCCTTTGAGACCTGTCAGATGTGCGAAAGGACCAATTCTTGGAGGGCCAATTTCTAGTAAATCTAGGAGGTTGCACTTGTAAGAAATCTTTAACAGTCTGCATAGATTTCGCTTTATCCTCCATCTTCTTAATAACCTCTTCAGCTTTAGATCCAAACAAAACATCATGCTGAACCGGAGCATCTAATAATTTAGCCTTAACTTGTTCAGGTAAATTCCGCTCACGAAGCCAAGCATATCTCCTGATAACAGTACCAGAGGCTGCGGCCCTACAAGAAGCCACTAAGGCATCAAAACCACAATGTAAACCATGTTTGCTAACTTGTTCAGTTGCATGTAATACATCCTGCAATTCCTTGTCCTCTGCACATGCAGAAAAGGAGGAAAGTTTTTGTTTTAATACAGACAAAAGAAATTGCTGGTACTTAAACATATGAAATTGACAATTTAAAGCTCTAATGGAAAGAGTAGCAGAAGTGTACACCTTTTTGCCCCATCTGTCCAAAGCACGAGAATCCTTTTCAGAAGGAATAGGATTTTTAGCAGAAGCGGCCTTAGCACCCGTGGGACCCTGAGAAATAGTTTCAGGATCTGCAGAGGGGTTCTTGAACAAAAATTGATGGGAATCGGGAACTCTGTAAAATCTATCAGGCTTAGAAGGAGCAGGAGGGAAAGAATCTGGAGTCAGGTTAGCTTCAGAAAAGGCAACATCCACAATATCAAGAACAGGAGGAATAGCCAAAGGTCTGTGTTGTGGGAGAAGAAGAAAGTCCCTAAGCCTCTTCTTGGAAGCAGAATATTCCTGACCTTCCCAATGGAAATGCTCTCTCATTTCATGCAAAGTTTCCCCAAAGGAAAAATCCTCAGGGGGAGAAGCAGAGGGAATGGAGTCCTCTGCATCAGAATCCTCATAAGGAGAGAAGGAATAATCCTGTCCAGAGGAAGAGACTGAAGAAACAGAAGCCTGATCAGAGGAATCATAAGGAGAATCCTGTCTAGGCCTTTTTTCCAGAGGAGGGTGAGAACCCCTAATCATAGTAAGCAAATCTTCAGCCATCCTTAATAATTGCTTCTGTGTCTTGGGAGCTGTATCCGAAGAAGCTTGGCTTTACTGGAGTCTTTGACTTTGCCTTTGTCTTTGTAGTAATAGTGATATGAGAAGGCCTGAAAACCCCTTCAGAAGCCGGTACCTGCACAGCGGTTCCGGACCCATCTGAAGGAGCAAAGTCCGAAGGTCCTGCAGCAGTAAGAATACTGGGCCTAGATGGCTCCCCATGGGAGTCCGTGTCAGCCATCGGTTCCGAACGGGCTGACGACAGGGGCTGCAAAAGCACCTCACTGACGACCGCTGAACCCGAAGCTGGCTCCGGCTGCACGCTATCCTGTTTGGACCTCGGAGGCCTATCCTTGTCCTTGCGTCTTTTATGAATTCCTATTGCCGGTAAAGTATCTGAGGACATTTTGTAATTGAACCGTCTGCCAAAATAATTCAAGGCCCAATCGTACCGACGCTTAATAGTACGAGAGTTAAACCTGGCGCAAAACCGACAACAAGAAACGCAGTGGTCTGGGCCCAAGCAAGGAAGACAGTAAGAGTGAAAATCTTTATGAGGTATTTGTTTCCCACACGATATACAATTATTAACTTTTTCTGACATCGGAGGAGCAAGAAAAAAGTTTCCCCAACGGGGTACTTAGCTTGAGAAGAGAAGAAGACGACTTCGGACCGACGACAAGCAAAAAGCGTTGTTCGGGAATCCGCCAACCAAAAACTTGCGAGCTGCTTTCCACCGCACGGCAAGAAAGACTGGAGAAGATGGTGTCGGCTGTCAGCTTTATACCTCTGCGTTCTGACGTCAGGGTACTTGCTGGTACAGCCGACGCCGGACCCAGACTTTGGAATTCTGGCCGACCTCGGGCTGCCTGCCGGCAGGAACACCCTACAGTTGTGACTGCAACAGTGAAACACGAAGAACATCTTTTCTGCCACTTGTGTGACCGCCAGCTCCGGTCATCGCTATTTTGGAAGAAGTGTTTTCTAACACCCGACTTCAGATAAGTACCCCATAAGGGATTTCTATTATTTTGCTTGCTACTGCTTTGGGTTACATGATGTCAGATAGGAAGGGCAAGTGTAGCTGTGGAAGGCACATTCCACATAAGGATTCACGTGAGCTCGGCCTATTCTGCCTAGGCCGAGATCATGACCATATCATCTGTAGTATTTATCAGGTCTTTGTTCCCAAAACCCTTAGAATCAGTCTAGCAGCATTAAAATTATATCTCGAGAATCAAAGACTTAAATGTTTAGCTTTCAGGATGGATCCGATGTCTTAACACTCGGACGAGCCCCAGTAAAGAAGGTGAAAAAGAGTAGGCCTGAACCGACTGCTGCACCCTGCACTCCAGCCATATCTGTCAAGGCTAGTGAAGGCCAGAGTCCAAGCCGCAGTCCTCGGAGCGTCCTTCGGCAGAAGGCCTGGAAGAAATTAGTTTTGTCCGAGGTCATGTCCTAGAGGCAGCCTCAGGTGTCTTCAGTCACCGAGGGGAAACCTAGGCTCGTTTTTTCTGAGGGTCTGCGTGGGGTCTCTCAAATCATCATATGAGAGGACATAGATTCTGAAGTTGTGGAGTGCTGGCCGGCGCCAGGCCCTCCTACCCTCCACCCGCATACCTCTCCACCAGAAACCCATAAGAAGAGAAAACAGAAAACAAAACCGTCAAACAGTCTCTGGATTGGCAGGCCTTCACCCAAGGCCTTCTCAACACCTTCCTGGCCTTGCATCAGGGCCCGACCTCCTCCCAGGCCCCTGCGGCCTCTACCCCCAAGGAACCAGCCACCGACATCACTCAGTAGAAGAGGATTCATCTGATGATGATGAATCCCTTACCTTCTCTTCCCAAATTGCTTCTCTGGGATATGCCTCCCCAGAGGGAGGAGTCCAATGGCACAGACTCCCAAGGTGAGGATCTCACCCTTGGTGAGACCATCACAAAAATGCAAAACTTAAAGTGGGACAGCAGTCAAGTCACTGAGAGCCAAAAGAGATGCTATGAATTACTCCAATTGGAATCTCCTAGCCCTTCTCCTGTGCCCCCCTGTACAACCTGCCTTTCTGGATGCATTCATAGTTGCATCTAAAAACCCTGATTCAAAGCCCCCAGCACTCAAGCATCCAGACAGATTCTATAAGGTGCCTGAGGAAGCAGCCTTCCTCTGCAAAGCCCCTTCTGCAGATTCTGCAGTTATTTCGGTGACCATGGACAAAACCTCCAAATTGCCTCCCTTCACATCTCTACTACCCTCTGATAAAAAGAGCAGAATGATGGAACATTTGGGGAAGAAGAATGATACTTCTGCCACCCTAGCAGTAAGAGCCGTCAACTATCAGACGCACATGGCTAAATATTCCTTGACTGTCATGACAGATGTGGCCAAACAGTTGGGAGAGCTCCCTGACTCCCCTGCTAAGCTCAGGATTTCCTGTTTTGAACTCTTTCACTCAAGTTACTAAGCACTCCAAATGAAGCTACAGCGGTGTAGAGGCCTCTGCAAGGGCTGCTGCCTCTGGATCTGTCATCAGGAGGTACTCTTAGATAGGATTGCAACCCCTCCCTGATGACATCAAATCCAAACTCCTGGATGCACCTCTAGACAACAAGCACCTGTTTGGCTCAGCAGCTGCTGATCTCTTTAAGGCCCTCCAAACCAAAGGGAAGGAACTGCAGGAACTGAGACATATCTTTGTCTCCCCAGTTCCATGTTTTCAGAGAAATTACCCTGCAAAAACTTCCTTTGTGAGATCCTCGGGTAAGAAAATACCAGCTAAGCCTAGAAGGGAGCACAGGAAACGGCCCCCAGCTAGGTCTTTCTCCTCTATTCCCTCCTCTAAGCAATATTTTCAGGGAAAACCTGGTAGTCTGCGACTACCAGGCTCCTCACCCAGACACCCATCTTTCCATGTGCATCTTCCCTCTCCGCTTAGGTTCCCCAGGACTCAACCTCTGGGTCCATTCTATCATAAAGCAGGGATACTTCATGATCTGGGAGGCCACACCCACTCCCAGACGCATCCCTCGCCCTCCTCCCAAAACCAAATCCCTCTCTTCCCCCAAGTCCTGCAAAAACTTCTTGCTCAAGGAACCATTTAGGAGGTCCCGACTGTTGCAAGAGAAAGGGGATTTTACTCAAGTATCTTCTTGGTCCCCAAAAAGGAAGGTCTCTGGAGACCTATCCTGGACCTTTCCCACCTCAGCACCTTCCTCCAAGTCCCCTCTTTGAGGATGCTTTCTCTTCCTACTCTTCTACCCCTGATCCTTCCACAGGCTTTTCCTAGTGTCCTTGGATATAAAGGATGCCTTTTTACACATTTCAGTCCACCCACTTTTCAGAAGGTACTTCCGCTTCTCAGTGGATTCTGCACACTTGCAGTTCTGTGCTTTACCCTTTGGTCTCTCTGTCCCCAAGAGTATTTACAAAATGTCTGGCCCAGTCGTGGTATTTGGCAGAACAAAGGGAATACAGTGCTCCCCCTACCTAGACAATATCCTTGTCAAGGCTCCTTCAAGCTCCATGGCCCTACAGCACCTGCACATCACCATCTCCCTCCTAACAAGTCTGGGATTTACCATAAATCTCAAAAAGAAATCCTCCCTGGTACCCTCTCAAGATCAGGTGTTCCTAGGATGTCAGATTCTGACAAGAGAAATGATGGCTTGCCTACCACCAGAAAAGATTCCGATGCTCACAACTTTCTTCGAGGAAATCCTTGCTCTCAAAGCCATCTCAGCCAGAGAATTCCTTAGAATCCTAGGATTCATGGCCTCAACTATCCCCGTGGTCCCCCTGGCAGGTCTGCACATGAGGTTCCAATGATATTGGAGAACAATCTGGAAATAACACTTGCATCCTCTAGAGTTCAGGATTCCCATGCTGCCATGCCTGACCCATGGAACTGAAATGGTGGATCTCCCAGATTCAGTCAAATCCTAGACTTGCCCCTACAGCCCATATCCCCCAACCAATATCTCTCTACAGATGCGTCGGACACAGGCTGGGGTGCAAACTTAAGAAAATGGAGAGTGAGAAACCCATGGACCTCCACTCAACAGAAAGAGCACATCAGTATCAAGGAAATGAGAGCCTTGATATTGGCCGTGGAAATTTTCAAGGGTCAGATTCTACCTGGCACCCTGAGGTGGTACACAGAGACAATACCTCTGTGCTGTGGTACATCAACAAATGGGAGGGACAAAGTCCTACCTTCTGTGCAGACTAGCATTGCAGGCTTGGGAAATAATCCTGGAGAAATGCATCTTACTCCGAGCAGTATATATTCTGCAGACTCATTAAGCAGGACCATGACCCTGTCTTACGATTGGATGCTGAACAAGGATGCGTTTCTGGAGCAGGTCCATCGATGGGGTATTCCAGATGTGGATCTTTTTGCCTTCCCCATCAACAGACGGCTCACAACCTTCTGCTCCAGGGTACCTCACCCAGAGGCTTGGAAGGTGAACACACTCTGTCTCCTGGAAGGGGGATATATGCCTATGCATTTCCCCCCTTTCCTGTCATACAGAGTGTCCTGCTGAAAATTCAGAAGGAACAGCCTTAAATCTTGCTGGTGACTATTAGCCAAGCCAGCATTGGTTCCCCCTTCTATTTCACCTAGCCAAGGGCAGTCACCACAAGTTACCCCAGCGAATGGACCTGCTCACACAGGACAAGGGAACACTCTTACACCCCAAACTGTCTAGTCTCAACCTCACATTGTGGATGATAGGGCGTTGATTCCCTTCAGACACCTATACACAGAGGATGTGATCCAGGTTCTGCAGGAGGCCAGAAAACCAACCACCAGAAAATCTTACCTGTCAAAATGGAAGAGATTTCCCTTATGGTGTCAGAGAAACAACTGACAACCACTGACAGCAGAGCCCCCATTGGTCCTGTCTTACCTGTGTGACCTTATGAAGTCTGGACTATCCTATTCCCCCATTAAAATTCACCTATCTGCCATCTCAGCATGCCTGGCCTTGGTAACACCTCTAGCATCCAGGTTAGAAGTCAAACTCTTTCTAAGAGGGGCAGTACATCTCAGGCCCCCAAGGAAGCCCATTCCTCCTCCTTGGGATTTTAATTTTGTCCTAGAAAAATTGACACTTCCACCATTTGAACCAGCCAAAGACTGCACCCTCCAACACTGCACTTGGAAGACTATACTGTTGGTGGCCATTACCTCACCCAGAAGGGTTGCGGAACTCCAGGACCTTATGGCAGCCCCCCCTTCACGGTCTTCCACAAGGACAGGGTATGTTTGCATACTAACCCTACCTTCTTGCCTAAAGTGGTCAATGAGCTGTCCTTGAGTCAGACAGTCAATTTGCCAACCCTTTTCCCCTCTCCGCCGAACAAGGCAGAGTGGATACTTCATTCCCTAGGCATTCACAT
The DNA here is from genome assembly GCF_019279795.1 of Protopterus annectens. Lineage (NCBI taxonomy): Eukaryota > Metazoa > Chordata > Ceratodontiformes > Protopteridae > Protopterus > Protopterus annectens. The sequence goes on from NC_056729.1 coordinate 674,240,210, forward strand.
ACAGCTCAGGTGTTACTTGGCCAAAACCAAATCTCTCTGTAAATCTGAAAGGTTCTTCATCTCTTACCACCCAAAAGCTCTGGGTCAACCTGTTTCCAAGCAAACCATATCCTCTTGGATATCTAAAGCCATTTCCTTTTATTGCACTAACCATGGTAGGTCTCTCCCAACCCCAGTAAGGGCACACTCCACCAGGGCAGTGTCCTCCTCTGGGGCATTCCTTAAAGGATTAGACACAGCTGCTATCCTTGAAGCAGCTACATGGTCCTCCGTTCACACATTCTCTAGACACTACAAACTGGACATGGTCTCTAGAGCCAGGGCAGGATTTGCCAGAGCCATCCTTCACGGGTTTGTGGAAGGTGCATCTGGTCCGCCTCCCCTTTCTTAGGACAGGAGTTTTTGCACTGTCCCTGATGGCATGAATGCAGCAGCATATGAATAGAAGGACATAGTATTGTTGTGTAAGAACTTACCATAAACTTAGATGTCCTTCTCTTCTATATGCTGCTGCATAGTTTCCCACCCAGCCTTCTCCCTCACACTTCCTCATACTTGACTCTTGGACTACCCACTCCCTAGTCGCTGATTTCGATGGCATTCAGTTCTGAAGAAGGTGCATGCTGATGTCTTCTTTATACCCGACGTCCAAGAGAGAGGCGCATGATGTCACTCGCAACCTAGAGGTAGCATTTAGCTTTTGTGTAACGGCCAGACATACGAGAGTTCACCATGAATACAGCAGCATATAGAAGAGGAGGACATCTAAGGTTATGGTAAGTTCTTACACAACAATACTTTCCCCTTCCCCTGACAACTAGGCCCAGCACTTCTGTCTTACCAGTACCTGTAAAAAGGTGTAGTAGTACCCTGATGTGAACCAATATCAGATATTGATGTTATTGAGTATGAAGGCAATCTTGCCCATACTACTTAGGTTTACTCTTTGCTTGTGACTGTTTTGCAGAGTCCATCAGGCTTCATGCCTGACATGTCCTTTATGGAGACTCTTAACCTTATGAAGGGAACTCATCTTCAAGTGAAGATGTAAGGAACATTAGGTACATGGACGTCTTGGGCATTGATCACCAGAAGGCCACCTCCATCCTTCTGGTTTTCTGGGTGTTTGAGGTTTCCCTCAAGAATCCATATTTAGAACCGGGTTCCTAACTCTCAGCACCTAGGAAACCTGACTAGTGGAGTATAAGACTAAATACTTGCACATAAACCATATTACCAGTTCCATGGTCCTCACTTGGTGACCTTGGGTTTTGACGCTGATCTCTTCCATTAATACTTTGCCGAACAACAAGGACAGAGTTTAAGGCTGATATGGCAAGGATTGCACTTCTACAGTTCTTTGTAGTGGAGCTGTCAATTGCAAGACCTGCATGGGTCCAGATTGGCTCTCCATTCAGAACACATCACCTAACATAATTTTCTTTTTTCTTTGCTTCCCCCAGGACTGTACTTGATGACTCCACGACTCTTACCAAGTTGCCCCTTTTGTTTTTTTTTTTTTGGGGGGGGGGGGTCTTGAGCTGGGCATTTCCATGTTATCTATTTATTTGACATTTGTTTACTGTGGTTGTCCAACTGGGTCTACAGAACCCATTTTCAGTGGAGGCCTGGGTTGAAAAACTACACATACAGTGCAGTACAAATACATTGTAGGCCAAAAACAATACAAGTGACATGAGGAATACTATACAAAACTAAATTGATAGAACGTAAACTAGGTTACAAGAGATACTACACAGCTGGATAATTCTATAGAGTTATATCATTATAGAAAATGTTAGCCATTCTAACAATATATACATAGCCTATAAGTTGATGAAGTGTACAAAAATAGTATGTAGGTAGTGCAATGTATGACATCGGTTGTTACATTACATCAAAAATAAAATGATGGTTTCAGTTAGGAAAATAATAGCAGAAGAGTTAGTGATGCAGAAAGATAGTGAAAGAGTTAAGAACAGAGGTTTTACAGACTGAGCAGCAGCTTAAGAATGTGGCATAGAAAAAGGGAAGAGCAAGAGGTAGTGAATTCCATAGTTTAGAGACAGAATATGAATGCAGTGTGAGACCTGTTTTGTGGGTTTTGAGATAGCTAAGAGATTTTTATCTTCTGATCATGGGGATCTATTTGGTGTATGAGATATGACCAAGTTGGCTAGTGCAGGGCAGGCAGTAGGTTTGAAAATAAGGTTGTGCAAAGTGGGTAGCTAGATAAAAGCTAGCTGATTGCGTAAGTTCAAGCCAGTTTAGTTCTAGTGGTTTACAGTGGTGTCTGCGAAATTTAGTTTGTGGCAAACTTTGAAACTTTGTTGTAGCACTGTTCCATCTTGTTTAGGGTAGAAGTTTGTAAATTAGTTAGATTAGGGGTACCGTAAAGAAGGGAGAGAAGTAAAAAGTTTTTTTTTTGGGGGGGGGGACTTTGGTTGCTGTAGTTAAGAAATGATTTTCTGTACAAGTCCCAGTTTTTTATGAGTTTTCTTTATATTTTGCTGTATATGGTGGTCAAAGGAAAGTCTGTCAATGATTACTCCTAGAAGTTTGGTTTCCTACACTATTTCTATGACATTGTTGTCAGATGCCAAGGTGTTGCAGTGCCAAGTGGATGTTCTGACACGGATGATAGGGTAAATTCCTTGGGGGACTCCAGCCTGAGGCTGAAACTTTCAAAACTTATTCATACCTCTCATAAGGTAGAGGAGTGCCCCTTTAACTGTGGATATGATATCACAAATGTCTCTGTCAGGACTATAGTAATCATTGCTGTTAGCAAAGGGTGTGCTGGGCGCAAGATTCAAACAGTGTCTGAGGATGTCAGAGGTCATATTCTAAATGCCTCGCCCACCCCCCAAATTTTGTGAGATCTTAACTCTGACCTTCCTGCACATGAAGTAGTTAAAAAAAAAAAAAACTTGGAGAAGGATAAGATAATGCAACTGTGACATTTTTTTCTCTCACTAGTTTTAATAAAGTATTTCTCCACAGCAAGCTGGTCCTTCTATGGGACACAAAAAAGGGCTGACCAATTTAATCAGAGAAAAGGAATTTAGAAGGCCATATGGATAGGGAGTACAGACTAAGGTAGACATTGGAGGAAGGTAAGGATAATGAGTCAGTACTGTCAGGAATGACTATGTGGCAGGCCCCTCTCCCTGACTTCTTGGTAAAAGCTTAAATTTCACTACAGACTTATGATTTTCCCTAATGTCAGGAACCTGGGTGAGAGAGGTGGTGACAGCAGCTTACACGACTGAATTTAAAAGCTTCCCTCCTTTCACAAGGGTATCACAAATTCCTGTGATCCCATTAGGAGGGACTAGGAGGTTCATTGCTAAACTAATTTGTTCTGAGGGAGGTCATGGTTCAGCTTAAAATTCCGGACACTCTTTAAAGAAATCTTGCATCCCGGCCATAAATTCAACCCTAACCCCTCTCCCAATAACTCAACACTCAAAACCACAGTACAGTTCAACTCTTATTTCATAGATGTTATAGCATCTCTAGCCAAGGATTTCCTCAACATGTAATCCTATCCCTACCCAGCAGCCAAGTATTACCATATCCACTTTCACCTTCAAACCCGTGCCCGCATTCTATGTAAAACTCATCTTAAAATCAAACTGTACTGTACTTCAGCTGATGATTTTCCAAGCAAATGCCTCGAAAGAGATAGCATTGCCTGCCCTTTCTCAATCCTTATAAATAGATCAATCCAGGAATTCCATGTTCCCTCTCTCTGGAAAAAGTCACACACACTGTCTTTGCACAAAGGAGGAAATTCAACAAACATTAATAACTTTAGACCTATAGCAGTCTTACTCCCCTTTGGAGAATACTTGAAAAATATATTCAAAAACAATTGCTAAACTATCTCCTGCAGGAAGAACTCCTATCCCTCACACAACATGGCTTCCGTCCTTTCCATAGTACTAACACTGCACTTCTAGCCTATATTGATGCTGTCAATTAAAATAGAGACAACAGGAAACTAGTCTCCTCCTTATTTCTAGACTTGACTAAAGCCTTCAGCACAGTTTGTTACAGCAGACTTCTTTTTCAGATGCCCTCATTAAGTCTCTCTCAAAAACCTGTTTATGGCTCAAAAGCTAGATATCCAATAGGCATCCTTCAGTAGTATGGCACTCTACCCTCTCTCGATACTTCCCAGTCACCACAGGCATAGCACAAGTCTGTATCCTTGATCCTTTCCTCTCTAACATTCTTACCAACACCTTCAACACATCCACACTACAGGCCTTCTTAATACACTACACAGATCACTCCAGTCATTTGCACATCTGACAACGTTGCAGACTTCCAAAGAATTACTCTAGAAACTTTAATAGCAGTTGAAACATGGCTTTGTAACTCGCAACTCATGCTCAACCTTTAAAAACAAAAGCAAAAAAAAAAAAACTACTTTTTCCCTCAAATCCCACTCCCGTGAAAAAGCAACATGTAAAATCCCGTCTCTTGTTAACACAATCATTGAAGACACCTCTCATAAATTATTAGGGCTGACAGTGGATGATGATTTTAAAGTTAACCTGCATATAAGAATTGCATTAAAAAACTCATCAAAAATTAGGGATGCTTTATAGAGCCAAAAACATTCACACTGACAACTAAAGCCACACTTGTCAGTACTCATCTCCTCCCCACATTTCTGTATGGCACTGCTGCCCTTACTAACCTTCAAACATCACAAAAATCAAAACCTGAACAACGTTATAATAAAGTTGCTAATTTTGCAGCAAGTATCCCTTTCAGAGCCCAGCACTCTTCTTCTTTCGGCTTTTTCCCAGTTAGGGGTCACCGCAGCAGATCACCTGTCTGCTCATGATTGGCAGTGGAGTTTTACTGTGTCGAGTTGCCAGCCCAGCACCCAACCTTCCACAGAAGGCACATACGCACACAGTCACGCCTAGGGCCAATTTAGAGTGTTCAATCCACCTACAGCATGTCTTTGGGATGTGGGAGGAAACCCACGCAACCACAGGGAGGATATGCAGACTCCGCACAGAAGGCGCCCCAGCCGAGAATCGAACCGGAGATCAGAACCCACCATTCTATAGCACTTCTTCTTTCGACTTTTTCCCGGTTAGGGGTCGCCACAGTGGATCATCTGTCCACTCATGATTGGCAGTGGAGTTTTATGGTGTCGAGATGCCAGCCCAGCACCCAACCTTCCACAGAAGGCACTGTGCACACATGCACGCACCCACGCCTAGGGGCAATTTAGAGTATCCAGTCCACCTGCAGCATGTCTTTGGGATGTGGGAGGAAACCAGAGCACCCAGAGAAAACCCATGTGACCACAGGAGGACATGCAGACACTGCAAAGAAGGCAACCCAGTTGAGAATAGAACTGGAGAGCCTCTTGCTGTGAGGCAGCAATGCTAACCGCTGCACCACCGTGATTGCCCCACCACTCAGCCTAAATTGATTACAACTGCCCCATCAACAAACATATGCGCAGGTTCTTATCAGCTATAAAATTATCCAGAATCCATCTGCTTGGATAGCACCAAGTAACTTTGTACACAGCTATGTTCCCAGTCAGTCATTATGATCCAGTGACCAAAACCTCCTCTCTGTCCACAAACCTGTCAGATCTGCTGGGCCTTGTCTGTACTCGTACCATATTTCTAAGGCTTGGAATTCCTTACTTGTATCCATCATGTCAGTACCTTCCCTCCCATCCTTCAAAACCCAGTCTGAAAGACTTCCTATTAAAAGCTGGCTCTCTTCTTGCTCAACACTAGAATAATTTATATACCTAAATGTGAACAAATATCTATTCATACCTTGCATCTTCTTACTCTCCCTTCTTTTCCCCCTTCCTTACTTCTATCAATTTCTCTCCCATCTTTTTCTCTAAATATATCATAAGCCTACTTTCCTCTCACTTTATATTGCAATTCCTGCGTGTATTACACTATCTTCTATTTAATTTCTCTATAAACAGGCTAACGTTTCACTATTACATAGTCATATAACTTGTATCTTTTTTAACCAATGTATTCATATTATGTTCAGTTTTGTATAATTTAATCTGTATTTTTTGTATTTTATTTAAGACTTTAAAATTATTTTTCTTAAAATGTTTTGTAATAGTTTGGAGCTTTTCTCCCTTGGCCTCCACTGAAAGTGGGTTGCTACCCAGTCAGACTTTCCCAGTAATCAAATGTCAATAAATGAAGAAATGTTAACATGTAGTAATGGGATAGGTTCCTACAGCAAATGTAGACAAAGGGTTTCGTTCAGGACTGATGTTCATCGTGTTTCACTGTTGCAGTCATGACTGTAGGGTTCTCCCCTGCCGGCAGGCAGCCCTCGGTCGGCCAGAATCCCAAAGTCTGGGTCCGGCGTCGGCTGTTCAACTCTGCTCCCTGACGTCAGAGCACCAGGAGTATAAAGCTGACAACCGACGCCATCTTCTCCAGTCTTTCTTGCCGTGCGGTGATAGCAGTTCGCAAGTGCCGGTCGGTAGACTCCTGACGAATATTTCTACTTACTTCGGTCCGAAGACTTTCTTCTCCACTCAAAGCTAAGTACCCCGTTGGGGAAACTTTTTTCTTGCTCCACTCCGATGTCAGAAAAAGTAAATAATTGTATTTCATGTGGGAAGCAAATACCTCATAAGGATTTTCATTCTTACTGTATTCCTTGCTTAGGCCCTGACCACGAAGTAGCTAGTTGTCGGTTTTGTGCTAGATTCAATCAGCGTACAGTCAAGCAAAGGTACGATTTTGCTTTTCATTACTTCGGTAGGCGCTTTAACTACAAAATGTCGTTGGACACGGTTCCATCTACCGGAGTTCACAAGCGTCGCAAGGATAAAGACAGGCCTCCGAGGTCCAAATCTGATGATAGCGCACATGTGGAGCCAGCTTCAGGTTTGGCCGTCGTCAGTGAGGCGCTTTTGCAGCCCCTGTTGGCGGCCATTTCAGAACCGACGGCCAAAACAGACTCTCATTAGGAGCCAACCAGGCCTTTAAATATCTCTGTTGCAGAACTTTCGGACAGTGCTCCTCCGGATGGGTCCGGAGCCGCTGTGCAGGTACCGGCTTCCGAAGGGGTTTTCAGGCCTACTCAGCTTCAAGTAAAGGCAAAGCCAAAGGCAAAGACTCCTTCTAAATCAAAGACTTCAGCACAGGCCTCTTCTGAACCGGCTCCCAGGTCACAGAAACAGTTACTCAAGATGGCGGAGGATTTACTCTCAATGATTAGAGGTTCTCATCCCCCTCCAGACAAAAGGCCAAGACAGGATGTTTATTATGATTCCTCTGATCAGGCTTCTGTTTCCTCAGTTTCTTCTTCTGATCAGGAATATTCTTTCCCTCCTTATGAGGATTCTGATGCGGAAGAATCCATTCCTTCAGCTTCTCCTCCTGAGGATTTTTCTTTTGGGGAAACTCTGCATGAAATGAGGAAACATTTCCACTGGGAGGGACAGGAGTATTCAGAATCCAAGAAAAGGCTGAGGGATTTTCTTCTTCTATCCCAACATAGACCCCTGGCTATTCCTCCTGTTTTGGATATTGTGGATGATGCCTTTTCGGAGGCTAATTTAACCCCTGATTATTTTCCTCCTGCTCCTGTTAAGCCTGATAGGTACTACAGGGTTCCTGATTCCCATCAGTTTTTATACAAGAATCCTACTGCTGTCCCTGAAACCATTTCTCAGGGTCCTAAGGGTGTTAAGGCCGCTACTGCCAAAAATCCTATTCCTACTGAAAAGGATTCTCGAGCCTTGGAAAGATGGGGCAAAAAGGTGTACACTTCTGCTACTTTGTCCATTAGGGCTTTAAACTGTCAGTTTCATATGCTTAAATATCAGCAATTTCTCTTATCTGTCTTAAAACAAAAATTTACTTCCATTTCTGCCTGTGCAGAGGATAAGGAATTACATGACTTATTGCATGCCACTGAACAAGTTGGGAAGCATATTTTACACTGTGGATTTGATGCCTTGGAGGCTTCATGTTGGGCTGCGGCCTCTGGCACAGTCATTAGAAGACATGCATGGCTAAAGGAACAGAATTTACCTGAACAAATAAAGGCTAAATTATTGGATGCTCCTGTTCAGCATAATGTTTTGTTTGGATCTAAAGCTGAAGAGGTGATTAAAAAGATGGAGGATAAGGCGAAATCCATGCAGACAGTTAAAGATTTCTTACAAGTACAGTCTCCTAGATTTAGCAGGAATTGGCCATCAAAAAACTGGTCCTTTCCCTCTTCAGACAGGCCTCAAAGGGGTAGATATAGATGCTCCAGAGGGAGGCCTCAAACACAGGCTGCTTATAGACCAAGGCAGTGGACTGCTTCTACCCCTAGGGGAGGAGAGGACAGACCACAGTCTCAAAGGAAACAAGCTCAATGACTCCCTCAGTTGGGCTGCAGGAACGTCTTGCCTGGAAGCCCCTCTCGGAGGAAAACTCTCTCTTTTTTACCAAAATTGGACTCAAATAACCCAGGACAAATGGGTTTTGGATGTGATTTTAAGAGGTTACAAATTCCATTTTCATACTTTGCCAAGGCCAAACGGATGGCCAGACCTTCCAAAACATCAATGGACGGAGGCCTTAAACCAGGTGGAAGCTCTTTTGGCTATGAATGCCATAGAACTGGTACCTCTTTCAGAGATGGGAAAAGGGTTTTACTCCAGGCTCTTTCTAGTCCCAAGAAAGCAAAATTCATGGAGACCCATTCTGGATCTGTCAGTCTTGAACACCTTTCTAGAGATTCCAAAATTCAAGATGCTTACTCTACAGCAGTTACTTCCAATGCTGTCCAAAGATGCATGGATGGTGACTTTGGATTTAAAGGAGGCATATTTACACATTCCCATCAGGCAGGATCGCAGAAAATACCTCCGGTTCAAGGCCGGATCGAGGCACTTTCAATTCTCTGCACTGCCTTTTGGATTATCTACTGCGCCCAGGGTCTTCACCAAATGCCTGGCTCCAGTAGTAGCTTACTGCAGACTCAAGGGAATTCAAATATACCCTTGTCTGGACGATTGTCTAATTTAGGCAGACAGCAAGGATGTCTTACTCCAGCATCTACATTTTGTACAAAGCCTCCTCAAATTCCTGGGATTCTCTGTAAACATAAAGTCAAATTTGACACCATCACAAGAGATAACTTTTCTGGGTGCTCTTCTAAACACTACAACCCAGATGGCTTTTCTGACATCCGAAAAACAATTACAGCTGGCATCAACTTTCAAAGCCTTGGCAACTCTAACCCATCTATCTGCAAGGAAATTCCTGCAGGCTTTGGGTTACATGGCCTCCTGCATCCTTCTCGTACCATATGCAAGCCTACACATAAGGAAAATACAGTGGTACCTAAAGTGTATGGTCTCAGCATTACCACAGTTTGGACATACTGATTCCTGTCCTTCCTTGCCTTCAAAAGGAATTTCTTTGGTGGTCCAGGGCATGTGCTCTAAACAAAGGGAAGCCCTTCCGTCTACCTCCTGCCTCTCAGATTCTAGCCACGGACGCCTCGGATTATGCTTGGGGAGCCCATTTTCAGGGCAATTGTCTGCAGGGCCTTTGGACAAAGGATCAGAAGCACCTGCATATTAACTTAAAGGAGATGTTAGCCATTCAGAAAGTTCTATTGGCCTTCAGGAATCTCATACAGCCAGGACAATTACTAATACGGACAGACAACACCACAGTTATGTGGTACATAAACAAGCAAGGGGGGTTTCATTCCTACCCCCTTTGCAGACTAGCCATGGATTTATGGAACACAGCTCTAACTTGCAATCTGGATCTTCAAGCTCAGTTTCTACTAGGAAAACAAAACTTACTGGCAGACAGTTTGAGCAGAAACCTTTCGGATCCACACGAGTGGATGCTGGACACCAAAATATTCAGGATGATAGCAGTATGGGGATGTCCTCACATAGATCTCTTTGCATCCCATCTAAATCATCAGCTGCAGATTTTTTGCACCAGGACATTCCACAGATAGGCTTGGAAAGTGGATGCCCTGTCATTCAGTTGGAGGAAGCTCTCGGGATATGCCTTTCCACCTCTACCTCTTCTTCCACGAGTTTTATTGAAGATAAAACAGGACAAACCCAAGATGATAATCTTGTTGGCTCCGAATTGGCCTCGGCAGTTTTGGTATCCAACTCTAATAAACCTATGCCTGGAGCCCCCTTGGATTTTACCTCAGTCTCCGAACCTTCTGTCCCAACATCAGGGTCAGGTTCTACACTCTCATGTCAGAACTCTCAGCCTGGCGGCCTGGTTAATCCAGGGCCTTTGATTTCTTCTTTCCTACCCAAGCAGGTTATGGATGTCATTTTGGAAGCTAGACGTCCTAGCACTAGGAAATCTTATGCGGGAAAATGGAAAAGATTTTGTTCCTGGATGCAGGCTCAAGATTCTGATCCTCTTCTTCCTAACATTACTTTAATTCTACTTTACTTGACGGATCTCTTACATAAGGGTCTCGGTTTCTCTTTCTCTTCCATTAAGATCCATGCTTCAGCTATTTCTGCTCATTATAATACAGACCCTCCCATCTTTTCCCACCAGCTCATGAGACAGTTCCTCAGAGGAGCTAAGAACTTAAGACCTCCTAGATCTCCTCTTATTCCTGCTTGGGATCTCAATTATGTTTTTGAAAAACTAACCTTGCCTCCTTTTGAGCCTGCTGCTTCTGCTGACATCAAGTTTTTATCTTGGAAGACAGCTATCCTGTTGGCACTAACCTCTGCCAGGAGAGTTTCAGAGTTACAAGCTCTTATGGCGGTGGAACCTTATATTATTTTTCATCAAGACAGGGTATCTTTGAGGACTAATCCGACCTTTATGCCTAAGGTGGTTTCCAAAGTGGCTTTAAATCAAACTATCCACTTGCCAACCTTTTTCCCCACTGCTCAAAATAAAGGGGAAAGGATCTTACATTCCTTGGATGTACATCGACAGCTACGTTTTTACCTGAACAGAACCAAGGACATCAGAAAATCTGAACAATTGTTTGTTTCTTATGCTTCAAGTTCCCAAGGTAAAGCCATTTCTAAACAAACCATTTCTAAATGGATTGCTCATGGAATCAGATGTTGTTATTCACACCATGGAAAGCAAATCCCAGGGACCATACGGACTCATTCCACCAGAGCTGTTGCCACTTCTGCAGCCTTCCTCAGGGGAGTTCCTACCAAGGACATATTGGAAGCTGCAACTTGGAGTTCAGTGCATACTTTTTCTAAGCACTTTAGTTTGCCTCTCTACTCTAAGTCTAGGGCAGGCTTTGCCTCTGCAGTCTTGCAGGGCCTTTTAGCCGCCCCTTCTTCTTTATGACCACCTCTCTTTCTTTCAGCTTTGGGATTCTACCCTACAGTCATGACTGCAGCAGTGAAACACGATGAACATAGTACAGTTGTGTACACCTACCATAAATGTAGATGTTCGAGTGTCTTCACTGTTGCAGTCTGGGTTTCCCTCCCTCCTGTCCCCTCTTATTTTTACTTTTGTGTGGTTCCTTTTTTCACCATTCTTCTGAGGTGTATTTGCAAAGGTTTTGGGACCATTTTCATTTTGGGACTCCTGACATCTGGGGCAAGAAAAACTGGAGAAGATGGCGTCGGTTGGCAGCTTTATACTCCTGGCGCTCTGACGTCAGGGAGCAGAGTTGAACAGCCGACGCCGGACCCAGACTTTGGGATTCTGGCCGACCGAGGGCTGCCTGCCGGCAGGGGAGATCCCTACAGTCATGACTGCAACAGTGAAGACACTCGAACATCTACATTTATGGTAGGTGTACACAACTGTACTTTCCCTTGTCTAGGAAAATATAGCTTATGGAGACCATCTACAGATCTTTCCCCCTGAAAAAATTTGAGGTTAAAAAGATTAATCTCTTTAAAAAATAAATTCCTTCCATTACTGATGCCCTAGACCCTGATGGTGACTTTGCGTATCTGTATATTCCCTTCTTTCCAAAGATACAGAAAATTTGTGAGGTTTGCGGTACATCCTCACCCTTTTTCACTGCATATATTTTCTCTTTGGGCTCTCTACTTGACTCTGCTTTTCACCCACCCTTGCATTGGAAAGGATAAACATTTACCAATACCTTGTTACCTTTCTCATACTGTCACTTTCTGATAATCAGCCACTGAAAGACCTGAATATGACTGATTTTGTGCCTGACAAGCCAAAGTATCTCAGAAGACCAGCAAAAATCAAGTCTGCATCCTACATAATCAAGACATTTGGGCTCTTGACTCTGAGGAAAGTGTTTTGTACCCTCAGACAAAAGTTGTATCATGAATTCCTTTTTCTAGGGTATTCCCAAAGGGAGAACTTAACTAAAAAGGGATATCCTAAGGACACTGGTACACAGCAGCAGCCATCCTGATGGTGCCCCTGACTAAGTTCCACATGAAGAAAGATTCAGTGGATGTCCAGCACTAGATCACTGTTGCAGTAGCTTAAGCAGTTTGGGTTATATCATCCCAAGGGTATGACCAACCCAGCTAGCTTTTTAGTTAACTTTTTTAAACGTTTTCAGTAACATCACACATTGCATGGCGACATATGTACACACATTCAGTTATAAAGGAGAAAACAAACTTATGTAAAGTGATTTTTGTCTAGACATTTATTAAGTTTAAAGTTGCATAGATTGCTCAAAACCTGCCTTTCCTGAAGTATCACTACTCCTGAACATTATTCTGTATGTGTTCTCAGTTTCCATTTGTTTGTATCTAATTTACTCCTTCCCTTTTATAAAGATCCCACTTCTGGTCTTTTATCTCCTTTACAGCATTCAGCAGTTCTGTTTGATTTCCATTTCCTAGAATTTTTTTTTTTTAAGCAGCCAACATTATTAAAGTTAGCCTTACTGTGCCTAGGCAATTTAGTTTCTGTATCCCAGCTTAAAAGAATCATTTCCCAAGTTAAAATAATTTGCATCTCCAACATTTATGACAATGTACCCCATTGAATTACTAAAATCCATCAGTTCAAAATATTCTCAAAACATGTTCCCCGGTACCATCTGCTTGCCATTGCACCTCCAGCAATTGCTTTCTGCCTGTGGAAAAATTATCTGAAGTCTGCTTGGTGTATACAAATATGTATGCAAATACTTTCATGCAAAAATCCTAAACAAAAATCAAATTTTGTTGCATACTTGGGAGACATACAAATGTTTCCCTTTGTTTCTCTCTATATTGCCTTTCCACTCTCATTTCCCAGTCTTTTCTAGTTTCTTCTGATTGATTCTGTCACACATTCTAGGTTGCCATAATAGAAACCTTATTAATTGGAAACACCTAAATACTCATATTTGTAGGATATGCTAGGATGAAGCATTGCTGAACCAATTTGTGTGGGTAGTTTACTGCTAATAGCCTTTATCTTTTTGTTTATTTTTATCCTGAGATAAACTAGAAACTGTTTCAAAATGTTCTGCAACAATAAGATAACCTTTTCTGGATTTATCAAATACAAAATAATGTATGCAAGTAATGCTAATATTTCATAAGTACCACACCAGTTATACCCTTAAATTCAGAAGCATAGCTGCCTCAGCCGGTACCATGAACAAGCACCTCCACCTCCTCAGCTCTTCAAAAAAAAAAAAAAAAAGGCATTTGATACAGTTTAGACCACACATGGAGTGCCACAATGCTCAGCTTTGGCCACAAATGCAGTGCCGGTATTGCATTAGAGATCAAAGTCAACTAATTTCGCCCCACCCTAGCTATTCTACTGCTTAAATTTTTGAGACCCTTATTTTCTTTGCCAGTGTCTCCAAGTATAAGGCAGATTACAAAGGAGGAGGACACACCTGTTTAGTTTTCAAACTAACTTGTCTTAAGAAGAGTCCCTCACACTTTTGAGTCTTGCCTGTCGCCCTTCGTATATCTTGCTAATTAACACGGTTACTCTGTCAGGAAACACAAATGCTGCCATTGCCCTAAAATCCCAGCTGACTCTAGAAGGCCTTCTTTGCCTTTGCATCAAGACCCACCAACAATAACTGGGTCTTCTGCCCTCTCCTTCCCTTTGGATCATCATCATTATGTTAATGTTGTCAGATGTCTCCCCTTCACAAAACCACATTAATCCCTGTGTCAGGTTTGGCAACACTTTAGCCATTCTGTTAGCGAGTATAGGCGTAAATACTTTATAATCCATCCTTCGCCCCTTTTCCCATTTTGCACATGGGGTCGGGGTGTCACTTCAACAAAAACAATCATCTCGAGCCAAGGTTTACACTTATGGGTGGCTAGCCCTGCTGTGGTAGTTCATCCATACCACTCGGTCATGCACACACTCGCACCTATGGCCAGTTTAGCGTGTCCCATCCACCTACTGCATGTCTTTGGAATTTGGGAGGAAACTGGAGCACCCTGAGGAAACCCACAAGACCGCAGGGAGATCATGCACACGCCGAACAGAAGGCACCCCAGCCGAGAATCGATTTGGAGAGCCTCTTGCTGTGAGGCGACGGTGCTAACCGCTGCACTACTGCGGCCACCCACATAAATACTTTATAATCATGGTTCAGAATTGAAGCAGTCTATATTAGTTTGAGTTTAAAGGGTCTTTGCCCTCTTTGAATAATATAGCTGCCAAAGCTTTCTTCCAAGATGCAGGGTACTGTTCCTTCTTTTAAAATACTGTTAAAACATTCCAGGTCTTTATCAATATCTTCCTTCCTGTCTTCCAAATTCCCATAGGAATACCATCTGTTCTTGGAGGCTTTTTTGTTGATTGATTATGTCATCATTTTTACCTCATCCTCTTGCATCTTAGCTGTTAATTAATTCTTGAGCTTTATCTTCTTCTAATCTTGGTATATTTAAGTCTTCCACAAAAAAGTTTCCATTTTTATCTTTTCTTGGTTCCCCAATTCCTTTGTGCTCTACAGAGTCCCATAGAATTTCAAAATATTTCTAATACCTCAATAAGATTTCTGGTTATTTCTTTTTTCTAGTTGTAGGCAGCCTTAACTTGGCAACACCCTTTTCTGTTTTCTGCTGCCAAAATCATTCTGCTAATAGTTTTTGTTCTATGAGGTTATCAAAAAATACTTTGCTTCACCGTGAGTCTGTGACCTTTCTAGACTTGTGCAAATTATCCACATATTCCCTTATTTTTCCTTTAGCACTCAACGTAGTCTGTCTGGTTTCTAATCCTGTTACCCTTTTAGGGCTTGGAGAAATGGTCTGGTTTATTCCACAGGAGAAAGCCAGTTACAGAAAACCCTTAGATTAATACTCAAGAGGCTTCCAATAGTCACTACATCAGCAGACCTGTAAGAATTCTCTTTGCAGAGGATACCTTTAACCTGTGTCTTGTCTCCTTTGTGTCTGGGAGGCTGTCATAGCTGTATCTAGTAGAAGCTCCAGATGTGTTAGAGGTATATAATTTTTTTTTATCCTCTTCAGAATTTTCTGTCCGTGTTTGATTGGGCACAAGAACCATGTGATCATGGGATTAGTCTAGTTTTCTTGTTCCAGCAGGTATGTGCAGGCAGGTATGTATGCTTCCTTACTTTGGGAGCTTGAGATAAAGAAATCCGCTAACTGCTGACAGGTTGCCTGAAAAAAAAGAACCCAAGAGTTAGTGTAGTGATCAGGCCCAGCCTTATTACATGTACAAAAAATTGTTTTGCAGATCACTGCACACTCATTGCAATGCTGAATCTATAAGTTTCCCCTTTACTGCTGCCTTTTTGTTTCTAATGATTCACCCCTACATATTGCAGTTGATGGCAGGCTTCATTTACTCACACAGAGGATTAATTCTTCTGAACTTTTTTACAACATTGCAATGTTTGTTAAATATTGTCTTTTTAATTGCAGTGTCATAACTCAGTGTCTGCATTGCATAGTCTGTCATAACTGTAATGATTTATTAGAGGTTCCAAAGTTTTATTTTTTATTTATTTTTATTTGATATCAGGGTAGGTGGGCTAGTTCTTGAACCATTTTCAGATACTACCCAGCAGAGTAATCAGTCATCCTTGGTGTCCTTGTCTTCCTTAGTTTTGCCCTTTTTTTTGCCCCCACTGTTTGTCAGTCATCACTTCCTTCAAACTAAGCATCTGCTCCCCATCACTGGTGTATGAGTCAACTGGGGGGTGGCAAATTAAGACTGGTACCAAAGTTCTTACTTGCAAATCTCTCAAGTGCATTCCTTATTCATACTAGATAGAGCTGTTCTCCTCAGCCCTACTTTTGATGTTTAGCACTGTCACTGTCCCCAAGCAGTAGACACTAACTTGGCGAGCAAACATTTTTAACAGAAGTAATCTTTAATCCTCCTCTTGTGTTCCTAACATTTTGACGGCTCCTCTAATCAGTAGTGCCTATAGTAAGGGCCAACGCTCGGATGCAGACTTGTTGCTAATTAGAAATTTCTGTTTTCCCTTACCAGCAGAAGACGTGTACTCATGCAACTCTTCATTAAATTATTTTAATTTAGAAGTAAAAGTATAGGGGAATGCAAAACTGCAGCAGTACTTGTCCAGCTCTGTGGTGCAGTGAGAGAAAGCCCTGAGTTTTTTCCAGATGATCTAAGTTTGATTAGAGGTTTGTGCACTTGTGCCAGGTGGGGGAGGAGATGAATTGATGGCTGACATCTCACACAAGCAGGGTTGAGATGAAAGTGCTCTACCACCAGCAGACAAAGATGTACGGGTAACAAGTTTACAGTCAGGAAGCAAGGACATGTGGTGTTGCCAAAACCGTGATGGCACCTTCTGCTGCATGTATATGTGGAAGAATGTGTCAGAAGGGAGCAAGGGAAGGTCCTTACAACAGCCACCATGAAGACGAGTTAGTGCTTATCAGAAAAACACTCCGTCTGTGTTAATTAAGGGCAATCCTTTAACATAATAGAACATATGGCAGCAGTTGTGGAGGGGGGGATGTCTTTGTCCTTCTACCATTATTTTTAGTTTTGCCCAGAATTCTTGGCAGAGGTATGGAAGACATTAATGGGAGAGGAGCTGGTGGTTCAGCTAATAGAAGGGCAAAAAGCATATAGAAAAAAACTGCAGCAGTGCACTGTAACTATGATTTTTGGTGATGTCATGAACATAAGAATTGTGACATTTCACATGTTCACATCAGGTATGCCACTTATTTTACTGTTGACGTAAAGCAGACCAAGATGTAGGTGCTGAATAACCTGCATTGACAGACCTCTCAACTGTCCCTTCTTGGGAAAACATTCCTATTTTCAGACCAGATTTATCCCTGCATAATGATGTACCTATTTTTGGAGATATGCCCCTATTTTTGGACTTGATTTACACATTCACACAGTTTTCTGAATTCCCACCTCATCAAATTTAATTTTTGAAGCTGTCTAGTACACAGAAAACTACACTGCATGACCAACATAGTAGTAGATCAATAATTTAAAGAAAGAGGGCACACATCTTGCATCCCCTTTTTCAGAAACAAAATTATATTATCTTGTGTTATAAAATTGTTCAATACAGTTCCATGAAGTGTACAAACTGTGCACACTCTGTGATGCATTTTATATTTCTACATAGTTGTTGTCGCACTGTTTTTTAAATGCGTTTCTAAGTAGTATAGGTTCGTACGAGGTTAACAACCACAAGGACCTTTCTACACCTAGCCATGAATCCGAAATCTCTTACAGTTGTGGTATGCTTGATAAGTATAAACAGGGGTTTGGTAAAGGAAACATTTTCAAGTAGGAGTCTGGGAGACCCATTTACAGGCTGCCTGTGTACATTAGCGACATAGGTGCCAAACCAGGGATGCATTTCTTGCTCCTCCCTATCCAGTTGTCCAAGTTGCACTTGAATTGGGTTAGAGAGGAACTCTGCTTCCCATGGATGGGGAGCCTGTTTCAGAGAAGTAGTAGTCTATGGGATACATACCTGACTGTCCAGCAGGTCCTATTTATATCACAGGCAAGTTTTAAGTCTTTTAGAACAGGTAATTCTTGTGATGTTTGTTTTGTGGATATGCAGAAGGACCATCAGGATGGGGTCTGACAATGCTTTGTATGCCAGGCATAGATCTCCCCTGATCTGCCTGTAGGAGGTAGAATACAGGGTTAGGGCTCTGAGGCGCAATGCGTTGGATACATCACTTATGCCCTGTATTTTATTAGTGATGAACCTCTGTGAATGTTCCAGTTATTAGATGTGCCTGATTAGGTAGATACCAAAGGTGCATTGTACCCCATGATAGGTCTATTGAATACTGAATACAGTGGAGAAGTGACCTCCTTGGACCTAGATGCCAAGCCTTTGTTTATAAGTTGCACAACATAGAATGATTACCTCACTACTCTAGACACACGATGTTCAAAGACTGTAATACTGTGTGCTCCCAAGTCCCTGACTATTGGATTGACAATATGATAGTTACCAGAGGTGGATGACTTTCCAAAGGATACTGTTATGCATTTCTTGTTATTTAGTTTTAGTCCATGGCTGGCACAAGTTTTGTGTCAGCCCTTCCTGGAGAACATTAGTGCCAGTGGGGGATTCTGTGACTGCTCCTAATCTGCAGTCTGCAAACTAGGCAGAGGTTCTTGACATTGGCCTTGATCTCAGGTCTAAATAATTATGTCACCATTAAACCTATATTAGAAAACAGGAGATAATATCACCAGCGCTCTGCTGGATTTCTAAACTTGGGTATGATACCTGACTTTTATTTAGTCACCTCTCCTACTTATATTGATTTTCATACTTAAATATTTTACATTTAAACATTTCTTATCAGTATTAATGTTGATAGATGTAGATCTTGAGCTTAGACCAGTTTTGGGGAAGTAGTCAGTAGCGTCTTTGTTGTTGTTTTGATTTTATATTCACTTTTTATATTCACTCATTAATAAACTGAATATCTTGTATACTCATATTTATATATATTTATGCATATATATTTTTTACTTTTGGCTCTGTATACTATTTCCGCTGATGTTTAGGTCTTGACTTTATCTGGGGAGCTCCAAAATGTCTAAGCTATATGGGCATTTTTAATGTAGTTAAGCATTACTGAGGTTATCATTAGTTGTTTGGAGCTATTTACAGCGCTTTTGGCTGTGACTATGAGCTCCTGTTTTAATATACACATTTCTGTTATGATAAGGTGAGCGTTCTTTGAATCATCATCATTTTATAGTTATATACATTTGTCATTTAGATTCACATAGTGAGAGTCTAAATAATGTGTGTTTTTCATGCATCAGATGATATTTATTATATTTTTACTGGTCCTTACTTCCTGCTTACCATATTAGGCATATGTAACGCTTTTGAGTCCACAAGCGTTTTTTATTGAAGTTGGATATTAGGGATATTTTGATGTTTTGCCTGGAGTTGACAGTAGTGTTTTAACTGCTGTCTTAGACTATGTCTATTCATCTGCTCATTTAGTATGTTGAAGCAGCTATATAAGCTGATTACAGTATTTTTCACAATGGTTGCAGCGCTCCCATAGGCTCTGTACATATTTATGATAAGGTGAGCGTGTTTTGTTTTATCGCCATTATTAAGAGTTTTTACACATTTATTGCTCAGATTGACATAAGAGCTTAAATGATGTGTGTATTATGTACTAGGTTTTTACTGATGCTTATTTTCTGCCTAACATATTAAGCAAGCTTAATGTTTCTGAAGTTATAAGTGTCTTTTATTCAGTTGGGCAGTTGCAATAGTTTGATTTTCCTTTTGTAACTGACAGCAGCGTTTCAGCTGCTGTCGCAGACTGTTTGTTTCTCTATTATATTGATGTAGCAACATGACGCTCCACTAGTTTTAAAGGATTTTGATTTTGCTTTAGAAATGATCAGCTTATGTATACGTAATATGTTCTATATTGCGTTTTATATTGCCATTGTTTCTCTATAGCATTGAAGTTTCATAAGATGAAAATTTGGCTTATGTATTAGAGTAACCATGGTTTTAAGAATTGTAACAAGCTAATTATTTGGTTCTTAATTGTTTAATTTCCCGCCATAAGCGGTATTTAAACAGTGTTATTTTATTGCATTTTTATCTGATGAAGCGTGGAGGAGTCCATGCGAAAGCGCTTATCCTTGTTATTAAAGCTTCATATTTGTGGATTTTACTACTGCTCTGCTCCATTATTTCATTGTGGTGAGACTATCTGCTTTTTGGCTGTTGTGATAGTTACCAGAGGTGGATGACTTTCCAAAGGATACTGTTATGCATTTCTTGTTATTTAGTTTTAGTCCATGGCAAGCACAAGTTTTGTGTCAGACCTTCCTGGAGAACATTAGTGCCAATGGGGGATTCTGTGACTGCTCCTAATCTGCAGTCTGCAAACTAGGCAGAGGTTCTTGACATTGGCCTTGATCTCAGGGACGCAAATGTCAAAAAGGAAAGGTCTTAGGACCAGTCACTGAGGGACTCAGTTTGTGACTGGCCTCTTTGTGGAGGTGGATTCCCCAGTTCTAACTTCCTGGATTCTGTCTATGAGTTAGCTGGCTAGCCACTGGATGACATAAGGGTTTATACCTAACCTCTTGAGATTTTCAAATGTCTTGGCCAGGTCAAGGTAGGCACTGTGAACCATGTTGTCCTCAACCATTCCTTTCTTGACCTGCTCAAAGAAGTCCACTTGGTTGAGTAGGCATGCGCTACTCATGACAAAACCAAATTGGGTTGGGTCCAGTGGTTGGGGGTTTCTTTTGTCATTATTGATCATTTCCATGATAATTCTTTCCATATAAGACCAGAGAGACTTATCAGTGTGCAGTTTCCAGGTTCTGTAAATGGCCCGCCTTTGTGCAAAGGGATAACTGTTCCTGTTCTCCATTTGTGACACACAAAGTCTGTTTGGATGCTATGGCTAAATAGCAGTTTCAGTGAGCCTGATAGGTTATATTTCGTGCTATTTTGAAGGCAACCTGGTATATTGATGTTCTTTGTGTTTCACTGTTGCAGTCATTACATTTGGGTAATCTGCTGGCAGGTTGCCCTCAGTCGGCCTGAATTCCAAAGTCTTGGGTCCTGCGTCGGTTGCTGTCTTCTCTTCCATGACATCAGGTCGTCAGGGGTATAAAACATGCAGCAGATGCCATTTTCTTCAGTCTTTCTTGCCGCGCGGTGCCCAAAGCAGAAGCATTTCGCAAGTGCCGGTCGGCCGACTACTGAAATATTCGAGTTTGAGTTTCAAAACCGAAGTCTTCACTAAAGCTAAGTACCCTGTTGGGGAAACTTTTTTTCTTGCTCCTTACCGATGTCAGAAAAAGTTAATAATTGTATCATTTATGGGAAGCAAATACCTCAAAGGATTTCCATTTATACTGTATTCCTTGCCTAGGCCCTGATCACAATGTGCCTGGCTATCGGTTTTGTGCTAGATTTAACCAATGCACTCTTAAGCATGGGTATATTTTTGCACCAAAGTATTTTGGAAACAGATTTAACTACCCAGAAATGTCGTTGGACAGCAATCCGACTACCGGAGTACATAAAAAATGCAAAGAAAAGGGCAGAGAAAGGCAGTCGAGATCCAAAACCAACGAAGCTTCTCCTAAGCCAGTCGCCGGTACTCAGCGAGGTGCTTTTGCAGCCCTTGATACCCGCTACCTTCGAGTCGCAGGCCTCTACCGACACCCACGTGGAGTCCGGCATGCCACAAGATAATCAAGGAATTGGACCGACAGATGTGTCTCCCTTGGATGGGTCTCCCTTGGATGGGTTCGGAGCTGCTGAGCAGGCACCGGCTTCTGAGGGTGTATTCAGACCTCAACATTTGTATATCAAACTGTCAACAGCTGCAAAACCAAAGATAAAAGCAACTTCTAAAACTAAAAAAGTGACGCATGAGCCACGTGCACAGGCCTCTATGCCTAAAAAACAGATGATCAAAATGGCTGAAGACCTCATTACCTTGACCAGGGGTACCCATCCCCCTCCAGATAAGAGGCCTAGGCAAGACGCTGATTATGACTCTTCAGATCAGGTTTCTATTTTTCTGATTCCTCTTCTGATAAGGAATTATCTATTCCTCGCTATGAAGATTCTGATGTAGAGGAGTCTATACCATCTGCAGCTCCTCCTGAGGATTATTCATTTGGAGAAACCTTGCATACTTTGCGGGAGCATTTTCACTGGGAGAGTCAAGACTTCTCATAATCAAAAAAAGAGGCTCAGGGATTTCCTCCTTCTCCCTCAGCACAGGCCTTTAGCCATTCCCCCTGTTTTAGACATTGTGGATGATGTGTTTTCAGAGTCGAGCTTGACCCCTGACTCCTTACCTCCAGCTCCCAGTACGCCTGACAGATATTACAGGGTCCCTGACTCTCATAAATTTTTATTTAGAAACCCTGCTACTGATCCTGAAACTATTTCACAGGGTCCAAAGGGAGTTAAGGCCATAACAGCAAAAAATCCTACCCCCTGTGACAGAGATTCAAGGGCACTGGACAGATGGGGGAGAAAAGGTTTATACATCTGCAACCTTGGCAATCAGGGCCTTAAACTGTCAATTTCATATGCTTAAGTACCAACATGTTATGGGATTGCTGAAACAGAAAATGATTAATTCAGAATGTGCAGAAAATAAAGAATTGCAGGAATTATTGCATGCAGCTGAACAGGTTGGAAAGCATACTTTGCAATGTGGTTTTGATTCTTAGAGGCCTCCTGCAGGGCTACAGTTACTGGATCTGTGGTTAGGAAGCATGCCTGGTTAAAGGAACAGAATTTGCCTGATCATGTTAAAGCTCAATTGCTAGATGCTCCTTTACAGCATGATTCAGTGTTTGGTATTAAGGCAGAAGAGGTTTTAAAGAAAATGGAAGACAAAGCTAGGTCTATGCAAACTGTTAAAGACTTCTTCCAAGTGCAGCCACCTAGATTCAGTAGACACTGGCCTACAAAAAATTGTTTTTTCCGGTGTCAGACAGAGCTCAAAGGGGCAAATCCAGACGCCCTAAGGGTTCCTGACATCAGGCGCAAGATTCATACAGGTCAAAGCAATGGGGCGCTTCTACCTCCAAATCTGGAGGAGATAAAGCGCAAACCTACAGAAAACAATCCCAGTGACTTCCCTCTGCCTACTCCATGCACTTATCTTTTGGTAGCACCCATAGGGGGAAAGTTAGCACTTTTTGCTCAAAATTGACAGTTAATAACCCAGGACAAGTGGGTACTAAACATAGTATCACAGGGATACAGATTCCATTTCCACACACTGCCAGTGGCAAATGGTTGGCCAGATCTGCCACAAAATCAATGGGCAGGGGCACAGAAACAGGTTACGTCCCTCATGGATATGGGGGCCATTCAGCCAGTACCAGAACAGAAAAAAGGACAAGGTTTTTACTCAAAACTGTTCTTGGTACCCAGAAAGGACAAGGCCTGGCAGCCAATACTGGATTTATCGATTTTGAACACATACCTGGCCATTCCAAAATTCAAGATGCTGACTTTGCAGCAGCTTCTGCCCATGCTTGGCGCAAGAATGCTTGGCTGGTCACATTAGACCTAAAAGAGGCATACCTGCATGTCCCAGTAAGACAGTCTGCAGAAGATACCTCAGATTCAAGGCTGGCTTAATGCATTACCAATTCTCTGCACTGCCCTTTGGCTTATCTACTGCTCGCCGGGTCTTTACAAAGTGCCTGACACCAGTAATTGCATTTTGTAGACAAAGAAGTATACAAATATATCCTTATTTAGATGACTGTCTCATTCAAGCAGAGAACAAGGACATTCTTCTTCGACACCTGGCGTTTGTGAAAAGGCTTCTAACATGCCTAGGGTACCCAATAAACGAAAAATCACAACTGGTACCCGCTCAAAAGATAACATTCCTGGGTGCAAGCTTGAATACAACTGCCCAGATGGCTTACCTCACGCCAGACAAGCAAAGGCAACTGACTACTTACTTCAAACTAATGGCAGCAAAGACCCAGTTATCTGCAAGACAAATTCTGCAGGCTTTGGGCTTCGTGGCATCCTGCATCGTACTGATTCCATATGCAAGACTGCATATGAGGAAACTTCATTGGTACCTAAAAAGTTTATGGAGTCAACATTCTCACAGTCTGGAAGCAATGATTCCTCTCATTCCCTGCCTACAACAGGAGTTTCTATGGTGGGCAAAGGCATGTCACCAAAACATGGGACGGGCCTTCACTCTCCCCCCATCAGACAAACGTTAACAGACGCATCGGATTATGCCTGGGGGGGGCCTACATGGCAGGAAGATGCATTCAGGGCATATGGACCCCAAAACAAATGCCTTTGCTGCCATTAGTTTGAAGTAAGTAGTCAGTTGCCTTTGCTTGTTTTAAACTGTTTAAAGTTGTTTTTGCACCTGCACTTTTAAAGTTTGCCCTGTTTGTTGCATTTACCTGTTGAGGCTACACACTCAAGTGCGCTAGCCTGTGTTACATATTTATTGCACTTTCCTGCTGTTTATTGCAAAAAAGAAAAAATATATATATCCTTGTTTCCCATCTTTCATGACCTAGAGTAGTCCAAATACAGGCTTTGTTGTATTCTGGACTTTTGGAAAGTTCCTGTGTTGCCCATTTCCTTTCTTGGATAAAGGGAGGCTTCTTTGTTCACCAGTGGCAGTGGGGAGCTTGGAGCAGCCTATCTATCCCTGGAGGAGTGTTCCCAGCACAAGAATCTGGTAGCCTATTGGCCGTTTTGGGCCATTTTCTAGCTCTTTCAAGTCCCCCTGTATAAAACCTGTTTTAGCGGAGCTTTGCGCAATTTTGCACATAGTGCAGCATCATTGGGTTTAAACCATTCTCGGCTCCACAAAGTCTGCTCTTCACTTTTTTCCCTTACAACTGATCCAGTTCTCATAATAAACACCATATTCCCACTCTAAAGCCTGGCACTTGCTCACTAAAGGAATTATATAAGTCAGCACTAAAAAATTAAAAGCACTACACCCTCACAAACTCCCCTTAAGTACTTTGTTCCCCATTGGCCCTTTTTTCAATTATAAAGGAATTCCCAATACTATTCTAGCATGTCCAAAGGTCATTTGTCAATCTCCTCTCCGGTCCAGCTGGTGAATCTGGGAATCTTGAGGCAATGTTATAACTGCCTCATGTACACAGACAACCCTCTCCTCCTCCCAACAAATTCCAACACATGTGAGAGATGCAACCATATAGCCAAACTGGAGGATAAGCTCTCTCAACTCAGTACTGACGTAACCAGTCAGGAGGAGAAGGAAACCACACTCACTACAATTCCAGTCTCACAAAGACCTACCACGACAGCAAACCAAACACATAAACACACAAAAACATACTCGGAGGCTCTAAATAAAAATCTGCCTAAGCAGCAGAGACCTCCAAAGCAGACACCCAAGCAACCGGTACCCCAAAAGAAAACACGTGTAACACATAGCTCACAAAGCCAGTGTGCTGAACAGTCACAGCCCTTAAGGCTAAACAACACACCTGATACACTTGTAATAGGTGACTCTGTCGTCAGGCACACTGATGTCCCGCTCACCAGGCTGAACAAGGAGAAGGTCACGGTGAGCTGCCTGTAGGGTGCTAGGATCTGCCACATAACACAAGCACTCAGGTCACTCCAAGGCAAGTACAAATATGACTAAGTCATCGTCCATGCTGGTGTGAATGACCTGAGACGTACCTCCCTGGACTACATGAAAAGAGACATGGAGGAGCTCTCTGAGCATGTAGCCCAGGCCGGTATGACCCTGACCTTGAGTAGCATCTTACCCTCACCAAGAATGATGCCACAATATGAAGACAAGATGATCAATTTCAACAATTGGCTTAAGTATTGGTGTCATTCAAAGGGGATCCAATGCCTGTCTGCCTGGGATGACATGCTCGAAAAGGCACGATGCTTCGCTAGGGACGGCTTGCACCTGTCTCCCCTGGGCTTTCGGAAATTGGCAAAGGCTCTTGCCACTCCCATAGTGCCTTTTTTAGGCAAGGCTCAAAAGACAAACCCACCTCCATAGGTATCACAAGGGATAAGAAACTGAGTAATGCTACTCAACGCCAGAAGTCTAAACCTCAAGATGCATGCACTCGAAACTCTCCTTAGCATGGAGAACATCGATATCTGTGCAGTAACAGAAACCTGGTTCAAGGCTCCCGAGAGCACCCCAGCACTACCAGGTTATACCTCATACCATGTTTTTCGGCCCCAAAATTTGGACCGAACCACAAAAGGAGGGGGAGTATCAATATTCGTCAAAGATACCCACACCTCCAGGTTGGTGGCACAGCACGAAGCATCAGAGACTATCCATTTGCAACTAACAGTGGGTAAAACTGCCTTCCAGTTTATAGCCTGCTACAGACCACCCTCCCAAACCCAGGAACCCCACTCAGTCTTCCTGAGAACACTGGAAAATATGAAGGTCTCTCCAAACACCATTATATTGGGTGACTTCAACTACCCTAACATAGACTGGGAGCATTACTCTAGCTCCAACACCCTAGCCCAAAGGCTCCTAGAATTTCTAAACACAAATGCTATGGAACAACTTGTTGCCACTCCCACAAGAGGGGAAAACATACTGGACCTGATTATCACCAACATGGGGACTCTATGCTCCAGACCAGAAGTGTATCCCTCACTGGTAAGATCAGACCATAAACTAATCTCACTAGATATTCACATCCCGACCCCAGCCCCTGCCCAGAAAACCACAGTGAAAAACTTCTCTAAAGCAAATTTCACACTCCTCAAAACCGAGGTGAAATCCTTCAAAGGCCCCGGGCCTGTGGAAAATACGGCCCAGACCGCAGAATCATTTATAAACAAATTCTATGAACACCTTCAGGAATGCATGGATCATGCAATCCCAGATAAAACCAAGACCCAATCCTCCAAGGTTAGGCGTCCTGTCTGGTGGACCCCAGCCATAAACAAACTATACAATAGAAGGAGGAAGCTACTACATGATAGAGCAAAATCCCAAAAAGGGAAGGCATCTCTGATCAGTATTAGCAAAAAACTATGGGCACTCATAAAATCGTCTAAGGCCAGCTTCGAGAGAAAAATTGCACAGGACACTAAGGATAATCACAAGGCTTTCTTTAGTTATGTTAGGAACCTGGGTGGGAATTCCCAGATATGCTCAGAATTAGTCCAAAATGACAAAAAATACACCGAACCCACAGACATTGCCAACATCCTAGCTGACAGGTTCAGCGCAAACTTCTCCCCCCCTTCCCCACCAAAAGGGCAAATATCTATCCCAGCAGTGCTGCCCCCCTGACATCTCAGATGCTCAGGTAAGAGCCGCCCTCTCCAAAGCAAAAAACACAGCATCAATGGGACCAGACGGTGTCCCGGGCTGTGTCCTACATGAACTCCAAGAAGAACTAAACCCAAACATAAAACTACTGTTCAATCTCAGCCTTACTACAGGATATGTACCCAAAGAGTGGCGTACAGCAACAGTGGTCCCTCTCCACAAAGGTGGTGCCTCAACGGATCCTGGAAACTATCGCCCCATAAGCCTGACTAGCTTGGTCTGCAAAGCTATGGAAAGGATCATCATGGACCTCATAAATAAAGATATTGGGGACCTACAGACACTGGATCCCACCCAGTTCGGCTTTGTTAAGGGCAGATCCTGCCTCTTAAACCTGGTCGATTTCTTTGAAACAGTCACCAAGGCCATTGACAAGGGGAAGGTAGTCCACACAGCCTACCTGGACCTTGCAAAAGCCTTCGATACAATACCCCACTCAGGCATTATAGATAAGCTCACCAGCTTAAATATAAACCCCTATGTCACTAGATGGGTTGCAAACTGGCTCAAGGACAGAGAACCCACATGGTTAGAATTGCTGGAGCCATGTCAGACTCCAAACCAGTTACAAGTGGCGTCTCACAAGGCTCAGTCATGGGACCTCTGTTGTTTGGTATATATTTCTCGGAGGTACAGGCTAACACGGAAGGACTGTGGCTGACCAAGTTCGCAGATGACTGCAAACTGGGCGCCATAATCGACTCTCCAGCTGACACAAGCATCCTACAAAAGGGCCTCATAGAAACAGACAACTGGTGCCAGAGCTGTGGCCTCAAGCTAAATGCCAAAAAGTGTATAGTCATCCCCTTTGGCAAAAACAAAGTGCCCACAAATTACCACATAGGTGGTAATCCATTAATCTGGAAGAAGTAATTAGGGACCTGGGTACCCAAGTTGATAGCAATCTCTCATTTGACAACCATGTGGCCAAAGTGGTTAGAAAAACATTTTATATAGCCAACCTAATCATGAAGGGATTCACATCTAGATCAGGGGAGGTCATCATGCCTCTTTACTCATCCCTCATCAGGCCCATAATTGAGTACAATGCCCCTTTTGGGATGTACCTTACCAGACACCTGCAGCAATTGGAAAGACCCCAAAAGTACCTCACCAAGAGGATCAAAGGGCTCAAACAGATGCCATATGCTGCCCGGTTAAAGTAACTCCAGCTCTACTCAGCTGCACCTCAGAAAATCCAAATCCCATCAAGCTATGCGCTCGAAAGACTTGAACCTCAGCACTGAAATAAATAGGACATGCTGGAGGGACAGATTCATAACCCAGAGGCTCCCTTCACTCTGGAATAAAATCCCAGTCCAGGTTAGGCAGAGTCCCTCATTGACTCTCTTCAAGAGGAATCTTGATGAGTGGATGGGAGATTGTAGGTTTACCCCGGGTATCACTTCTGTGTCATTGTTAGACAGAGGCAGAGTATACTAACCTCAAAAAAGGGCATAGCAATTTCATTTAAAATGGGTGGCGAAAGCCAAACACATTCTGGCTAGGCTTATAAATGCCCTAGGGCAGATAGCCTAGTATGAACCTATGAACTTCTCTGCATATCAACCAGAAAGAGATGCTAGCAGTTCAAAATGCCCTAACAGCATTCAAGGACTTACCTCATCCAGGACAACTACTGTTAAAGACGGACAAACACCACAGTTATGTGGTATATAAACAAGCAAGGGGGCACACACTCATACCCCCTTTGCAGATTAGCCATGGCACTGTGGGACACAGCTTTGACCTACCAAATACATCTTCAAGTTCAATTCCTGCCAGGAAATCAAAATACACTGGCAGACGATTTAAGCAGAAACCTTATGGATCCTCACGAGTGGAAACTAAATCCACAAGTCTTCAACATAACAGAGAAATGGGGGAGCCCAAACATAGATCTATTTGCCTCTCCTCAAAATTATCAATTGAAAGGATTCTGCACAAGGACTTATCACACACAAGCATGGAAAGTGGACGGCCTATCCTTCAGTTGGAAAAACCTATCAGTTTACGCCTTTCCTCCTCTGCCTCTTCCCCCCAAGGTCCTCCTAAAAGTCAGACAAGAGAAACCAAAGATGATACTAATTGCCCCGGACTGGCACCACCAGGACTGGTACCCAGTCCTAAGGAACTTGTCTCAATACCCAGCTTGAACCATACCTCAAAGACCTCAACTACTGTCCCAGCAAAACAATCAGATCCTGCACAATCAACTACAGACATGGAACCTGGCAGCATGGCTGATCATGTAGCTATACAAACAACACCTCTCAGTAAAGCTGTGATGGATGTCATTTTTGGAAGCCAGAAGGCCTAGTACTAGAAAATCTTATGCTGACAAATGGAAGAGATTCTGTGCTTGGAATCAAGCACAAGGAATGGATACAGCAGAACCAAATATTCCTCAGATATTACAATACTTAACAGAGATGCTTGACAATGGCCTATCTTTCTCATCAGTCAAAATCCATGCCTGTGCCATTTCGGCTCATTACAATACAGAGCCACCAATCTTTTCTCATCCTTTACTAAAGCAGTATCTCAGAGGAGCCAAAAATTTAAGGCCTCCTAGAAGGATCACTATTACCTGCATGGGACCTCAATTATGTGTTGGAAAAGCTCACTCTGCCTCCATTTGAACCAGCTGCTACTGCTGATATAAAGTTCTTATCATGGAAAACAGCTCTGCTACTAGCAATTACTTCAGCAAGAAGAGTTTCAGAGCTACAGGCCCTCATGGCTGTAGAGCCTTTTATCATGTTTTGCCCAGACAGGGTGTCTCTGAGAACAAATCCGACTTTTATGCCTAAGGTGGTTTCCAGTGTGGCTCTTAACCAAACAATTCATCTGCCAACTTTTTATCCAAATCCGCAGAATAAGGGGGAGAGAATTCTGCATTCCTTGGACGTACACAGACAGCTAAGATTCTACTTGAGCAGGACTAAAGCTCTAAGAAAAACTGAGCAATTACTAGTGTCATATGCTGCAGGATCAGAAGGAAAGGCTATTTCAAAGCAGACAGTTTCAAAGTGGATAAGCCACTGCATCCGTTTCTGCTACTTACACCATGGAAAACCTGTGCCCAAGGGCATTAGGTCTCATTCCACCAGAGCTGCAGCTACTTCAGCAGCCTTTCTCACAGGAGTGCCAACCAAAGACATTCTAGAGGCTGCTACTTGGAGTTCTGTTCACACCTTCACAAAGCATTATTGTTTGCCTCTCTACTCTAAGTCCAGGGCAGGCTTTGCCACTGCAGTGCTGCAGGGCCTTATAGCTGCACCTAATGCTGTTTAGCTCCAGCCTCCCAACCATAGCTTTGGGATTCTACCCAAATGTAATGACTGCAACAGTGAAACACGAAGAACATAGTACAGTTGTGTACACTTACCATAAATGTAGATGTTTGAGTGTATTCACTGTTGCAGTCCAGGTTACCCTCCCGCCATCCTCCTGTCATTCTGGAGTTTAGCTTTCCTTCTCTATCTTCTACAACCTATGTGGTGTATTTGCTTGTAGATGAAGGTAAAGTTTATATTGATGCATGTATATATATATATATATATATATATATTTTTTTTTTTTTATTTTTTTATTTATTTATTGTTTGCTACCTTTTGGGGGGCACCTGACATTGGGGGCAAGAAAAGATGAAGAAAATGGCGTCAGCTGAATGTTTTATACCCCTGACGACCTGACATCATGGAAGAGAAGACCGCAACCAATGCAGGACCCAAGGCTTTGGAATTCAGGCCTACTGTGAGCAACCTGCCAGCAGATTACCCAAATGTAATGACTGCAACAGTGATACACTCGAACATCTACTTTTATGGTAAGTGTATACAGCTGTACTTTTGGGCCCATTGTTGCAGTATTCTTGGCCTTGGAAAGCATTTAGGTCCAGATCCTTAGCGATGGTAGTGGGAGTTATATTTGATGGTATTTCCTGAGGGTGAGAGAGGGGAAAAGTTGGAACTGAATTTGCCTGTCAAAATGTTTGCTGTATCTTCTGGCTTGGTATAAGTGGCTCCATTAGCAATGAGCTCTGGGCACAGTTGTGTATTGTTTTTGAGGTTGCAGAATTCCTTGTGATTGTTCTTGGCGTGGAAGGACAAATTTACCTCAAATGTAACTTTGATAGACTTTGTCCTCTGAGTTATATTCCATATTTCTACTGGCAGCAGGAAGAGTTATGTGCTGTTTCATAGGATCATAGCAAGTTGCTAGGCTACTGCCAGAGGCCCTTGTAAGCCTAGCCAGTAAATTAGTCCATATTTAGCTTTTATTCTATCTCCAGTTTTTTTCGGTTAGATGTACCTACATTTCAAGGGTCTTTGCTCCTATTTTCATTGTCTGCCGGTTGATCAGTATTTTATATATATTGGAGTGATGCCAGATAGCCATAGAGACTCTAATATTTGTTCTTCTGACAGAGACCATGTAATGAAGATTAGCAATTTATCAGTAACTAATGATAAAAGTAGCAAGAAGTGTTTTCATATTGTGACATCAGGAAGCATGCATTTCTACTGTCCAGATTTGTGCCTCATATTTTTTCTGCTCTTCATAAAATTTTGTTTTTCTGACAAATCATTCAATATTGAAATTACTAAATAATAGACGTTTTGAGTTTCAGACATCATATCTTTCTGAAAATTTATGCCAGCACAAAATCTGTTATTCATACAGCTACATTTATAAGAGCAGTAATTAATATCTATGCCAAATTTTAAGCCTTTGTCCCTGTTATTGTTGGCTTTGTCCTGATTTCTGGCACTAAAAGGTTGAGAGGTACACTATGAAGTATTAATGACTGGGAGCACACATTCCTAATACAAGTTAATCCAGAGGAAATTAAAAAAAAAAAGCATTTAACTTGCAGTTTTGCTTTTTTGTTAGTAAAAACTGTTTGAAAGCATGGATTTCATTGAAGTATTGTGGTTGTATAGGTGAATGGACATGACTATATGCATGATGTTGGCTAGAATAGTTGTAATTATGCTTTCATGTCTTGTTTTTCCACCTTTGTCTTTACAGAACAGCAAAAGAATCTGTTTCGTGCTCCAAGAAGCGCAAAGTGCATAGGATGGCCATTCTCCAGAACATAAATTTGTTGTATAGCAAATGTAAATGATTAGATTGCCATTAAGAATTGCACTGTTTGCACAAATTATTTCTTTGTATTATATACATGTACATTTATTTAAAAAAATCATTGTTGCACTGAATATTGTGGGCAGTTTTTGATAACAGATATTTTTGTTGTAACATTGAGCTGACACTGACTAGAGATTAAATAGTTATTTGATTTTTTTTTTTATTCTTTGGGCTCTCATTAGTTCTGTGTCATATATATTTAAATGGAGCAATAATTTATCTTGCTTACTACTGAAGAAATGCAAACTTGCTTCCTGTCTAGAAAACAATTTCTGATTACCTGTTTCACTACGACTCTCTGTCAGCAGTGTATTTGACACAGTTTCCTATATTTCAAGTTCCTGTGTTGTAAGTTCCATTTAGTAACTTCTTATAGATCTAAAGTCTTGGTAGATAACTGGCAAGGAATCATGAAATGTAGCTAGACATTTACAGATTGTGCTCACAGGAACCATATCATCTCCCCATACTACATCCCCCTGTGCAAAAGTTATAGGTCATGGGCCATGCCATGACGCTGTAGTACATAGTAGAGCCGTATTCCCCCAATAAAAGGTGTTGTTTTTGAGATGACATTGCGGTACACAGTAAGTATTCTCTTGATGACAGTGATGCACTGTAACAAGTCTCTGTAATGGGTCAGCACTGCATCACTGTAGTCAGTCCCACAGAGCTCCATTCACATTATTGCTGATGTACGGCACCAATTACCATGTGCAGCAACTTGGAAGTTAGCTCCAAAACTCCTTTCACACAAATGCGAGTATGCTGCAGTGATGAAAACCAATGCTGCAAAATATAAATGGTTTGCTTATACAAGCAACCAAGCTGGGCCAGAACAAACCGCTCCAAACTTCCACAGTCTAAATAATTAACTGTAACAAAAGTGTCCAGTTCACATTTTAGTATGTAAAACAATGACCAAAAAATGACAAATCCTAACCAAAGTAAGCAGACAGCTACTGATTACATACATTTATATTTTTTTCACTAGGTTAGTCTCAATACGCCATTGACCTCTTTTCAGAGGAGACCCAAGGTACTATTCATACCGACTACAGGAAATTTGCCCAAGACATTGGGGACCTTCCCGTACTTATCAAGCTCTATTTGGCACCAGTCTTGCATGAGTACATGTGCATGTCCCATTCCTATCACAGTCGCGGCTGGGAGGACAGTGCGTGAGATGGGAGAAGGTGTCTGTTAGAGGGGAGGTAAACACCAGCTGTACAGTCAAAGTAGAAAATGGTTTGGAAGACTCTGAGATTACTTTTCAAAAATAATTATTCAAGACAATGAATTGTGTAGAGGAAGCAGATTGTATTATTACAACCCTCCAGTTGGGAGGGTTGCAGGATGATCTACTAAATGAAATGATAGTTCAGAATGTACCAGAAAATTATGTTTCATGGGGAAACATAATGGAAAAGATTCAGGGAGAAGAAGCTGACAGAACACTTAAAGGATTGCCTAAAAGAAAACCATATGCAGAAACTGTTGCTATTCACAGCAGAGAGCAGAAGGAGAAGAAAAAGAACAAATCAAAAGGTTTGCTGTAGGGATTTAAAGTAAAAGGAGATTGTAAATGGACAAATATATGAGGTATGGGACACAGATATACTTCCACTGGGTATCAAAACTCGTGGTAAAAACCTTTATTTTGATAGTCATTTTGTGACATTATTTTGAGAATACACAAAGTATGGAAACATTTTTGTGTAAATGAGGAAAGACAGAATGATAACCCATGGAATGAGTATGTAATTAAAAGTTTTTTTTTTTCAAGAAACAAAAAAGAAAATACACAAGTCTGAAGTTGAAAGAGAAACATAAAGGAAAAAAAAATTTAAAGAGCATTTGTAAAGAAGTGATGGACATTTCTAAGGTGTTTGATAACATGGGGTTATGGACTGGGACATGGGATTGTAATGTTTGGAAAATAGAAAAAAGGACATATCCCAAGCATTATAAATGTTGAAGGTAATAAGGGTGTGGTAAAATATTGGCAGCCAACCAAGAACAATTTTCCCCCCTGTGGCAGAGAATGTCCCTTTTGGTAAATTGTGACAAAAATATTAGATGTGTAGGAAAACTAGGCATGATGTGAAGAAATGTGAACGTGAGTGTTGTAAATGTAAAAACCAGATATACATGGGTGAATTATAAAGAAAAAATAATTAAACAAATGGTGAAAATAAGTTGCAAAATGAAGAAATAAGTTTTGAAAAAGAAGAAATTGGCAATGAAAAAGAGGAAGAAGATAAAATAGAAATAGGTTCCGAGATTAGTGTTGAAGATGTACATTAGAAAGTATTAAAAGGTAAAACATTATATTGGTAAAAGAGTAAAAAAAATGAAATTTAAAAATATAAATTCAAAAGAAAGAAAGGGAATGGATGAAAAATGATATGGTTAAAAAAGAATAACTGCATCATAAGAGGATGATTCCTATTAAGGAATAGAAACCAACAAATTAAGGATTCTTTCAATAAACGTCAAAAGTATAAAAAATACAAGGTTAATGATTCTAGAATGGTGTAAAATGTGACGTAGACATAATTGTATTAAAAGATGCAAGCAACAAAAGAAAGATTACCGAAAAAATATGAAATGAAAAGGTAATATGGAATGTTAAGTTGTCAATCTCGCCTTCATTCTTGCTGGATGGGTTCGGAGCCGATCCTCGGCCCCGACTCAGCACTTGCTAAGCTCGAGAGTCACTTTTACCAGCTCGAGGCAGCCCCATATCCCATGATGCAAGGCGGTGATTACCCAGAACTCGTTTGCCGCTTCGCTCATGAGGTCACCTTTTTTGCCAGCTCCTGGTAAGTGAAATTAATTACTCTTTTCCAAGAGATTTAGCTACCCCAGTACCTAAATATTTTATATTTATAGTTAGTTAGTACCTTCGATTCACTTAGTCCCTATCCCGTTAGTTTTTTGTCCCCTTATCCATATTTCCTTTAGTCAGGCCTTAGGCCTTTCCCTCCTAAACAGTTTCTTGTCAGGATTTGTTTTAGGTGTGTCTGTGTTTTGATATAGTTAGTGTTTTTTGTGACTGAGTGTGTGTGTGTTTGTGTTCAAACTCTGTCATGTCTAAAGACACTAGGGTCTCAGGTTTTAAGAAGTGTGACTCGTGCTGTCAGAAGATGTCTCTGACAGACGGTCACACTTCTTGTGTTTATTGCCTGGGACCCCTACACCTGCAGGACTCCTGTGCTATTTGTCACTCTTTCAGCCAGAGAGTCCTGCAGGAACGTAGGAATAAGCTGATCCTAAGGGGTCTTCTTAAGCCTGAGGGCTCCCCGGCTAAATCCGGCTCCGGGAAGCCCTCAAAGCCATCCAAGTCCCAGCCTTCAGTGTCCAAGTCTGTGGCCTTGGTTCCGACTCCACCGGAGTCGATCCTTCCATCTCGGAAAGTTTAGTATCGGTGCCGATCGGCACCAATACCCTGGCTTCGGCACCTAGCTTCCACCTAGCTGGAGCCGACACATCTCTAACCCAGCTCAGAGCCGACAAGTTGTCGGCTCCAACTGGAATCGAGGGTTCTTCGGCTCCGATGGCTCCATTGAGGAAGAGATCTAGATCTCCTTCGCTGGAGTCTATCCACTCGGCTCCGGCCTCCCCCTTACTTTCGGAGCGGAGCCATCGGAGCCGATCCTCAAGGTCTTCCAGACTCTCAGACCATGACTTGGAGAGAGTGGTGAGTAGACTGCTGAAATCACAGGCACTGGCCCAGATGCTCCATAGCCCATCTCAGCAGACGACCGCTATTCTACTCCCTCCTGAAATTCCTCCTTCGACTCTCCTTCAGAGCTCGGAGCCGGAGATTATTGGTACCGTGACTGTTGGTGCTTCGGAGCCGATACCACCCCTTTCGGCTCCGTCGTCTTCGACTCCTATCTCCTCCTTGAGACCGTCCTTGGAGGGATCCGGTCGTCGGGCTTCCCTGGTCAGCTCCGAGGGGGCGAGTGGCATCGGACCCTTGTCCGACCCCGTTCTCTCCGACATCTGCTTCGGAGCCTTCCTTTTTGGTGGTGCCGGGATTCCTGTTTCTTCGGAGCGGCAGCTCTCGGTCCTCCCAGGGAGGGGAGCCTTCGAGGTGATGAGGAGTGTGCTAGCCCACGAGCTCAGTCGGCATTCGGTGCTTTTAGCTCCTCCCTCTACGGTGCCTGTAGATGTCTCTTCCCACTCTCTTGCTCCCGGACCCAGAGATCCATCACCCCAGGTTTCCCCATTGTGAAGAACTTCCTCTTCCGAGGTTTCTCCTGATCCTTCAGGGGAACCCCCGCGCAAGAGGACTTGCAAGAGGAAGCACTTAGACTCCCCTGAGTCTACGACATCAGATACCGACTTAGATGAGTCGGAGGGGTCCCCAAGATCCCCCTCTGAGGATGTCTCCTTTTCAGACATCCTTGAACTCCTCAAACAGAGGGGGAACTGGCCCTCCATTAATCCCTCCGAGGATGAGTCGGTATACCTGGAGGCTTTTGGATCTCGACCCTCCACCTCCTGGGTGTCTCCACCTTTCCACCCCCTCATGGAAGTGATAGCTCGAAAGGCGTGGGCATCTCCTGATTCTGTGGAACCAGTCCCCAGGAGGCCTTCTAAATTTATCATGGCCCCCACGGAGAAACAGTTTCTCACTAAAGGTGTTCCGGTTGAACTTGCAGATCCTTCCGTACCAGTCCATCCTCCTAACAAGGAGTCTAGGACCATGGACAGGTATGGTAAGTGGATGTTTTCCTCAGCGACCTTTGCTATGCGTTCGCTGAATTATTTATGTCACTTCACCCGACTTCAAAGAGATATCCTCAAAGAATTGGGTGAGGTAGTTCAGGATCCGTCAGCTGCTGGGGCTCAAGAGAAGATTGCCTCTCAGCTGGGAATCCTAAATTCCATAACTAACTCCTCCATGCAGCTCATTTCTTATGCTACCGATGGGGCGAGTAGAGCCGCAGGCACAGGAGTGGCTCTCAGATGTCAATCCTGGATGCGGCTTTGCAATTTCGCAGACCCCTTTAAGGCGTCCTTCACAAATTCTCCCTTTGATGGGACAACTTTGTTTGGACCTCAGGTGAAGGACACTTTGACCAGGTGCGAGCAAGACGGCAAGACTCTTTCTGCCGTAGGAGTCCGTTTCTCCACCCCTTCAAGACCTTACCCCAAAGGTCAGAAGGGAGGGAAAATGTGGTTCCGAAAATCTCAAGGAGTCACACCTGATGCACGTGGTCAGTTTACCCCCAGAGGCAGAGGGGGTAATAACAACAGACGCCGCCCTAGGGGCAGAGGGGGTCTGCAGAACCAGGGCAGCAGAGAGCCTCTCTCTGACAAGCCCTTCCAGCATCCCTGAGGTGTTGCCCGACTGCCCACCCTTGGAGGCAGTCGGGGGGAGATTGTCACTGTACCCAGAAGCCTGGCTTTCCCTTTCTCAAGACAAATGGGTACAGTCGATCATATCCGAGGGTTACAAAATACCTTTCGAGAAAAGCCCCTTCCCTCAAAAAGGATCCCTTCCAGACGTTCCACCGGTCTAAGGGAAATTGCAAAGCTAGAGGTTTCAAAACTTCTAGAGAAAAGGGCCATCCAGCCAGTTCCAGCAGACCATTTAGAATCCGGAATCTACTCAAGGTTCTTTGTGGTCCCCAAAAAGACGGGAGACTGGAGACCAATATTAGACCTCAGCAGACTAAACAAGTCTGTCAAAAAGACGAGATTTCGGATGGTCACACTTCAATCGATTTTGCCCTTTCTGGACAAAGACAACTGGATGTGCTCTATAGATCTTCAGGATGCGTACTATCACATAAAAATCCACAGACGCTCCAGAAGGTTTCTCCGCTTTCAGCTGCGGGCCAGTCATTTTCAATTCAGAGCCCTGCCCTTTGGTCTCACCACAGCCCCCAAAGTGTTCACCAAATGCATGGCAGCGGTCACGGCTCACCTGAGATGTCAGGGATTCCAGGTGTTTCCGTACCTAGACGACTGGCTCCTCACAGCCACCACCAGGCATCAACTTCTCCAAGCCAGAGATTATACTCTACGTCTCTGCGGTCAGTTAGGAATTTCAGTCAACTTCGAAAAGTCTTCCTTATCGCCTTGCCAATCTATTACCTTTATAGGCGCAGATCTAGACACTACTCGGATGTCAGCAAACCTAACAAACCAAAGAATCCTGGATATCTAAAACCATGTTCCAATCATCCTATCCAGCAAAAAGGTACAAGCCAAGTTGGTCCTGAAAGTGTTAGGCATTATGGCAGCCGCCATCACACTTCTTCCTCTGGCCCGTTTTCACATGCGTCTCCTACAGTGGATGTTGTTGTTTACCCAATGGTCCTACCAGCAGTTACCCATGCATCACAAGATCTTGGTGACACAGACCTGCAAGAGCCATCTATCCTGGTGGACTTCTTCCCCCCTAGTCCATCAGGGCAGACCATTTGTCCCTCCAGCCCCGGTAGCCACGGTCACTTCGGATGCCTCCCTGATCGGGGGGAGCACATTATCAGGGGGAGGATGGTACATGGCACGTGTCAACCGTTCGAGTACCACCTGCACATAAATGTCCTAGAGATGAGAGCAGTGCTTTTAACGTTGCAAGCCCTCAATGACTTTCTTCCCTTAGGAACTATTGCAATTCACACGGACAACATGTTCGTGGTGTGGTACATCAACAAGCAGGGCGGGACCAAGTCCTATCCTTTGTGTCGAGAAGCTCTCAGACTTTGGCAATGGGCGATCTCCTCTCATCGGTTTCTGGTAGCAACGCATATCCCTGGGAAAACCAACATAATAGCGAACAGATTGAGCAGAGCTATACTCATGCCTCACGAGTGGTCTCTCAAAATCTATAGTGGAAGAGATTTTTCAGAAGTGGGGCCGCCCATGCTGCGACCTTTTTGCTACACCCCAAAACAGCAAATGCCCAGACTTCTTCTCTCTCTTTCCACTTCCGGGCCATGCCCCCAGAGACGCTCTTACCCAGGATTGGCCCCGGGGACTTCTTTATGCCTTTCCCCCTTTTCCGTTAATACCTCAAGTACTCCAGAAAGCTACCGTCTTGAGAGCCAAACTGATTCTCATTGCCCCTTACTGGCCTCGACAAATTTGGTTCCCGTTCCTTCATCGCCATCTCTTGTGCAGCCTTGGCATCTGGACCCAGCTCCAGATCTTCTGACCCACCAGTCGGGTCAACTGCACCGGTCCATTCGTTCCCTCGACCTCACCGCTTGGTTGCTCCACTTCCTTCCTTAGCCAGGCTTCCTATGATCTCTAACCCTGTTAGAGATATTATAGTAGCTTCTCTAAAGTCCTCTACCAGGAGGATTTACTCTAGCAAATGGAAACGTTTTTCCTTTTGGGCAAAGTCTGAGAACATAGATCCTTTTACTGCCCCTATTCAATCAGTCTTGGACTTTCTAGCTGAAATTTTTCACTCTGGTTCTTCTTCTTCCACAGTTAAAGTCCAGTTGGCAGCAATCTCTAATTTCCATGTCGGATTTGCAGACCAAAACATTATGTCTCACAAGCTATGTAAAGCCTTTCTCAGAGGGGTGTTCCTACTTAAACCCCCTGTTAGGGATCCTCCACCACAGTGGGACCTAAATTTAGTGCTGGCATCCTTGATACTTCCCCCTTTTGAACCGGCTGCTACATGCTCATTAAAATTTCTTTCTTGGAAGACACTCTTTCTAGTTGCTATTACCTCGGCTAGGAGAGTGTCTGAACTTCATGCTCTGTGCGTTCGTCCCCCTTACTTGGTCTTCCACAAGGATAGAGTATCCTTAAGAACCAATCCATCCTTTTTGCCCAAGGTTGCTTCTAAAACAAATTTAAACCAATCCATTGATCGTCCTGTATTTTTTCCCAATCATTCTAACAGAGCAGAACAAAGATTGCATTACCTAGATGTTCATCGCCAACTCGGATATTACTTGGACAGAACAAAGCAATTTAGGAAGTCTGATCAGCTTTTCCTTTCTTATGCTGAAAATAAGAAAGGTCTCCCTGTTTCTAAAGTGACCTTATCCAGATGGCTGTCTTCTGCCATTACTGAAATTTATCAGCTTAGGGGCAAACAACTGATCTCGAAACCTAAAGCACATTCCACAAGAGGTCTAGCCACATCTACAGCTTTTCAGGCTAGACTACCCTTAGACACTATTTGTGCAGCAGCCACTTGGGCCACTCCTCATACCTTCGTTTCTCATTACAAATTGGATTTGGCCTCCAGGGACAGGGCAAGTTTTGGTTCCACAGTTCTCAAGAGTCTGTTCCATTGAGCCACCCAGGATACAGGTGCTAGGGACGCGGTCCCATCCAGCAAGAATGAAGGCGAGATTGACAACTTAACATTTAGAAGTTATGTACCTACCATAACGTTCCATGATGTCCTTCAAAGATGCATCTGCAGTCCTAACATATGGGTTGTCCTGGCCTCAGGCAGCCCTTCGGTCGGCCGGATTCCAAAGTCTGGGTCTGGCCTCTGCTGGTATCGCACTTCACCCGACGTCATAGCTGCAGTTCTTCGGGTATAAAGGCATCAGCCGACGCCATTTTCCTCAGTCTTTCTTGCCGCGTGGCGCCCGAAGCAGAAGTTGTTCGCAAGTGCCGGTCGGTCAGATCCAGAGATTACTACTACCGAAGACTTCTAAAAAGCTAAGTACCCCATTGGGGACTCTTTCTTGCCTCAGCCGATGTCAGAAAAAGTGAATAACTGTTTAACTTGTGGGAAACAAATACCTCATAAAGACTTCCACTCTTACTGCCTACCTTGTTTAGGCCCAGACCACGACGTAGCAGCTTGTTTAGCCTGTGCTTCCTTCAACCGACGGACGCTTAGACGTCGGTCGGAGTTTGCCGAGGAGTTTTTCGGCTCCGCTTTTGCTTATATCATGCCGTCGGAGACTCCGACTTCACATTTAGCTAAAAAACGTAAGGAAAAGGACCGACACTCGCGGTCCGCGGTTTCGGCCGAAACAGCAGTTAAGCCAACCACGAGTGTCTCAGTTTCGGCTGAAACCGAGTCTGCGGTTCTTCCTTCGGCCGAAAGCATGCCTCCTACTACCGAGGCCTCTTCCAGCATGGCTGAATCTGCTACTGAAATTCCTGCTCTTACAGTGTCTCAGGATTTATCAGATACTATTCCCCTAGATGTATCTACTCCTGCACGTGGAGCTGCTGGGCCCCCTGCATCCATGTCAATTAAGGCCTTTGCCAGGGCTAAAGCAGCTAAATCTTCCAAGG
The DNA here is from genome assembly GCF_019279795.1 of Protopterus annectens. Classification (NCBI taxonomy): domain Eukaryota; kingdom Metazoa; phylum Chordata; order Ceratodontiformes; family Protopteridae; genus Protopterus; species Protopterus annectens. Next base: position 674,281,926 of record NC_056729.1, read on the forward strand.
CCGTGCCTACTAAAGCCCCCTCTCACAGGCCTAGCTCTAGTTCTCAAATGCTTAGTCTAGCAGAGGATCTCATTTCTTTGATCAGGGGATCCCAGTCTCACCCTGATAGGGCCTCTCAACCCCCTCCAGAGAAGAGGCCTAGAGCAGAACCCCCTGAGCCAGTTTCTACTGATTACTCCTCAAATGAATCAGAAAATACAAACCCTCCTGAGGGCCCTTATTCTCCATATGAGGACTCTGATGCAGAAGACTCCATTCCTTCTGCCTCTCCTCCTGAGGAATGTTCCTTTGGGGAAACCTTGCATGCTATGAGGGAACAATTTCAATGGCAGGGTCAGGATTTCTCAGACTCTAGGAAAAGGCTTAGAACTTTTTTGCATTTGCCACAGCATAGGCCTTTAGCCATTCCTCCAGTACTTACAGTTGTGGATGATGCATTTAATGATGCTTGCACTGCTCCTGATTCACTCCCTCCGGCCCCTGCTAAGCCCGACAGATACTACAGGGTTCCGGACACACATAATCACTTGTATAAGGCTCCTTTTGCAGATCCTGAAACTATTTCACAGGGCCCCAAAGCTGTAGCAGCTACCTCTGCCAAAAACCCACTCCCCTCTGAAAGGGAATCTAGGGCCTTGGAGAGATGGGGTAAAAAAGTTTATACTTCTGCAACTCTTTCGGCTAGGGCCTTAAACTGTCAATTCCACATGATTCAGTATCAGGAATTTATGTTAGATCAGTTATCTAAAAAGCTGTCCTCACCTGAACCTTTAGACCGAAAGTCTCTTCAGGAAATGGTACATAACATACAGCAGGTCAGTAATCATTCCTTAAAATGCGGCTATGATGCACTGGAGGCCTCCTTTAGATCAGCTATGACTGGTACAGTGATCAGAAGGCATGCATGGTTAAAAGAGCAGTCCTTACCAGACCATGTAAAATCAAAGCTCCTAGATGCTCCCATGGATAAACACAATTTGTTTGGCTCTCCTGCACAGCAAGTGCTTAAGAAGGTGGAAGAGAAAGCAAAATCTGTCCAGACAGTCAAGGATTTCTTACAGGTCCAGCCTCCAAGGTTTAGTAGGAACTGGCCTTCCAAGAATTGGTCCTTTCCAGACACCAACAGAGCACAGAGAGGCAGGAATAGGCACAAGAGGCAGAGGTCAATCCAGAGGTGCCTACAGAGGACGCCAGTGGCAGCCTAACAACCAGCGAAGTACTGCTGCAGACCCAGCCACTACCACTTCCACAGGACATTCACAGTGACTTGGCTCTGAAGCCGCCTACCAGGGAACAACTAGAAGCACCCTTAGGCGGAAAGCTAGCCTTATTTTCAGTAAACTGGCATTGCATTACAGGAGACAAATGGATTTTACAGACAATAGACAAAGGTTACAGGTTTCACTTCCATACTCTACCAAGGAAGAGAGGAATGCCAAACCTACCTCCAAATCAAATGGCAAACGCTCTAGAACAAATAGACAACTTACAAAGGATGAGAGCTATAGAAAAGGTACCATCTATGGAACAAGGGCAAGGATTTTACTCCAGACTTTTCCTGGTGCCAAGGAAGGAAAATCAATGGAGACCTATTCTAGAACTGTCCGCACTGAACACATACCTCATTGTCCCAAAATTCAAAATGCTGACTCTACAGCAGCTTCTTCCCATGCTGGGCAAGGAGTCTTGGCTGGTAACTCTAGATCTCAAGGAGGCATACCTGCACGTCCCCATACGACCAAATTGCAGAAGATACCTCAGATTTCTTGCAGGATCAGAGCATTATCAATTCTCAGCATTGCCTTTTGGCTTATCTACTGCACCCAGAGTATTCACGAAATGCCTGGCATCAGTAATTGCTCATTGCAGGCTTCAGGGAATTCAAATTTATCCATACCTGGACGACTGCCTGATACAAGCGGACAGCAAGATCAAATTAACAAAAGATTTGGAAAAGGTTATTCACCTGTTGCAAGCCCTGGGATACACAGTCAACATAAAAAAGTCAAGGCTGATACCATCCCAAAGGATAACATTCTTGGGTGCAGAACTGGACACACCAAATCAAATGGCATTTCTCACAGCAGAAAAACAAAAGCAACTACCACTCTATTTCAGGGCATTAACAACGCAGAACCAGCTTACAGCAAGAAAAGTCCTGCAAGCCCTGGGTTACATGGCATCCTGCATAATATTGATTCCACATGCCAGACTACATATGAGGAAGTTGCAATGGTATCTAAGGAATTTATGGTCTCAGCACAAGCACAGCCTAGAAACCCAAATTCCAATAATTCCATGCCTGAAGCAAGAATTCCTGTGGTGGGCTCAGGCCTGTCAGTTGAACAAAGGACTGCCTTTCCACAGCCCTCACCCAAGCCAGACTATCACCACGGACGCCTCAGACCTCGGTTGGGGGGCGCACATGGTAGACAAGTGTATACAAGGCCTATGGACGCAAGACCAGCTGAACCTACACATAAATCAAAAAGAGATGCTGGCAGTGAAACAGGCAATTCAGACATTCAGACCGTTTCTTCAACAAGGCCATTTGCTGATAAGGACGGACAACACCACAGTTATGTGGTATATCAACAAACAGGGAGGCACACATTCATATCCTCTATGCCGGATGGCAATGGACCTGTGGAATGTGGCCCTGAACCTCAACATTCAGCTCAAGGCCATATTTGTGCCAGGAAAAGAAAATATACTAGCAGACACCTTAAGCAGAACTACCACGGATGCCCACGAATGGATGCTGCATCCAGACATCTTCAAATCCATTACAAAGAAATGGGGGCTACCAGAAATAGACCTGTTCGCATCCCCACACAACCACCAATTGAGAAAATTCTGCACAAGGACATACCACCCACTTGCTTGGAAGGTGGACTCCCTATCCTTCAGTTGGGAAAACCTAACAGCATATGCATTCCCACCTCTTCCTTTGATGCACAAAGTACTACTGAAGATCAAAGAAGATCACCCAAGGATCATCCTGATAGCTCCAGACTGGCCGAGGCAGCATTGGTACCTGCTACTGAGGAGTATGTCTCGGGCACACGCATGGCCTCTACCTCTAGTTCCTTTACTGCTAACACAGAACAACTTCAAGATCCTGCATCCAAACTTGAAAACACTGCAGCTAGCTGCTTGGAATCTTACATAAAACAAAATAACCCAGATTTATCTCAGAGGGTTAAAGACATTATCCTGGAGGCTCGCAGACCCTCCACAAGGAAAACTTATTCAGCAAAATGGAAAAGATACCTCATTTGGAGTGCAGCAAAAGGAGAAAATGTATCATTGGCAAACATAGCTAACATCCTGGAATATTTAGCAGAACTTTTCCACAATGGCCTGTCTTACTCCTCCATTAAGATTCATGCATCAGCAATTTCAGCAGAATACAACATGGATCCTCCAGTCTTCTCTCATCCTCTACTCAGGCAGTTTCTGAGAGGAATTAAAAATGTAAAGCCTCCAAGGAAGCCACCTTTGCCTACATGGGACCTGAACCTTGTGCTAGAGAAGTTAACACTTCCCCCTTTTGAACCAGCAGCAACAGCAGAATTACAGTTCTTATCTTGGAAAACTGCTTTCCTGCTTGCAATCACTTCAGCAAGAAGGGTTTCTGAATTACAGGCATTAATGGCAGTACAGCCCTTCCTTATCTTCCATCAGGATAGAGTGTCCTTGAGAACAAACCCTACTTTTATGCCAAAGGTGGTCTCCAGGGTATCATTGAACCAAGCAATCCAGTGTGTGGGTTGGGAGGGTGGCCTAATGGTTAAGGTGTTTGCCTTACAAACACAAGGTGCAGGGTTTGAGTCTCACAAGGGATAATTGGCTAAGCTAAAAATGGCTCGGCAAGTTTAGCTAGTTACTCTAATATGAATCTATGAATCTATGAATCTACCAACATTCTTCCCCAACCCACAGAACAGGGGGGAAAGACTACTGCATACCTTGGATGTGCACAGGCAATTGCGCTACTACCTGGACAGAACCAAGAACAATAGAAAAACTGACCAGCTTCTGGTAGCATATGCAACAGGAATGGAAGGAAAAGCAATTTCAAAACAGACAATCTCAAAATGGATAGGAAATTGCATTAGATTTTGTTACTCTTTTCATGGAAAGACAACTCCAGAAAACATCAGACCTCACTCCACAAGGGCTACAGCCACTACTACAGCTTTCTTACGAGGAGTGGCTACCAAAGACATTTTAGAGGCGGCTACTTGGAGCTCCGTGCATACATTTGCCAAGCATTATAATCTACCTTTATACTCCAGATCCCGAGCAGGTTTTGCCACTGCTGTTTTGCAAGGGATCTTAACTACACCATAATCTTCTTAGTGCCTCCTCCCCCAGTTTGGCTATGGTATTCTACCCATATGTTAGGACTGCAGATGCATCCTTGAAGGACATAGTACAGTTTTGTACCTACCATAAATGTAGATGTCCGAGAGGTATGCATCTGCAGTCAGGATTACCCACCCTCCTTCCCCTCTGTGGTACTCCTAGGGTATTTTCCCATCTTGTAGCTGGCTGGGGGAATCTATTATGGTGTATTTGTTTGTATATACATGTTTATTTTTGTTGCTCTCTACTGTTTGGAATCATTTGCATTTATCCAAATTTAGCCTTCCTAGAGGGCATCTGGCATCTGGGACAAGAAACACTGAGGAAAATGGCGTCGGCTGATGCCTTTATACCCGAAGAACTGCAGCTATGACGTTGGGTGAAGTGCGACACCAGCCGAGGCCAGACCCAGACTTTGGAATCCGGCTGACCGAAGGGCTGCCTGAGGCCAGGACAACCCATATGTTAGGACTGCAGATGCATACCTCTCGGACATCTACATTTATGGTAGGTACAAAACTGTACTTTAGTTGTCTTCTCTCGCCTTCTTTCTTGCGTCCCTCCCTCCTGTCCCCCTAGCCTGGACAGACCTTGAATTTCCTTTTCTCTGGGAGATTGTTCTTCCTTGGACACCAGTTAGCTCCGGACCTTAATTACCTGGGTTCCCCTTACAGCCTTCTCAGGTTAGTTGTTCTTCTTTCCTTTCTGGAAAGATTATGGGCAGTTTTTCCTCTAGATACCAAACGAGATTTGGATAATCACCGCCTTGCATCATGGGATATGGGGCTGCCTCAAGCTGGTAAAAGTGACTCTCGAGCTTAGCAAGTGCCAAGTCGGAGCCGAGGATCGGCTCCTAACCCATCCAGTAAGAAAGAAGGCGAGAGAAGACAACTAACATGGAACGTTATGGTAGGTACATAACTTCTAAATTTCCATAATGAATAGTGCTCAGAAATAGCAGTTTTGTTTAGAAACAGTGAAAATTCTAGATGTAACATTACTTAAGATAGGGAGACTTATTGTTATAGATTTAAGGTGGCAGAAAGACATTTATAGACTTGTAGCTACATATTGATACGCCTCATATAAAGAAAGAAAAAACTAATTTCAGCAGTTAGATTAAGTAGTAGAAAATGTGAATATTATAATAAAAGGAGATTTTAATTGAGAATTAATGGGGGAAGAGAGAAGACTGAAAAAGATTTAGGAAAAATGAGCGAAGTTATAAAATGTGTTAAAGTGGTAATATGGAATAAAGAAATATGGGAATACAGAAGAGGCACATTCTTCTTCTTTCGGCTTTTCTCGGTTAGGGGTCACTACAGCGGATCACCTGTTTGCTCATGATTGGCAGTGGAGTTTTTATGGAGTCGATTTGCCACCCCAGTGCCTAACCTTCTAAAAGCATAAGGGAAGGAGATTCTGTTGTAACAGGATTTACAGATCATTTGGCTATATGGATGGAAATTAATGCATTAAAGTAGGTAAGAGTTGTTGTGTCTTTTGGCTTATTCCGGTTAGGGGTCGCCACAGTGGAACTCCGGTCCGCTAATGTTTGGTAGTGGATTTTTATGTGCCGAGTTACCAGCCCTGAAGCACAACCTTCAACGAAGGCACGCTCATTCATGAATGCCTCCACACACAAGACGCTCTAGCTGAGACTCGAACGGGACAACGTCTTGCTGTGAGGCGACAACGCTATAAAAAGAGTAATGAAATGAATGTAATTTAAAAAAAAAAAAAAAAGGAAATAATACAGTTATGGAGAGATCATATTACTATGAGAGAGTTTTACAATAATAGGTTCATAGGAGGTTGCTAGGCTAACAGCCCTAGAGCCTTTACAAGCCTAGCCATGTTAATCCCAAGTATCCCCATCTGTTCTTTGTGGGTAGCTTGCAGAAAACAATTTATGAACAAATTAGATATGTGATCAACACCGGCTGCCCTGTCCATGAGGGCCATGGGTGCTACCCCCGGTGTAAATTTGCAGTCCGCTATCCACTTATCTAGGTTGTGTTTGAATAGGGTCGGCGAGTAGTTTTGTTTTGCGTGAATAGGACATATATTCCAGAGAAGCAGCAGTCTCTGGGAGATGCATCTGACTCTCCAGCATGTTCTGTTAATTTTCAACCTAGGTTGAGATCCATAGAGCGAGTGACTCTTGTGTCATTTGACTTACAGAAGTGCAACATTTCCATTAGGGCAGGATTGGAGATTTCCCTATAGGCCAGGCACAAGTCAACTCTCAGGAGCTTGTAAGATATAGAGTAAAGTGTTGGGGCTTTCAGCCTGTCCATGAGGTCCTGGTTTGGAGTCCCTGTATTTTCTTAGTGAGAAACCCCTGAATTCTCTCCAGCTGCTGCTGGTGAGTACATGCAAAATGTTGCATTTTACTCTTAGTGGTCTAATGAGGGTTGAGTACAGTGAAGTTGTAACATCCCTTGACCTGGATGCTATGCCCTTGCTTATGAGGTGCACTACATAGAAGGTTTTCCTTACCACTGTAGAAACTTGTGGTCAAAGTTCAGATTGCTGTCAACCTGTGTTCCCAAGTCTCGCACCACTGGATTGGAACTCAAGGGGGTGCTGTCAGTATTGTAATTTGTAGGAAATTCCATTTTCCAAAGATAATTTTAAATTTAATTTTAGACTACTGCTTTGACAGTAATCATTTGTTTGTGTTCGCTCTTCTTGTAATATGTTGACATCATTGGAGGACCCTGTGATTGCTCCCAGTTCACAGTCAAATGTGGTGAGCCAGAGGCCATCGTCTTTGGCCTAGACTTCTGAGAAATAGATTCCAAATACTAAGGGCCCAGCAAAGACTCCTTTGCTTACTCCACTGGTGACTGGTCTACTGCGGGAGGTGCAGTCACCAATTTTGACATTGTATGTTCTGTAAGTGAGACAGTTGGCTACCCATCTAGAAACACAAGGTTTAATCCATATCTGGGAGAATTTCTCAATGATGCTAAAGTGGGGAATTGTGTTGAAAGCCTTGGCAAGGTCAAGATAGGCAGTGTGCACTGTCTTACCTTTGTCCATGGCTTTGACTTTATCAAAGAAGTCCACTAGGTTTAATAAGCATGATCTACCCTTAATGAAGTCAAACTGGGTTGGGTCCAGCATCTGGAGGTCACCTATGTCCTTGTTGATAAGGTCCATTATAATTATTTCCATGGTCGTGCAGATGAGGTTGGTTAGACTTATGGGTCTGTAGTTCTCAGGGACAGTTAATGGTTTCCCTTTGTGCAGGGCGATTACTGCTGCTGTTCTTTATTCTTCAGGAACAAAGCCAGTTCTCATGCTATGATTAAAGAGAATGCCAAGTGAGTCTGCTAGATCTTGTTTTAGATTTAGTAAATAACATGGAATATTATCTGGTCCCTTTGAAGTCATGTTTTTGGCCTTGCCAAGTGCAGAGATGAGTTGTTCTCTAGAGATAACAGGCAGAGCGCTGGCGTCCGATATGCTTTGAGATATGGTAGGTGGGGATGGGGGGGTGAAGTTTGTACTGTGTCTGTCACCTAGCAGGTTGGTGATGTCTTCTGGTGTAGTATGAATGATCCCTTCTACAACCAGTTCAGCAGATAACTGGGCATTCCCTTTTAGTCTTCAGACATAGTTAAAGAATGCCTTATGATTATCCTTGGCTAGGGATGCAATTTTAGTTTTGTAATTTGCTTTAGAATTCTTCACAAGATATTTGCTTTTCTTGTTTAGGCTTAGAAGAGAACTCTTCCTCTGCAGAGTGATATCCCTTTTGCTTTTGTACAACAGTTTCTTCTTGTTATATAATCTGTTTATATTTGTAGGCCACCAAGGTGACTTGCTTTTACAGGAAGACCGGGTTTTTGATTCGGTTCAGGTACAGCAGAGTTTATGCAGTTGCTTATGTAATTGTACAGGGCATTGACATACACTTCTGCATAATGGTCATTGATGTCTGTGGTTGCACGTGGTATGAAGCTTTTTATACCGTCACTTAGTAGGCTGTAGTTAGCTTTGGTAAAGTTTTTTTTATAATTTTTGTTCCTGTGAGGGTGTCAGTTCAAGTAGTCAGTTCAGATGAGACTGATTTGTGGTCTAACATAACCAGGGAGTGCATCGCACATGGGGAAGTACAGTGACCCCCCCCCATGTTGGCAAGTACTGTGTCCAGAACATTAGAGCCCCTAGTGGGGGTGCAGATGATCTGTTCCAGAGCATTTGTGTTAACGAAGTCCAGGAACTTCTGTGCAAGTGTATTTTTGCTTGTGTATGTTCCTCAGTCTATGGAAGGATAGTTGAAATCTCCCATGGCTAAGGTGCTGGGCTGTGTGGCAAGGGAATCCAGTAAATCAAGGTAGGCAGTGTGCTTTTTCTGGTTCATGGTGGGTGATCTTTAAGTAGCAATGATGTGGTATGGTGTTTTCCCAATAGTTAGTTGGACATGGAGTAGTTCGAGAGACATGCTGTTTGACCAGTCTCAGTGTATTTGGTTTTAATGAAGATGGGTACACCTCCACCTTTGGTTCCTTCATGCTCATTTTGAGGTCTGAACTTGTAGAAGGCATTGTAGTCTTGCATGGTTGGGGTGCACTCCGTGGCCTTGACCCATGTCTAAAAAAGGCACTATGGGAGAGGCAAGGGTGCTCTAGCAAAGCAGCAAGGTCTGTCTTCCATATTGTTCCAACAGACAGATGCTGGATACCCCTGAACTGACACCAGAGGGTGAGCCAATTGTTGAAGTCTATCAGTTTTTGTGTATATTGTCGTATCATCCTGGGTGGTGGTAGGATGCTGCTTCGGGCTAGGGACATGCCTCTCTGGGACTCAGAGTTCCGTCATCTCTCTCTCCTGCTCAGAATGTTGATTATTTTCAAAACAAAATGTAAATACAAAAGAAATAAGAAAATTAAAGAATCTTTATAAACAGAGGTACTTATTACAAGGTAAAAAAATAAGTATTAGTCTATTTAAAATAGTAAAAGAAGAGGAGTATAATGACAGAAATGACGGATAAATAAGGAGGTCAATATCAAGTTACTGAAATTGTAATAAAATATCAAAGTCAAATTAAACTTTATTTAGAACTACACACATGTAGCCTAAATGAAGTTTCATGCATCAGCTCAATTCTTGAGATTTCAAATTAAAGTGAAACAACACACACAATCAGAGGAATAAACATAACTAACAAATACAGTACTACTACCAAAACACACAATAAACGGCAGAGACATTTACTAACACTCATATAGAATACCCTCCCCTGAGTTAAATTAACTACCTTGTTTAAAGTAAAACAAAACACACTACAGATTGAAAAGCACAAGATGTTCATCGTTTTATACTGCTGCAGTCATTACACTTGGGTTATCCTGCCGTCAGGCGGTCCCGTAGTCGGCCAGAGTTCCAAAGTCTTGGTCCGGCGTTGGTTGCTGTCACTTCTTCCCTGACGTCAGTGCGCCAGGGGTATATAAGATGCATCCAACGCCATTTTCTTCAGTCTTTCTTGCCGTGCGGTGCCCGAAGCAGAAGCAGTTCGCAAGTGCCGGTCGGCCTACTACTGAGATTTTCGAAGTCGAATTTCAGATCCAAAGTCTTCAATAAAGCTAAGTACCCCATTGGAGAAACTTTTTTCTTGCCTCAGACAGATGTCAGAAAGTTAATAATTGTATTTCTTGTGGGAAGCAAATACCTCATAAGGACTTCCACTCTTACTGTATTCCATGCCTAGGCCCTGATCACGACATCACTAGTTGTCAGTTTTGTATTAGATTTAACAAACGCACTATAAAAAGACGTTTTGATTTTGCTTTGCACTACTTTGGCTGAAGGTTTAATTATACCATGCCATCGGATCAACCGACAACCTCACTACCAAAAAAACGCAAAGACAAGGATAAAGACAGGCATCCGAGTTCCAAAACCGATGACGAAACCTCTTCTAGGCCAGTCGCAGGTTCTCAGTGAGGTGCTTTCGCAGCCCCTGACAACTGCTGCCTCAGAGCCACAGGCCGCTTCCGACTCCCACATGGAGATAACTAGGCCTCTGGAAACTCAAGGTATTGGGCCTACGGAAACTAATACCTCAGATGGGTACGGAGCCGCTGAGCAGACATCGGCTTCTGAGGGTGTTTTCAGACCTTCACAACTTACCATTAAAACAACAGCCAAGACAAAGGTACCATTAAAGACAAACAAGTACAGCATTCTCCTGGGCAGTCCTCCATGCCTAAGAAACAGATGCTTAAAATGGCCAAAGACCTCATTACTCTAATCAGGGGTTCTCATCCCCCTCCTGAGAAAAGGCCTAGGCAGGATGCAGACTATGATTCCTCTGATCAGGTTTCCATTTCCCCTGATTCCTCTTCAGACCAGGGATACTCTCAACCCCCCCTATGAGGACTCTGATGCTGAAGAATCTATCCCTTCAGCCTCTCCTCCTGAGGATTATTCTTTTGGGGTAACTTTACATACCATGAGGGAGCATTTCCATTGGGAAAGTCAGGATTACTCAGAATCCAAGAAAAGGCTCAGGGATTTCCTTTTATTGCCTCAGCACAGGCCGCTGGCTATCCGCCTGTGCTAGACATTGTGGATGATGTGTTCTCTGAATCCAGCTTATCTCCTGATTCTTTGCCCCCTGCTCCAGCCAAGCCAGACAGGTACTATAGAGTCCCTGACTCTCTCAAGTTTCTTTACAAAAACCCTTCTGCTGATCCAGAAACTATTTCCCAGGGTCCAAAAGGGGTTGAGGCTTCCATTGCAAAAAATCCAGTACCCTATGACAGAGATTCCAGAGCTTTGGATAGATGGGGGAAGAAAGTATACACTTCTGCAACTTTAGCAGTAAGAGCTTTAAATTGCCAGTTTCACATGCTTAAGTACCAACAATATTTAATGGCTCAGTTAAACTAGAAAATGCTTGCAAGCTCAGAACCTCCTGATTGTAAAGAAATGCAGGATTTATTGCATGCAGTTGAACAGGTGGGAAAACATACTCTGCAGTGTGGTTTTGATTCTTTAGAGGCCTCTTGTAGAGCCGCAGTTACAGGTTCTGTGATTCGAAGACATGCTTGGTTAAAAGAACAGAGTTTACCTGACCGTGTTAAGGCAAAATTATTGGATGCTCCTTTACAGCATGATACCTTGTTTGGTGTTAAGGCAGAAGAGGTATTAAAGAAAATGGAAGATAAAGCAAAATCTATGCAAACAGTCAAGGATTTCTTACAGGTACAGCCACCTCGCTTTAGCAGAAATTGGCCAACAAAGAATTGGTCCTTTCCAGTGTCAGACAGGCCACAGAGAGGCAGATACAGACACCCAAGAGGCAGATCTCAACCCCAAGGCTCAAACAGACAACAGCAGTGGGGCACCTCAACCCCAAAAGGAGGTGAGGACAAGTCTCAACCTTACAGAAAACAGTCACAATGACTTTCCCCTTCGTATGCCAAGCACGTCCCTTTTGGAAGCCTCCTTAGGGGGGAAAACTAGCACTTTTTTCTCAAAACTGGCAAACAATCACCCAAGATAAATGGGTTCTGAATATTGTGTCTCAAGGTTACAGGTTCCACTTTCAAACTTTACCAAGGCTAAAAGGAATGGCAGACCTGCCACAAAATCAGTGGGCAGAGGCACAAAAACAAATTTCAGCCCTCATGGACATGAGAGCTATTCAGAAAGTACCACAACAGGAACAAGGACAAGGATTTTACTCGAGACTCTTCCTGGTCCCCAGAAAGGACAAGAAGGCTTGGCTTGTTACTCTGGACCTCAAAGAGGCATACCTGCATGTCCCCGTCAGACAAAATTGCAGAAGATACCTCAGATTCAAAGCTGGTACAATGCACTACCAATTCTCTGCACTGCCCTTTGGCTTATCTACTGCACCCAGGGTTTTCACAAAGTGCCTGGCACCAGTAATTGCATTTTGCAGACAAAAAGGAATTCAAATATATCCATACCTGGACGACTGCCTCATTCAAGCAGAGACAAAGGACATTCTTCTACAGCATCTGGCGTTTGTAAAAAGGTTGCTAATTTCTCTAGGGTACACAGTAAATGAAAAGAAGTCAAAACTAGTGCCCTCGCAACAGATTATATTCTTGGGTGCCAGCTTAAATACAATGGCCCAGATGGCTTACCTCACGCCAGACAAATAAGTTCAGCTAACTCAATATTTTCAATTACTTGCAAAAAATTCCCATCTCCCTGCAAGAAAAATTCTGCAGGCCCTGGGATTCATGGCATCCTGCATTCTACTAATACCATATGCCAGTCTGCATATGAGGAAATTACAATGGTACCTAAAAAGTGTTTGGACTCAACACTCTCACAGTTTAGAAGCAGTAATACCAGTGATTCCCTGCCTACAACAGAAGTTTCGATGGTGGGCACAGGCATGTCACCTAAACAAGGGTCAGCCTTTTACCCAACCCACAGCCAGGCAAACTCTAACAAAAGATACTCTGGATTATGCCTGGGGAGCACACATGAAAGGGAAAATGCATTCAGGGCAAGTGGACCACCAGATTCATCTTCACATTAATCAAAAAGAGATGTTGGCTGTTCAAAATGCCCTAACAGCTTTCAAGGATCTTCTGCATCCAGGACAGTTATTACTACAGACAGACAACACCACAGTAATGTTGTACATAAACAAGCAAGGGGGCACTCATTCTTATCCGCTATGCAGGCAAGCCATGACCTTGTGGAACACAGCTCTAACGTATCAAGCTCACCTGCAAGCACATTTCCTGCCAGGAAAGAAAAATACTCTGGCAGATGATCTAAGCAGAAATATCATGGACCCTCACCAATGGAAATTGAATCCACAAATCTTCAGCATGGTAACGCAAAAATGGGGATGCCCAGACATAGATCATTTTGCCTCCCCACTGAATTGCCAACTACAAAAGTTCTGCACAAGGACATATCACAAACAAGCATGGAAAGTGGACGCTGTCTTGTTTAGCTGGAAAAAAACTAAAAGTTTATGCCTTCCCGCCACTGCCTCTCCTTTCAAAGGTACTCCTAAGAGCCAGACAAGAAAAGCCACAGATTATCCTGATTACTCAAGACTGGCCACGCCAGCACTGGTACCCTATCTTAAGGAACTTGACTCAAGGAACACCATGGATTTTGCCTCAAATTCCACACCACCTGACTCAACAAAACGGTCAGCTCAAAACCCTAAACCTAGCTGCATGGAAGATACATTAGCCAAACAGGTAACACCTCCATCTAAAGCTGTTATGGATGTCATTTTGGAGGCCAGGAGGCCTAGCACCAGGAAAGCTTACTCAGAAAAATGGAAGAGATTCTGCGCCTGGAACCAGGCTCAAAACCTTGTCCCTCTTGTTCCAAACATTCCTCAGATTTTACAATACTTAACTGAGATGTTGGACAGAGGCCTATCCTTCTCATCAATTAAGATCCACACCTCTGCCATTTCAGTACATTACAACACGGATCCTCCTTTATTCTCTCATCCCTTGCTAAAGTAGTACCTCAGAGGGGCTATAAACATAAGACCGCCCCGGAGAGCACCAACACCGACTTGGGACCTCAATTTCTTTTTGGAAAAACTGACCCTACCACCTTTTGAGCCAGCCAACACAGCCGATCTAAAATTTTTACCATGGAAAACAGCTCTGCTCTTGGTATTGACTTCAGCATGAAGAGTCTCAGAGCTACAGGCATTAATAGAAGTGGAACCTTTTATAATTTTTCATCAGGACAGGGTTTCTTTAAGGACAAACCCTACCTTTATGCCAAAGGTGATATCTAGTGTGGCTCTTAACCAAACCATCCATTTGCCAACTTTATCCAAACCCCCTGAATAAAGGGGAAAAACTTCTACATTCTTTGGAGATATACAGGCAACTACGCTTCTACTTGGACAAAACAAAAGCTTTCAGGAAATCTGAGCAACTGTTTGTAGCATATGCTGCAGGATCACAGGGCAAGGCTATCTCAAAGCAGACTATATCCAAATGGGTAGGACACTGTATTCGTTACTGCTACACACAGCATGGAAAATCGGTCCCAAATACCATTAGGCCACATTCCACCAGGGCAACAGCCACTTCAACAGCCTTTCTCAGAGGAGTACCTACCAAGGAAATTTTGGAGGCTGCCTCTCTACTCTAAATCACCTGCCTCTGTACTCTAAATCCAGAGCAGGATTTGCCACTGCAGTTCTGCAGGGCCTCATAGCCAATCCTAACTCTTTATAGACCAGCCACCCAACCTTAACTTCGGGATTCTACCCAAGTGTAATGACTGCAGCAGTGTAACACGATAAACATGGTACAGTTTTGTACCTACCATAAATGTAGATGTTCGAGTGTTCTGGCTTATCTATACCTTTCTATCCTGTACAACCTTTGTGGTTTATTTGCTTGTAACTGAAGGTATTGTTTTTTATTTTATATGTATATTTTTTATTGCAATATGTATTGCCTACCTATTGGGGGCACCTGACATCTGGGGCAAGAAAAACTGAAGAAAATTGTGTCGGATGCATCTTGTATACCCCTGGCACACTAACGTCAGGGAAGAAGCGACAGCAACCAACGCCGGACCAAGACTTTGGAACTCTGGCCGACTACGGGACCGCCTGACGGCAGGATAACCCAGTTGTAATGACTGCAGCAGTGTGAACACTCTGACATCTACATTTACGGTAGGTACAAAACTGTACTTTATTTGTCTAATATTCCACGAGTGAGTTAAGTAGTACTGACTGTAGGTACAATCAGTATTGCACTTACTTGAAAAATATGCAAGTATATATTGCACAAATAAATAAAAATTGACTTGTGTGTCCAGACCCCTGGGACTAGTGCCTGAGTTCAGAAGTCTAATCACTGTAGGGTAGAAGCTTTAACTGAATCTTGTAGTCCTACAGCAGATTCTGCAATATCTCCTGTCTGATACCAAATGCTTAAACAATCCATGCGCAGGATGCATGTTGTCCTGTATTGTTTTGGTGGCATTTCAGAAGCTTCTTGCAGAGTAAAGCTGTATCGATGGAAGACTGGAACCTGTTACCTTCAATGCAACCATCACCACTCTTTGTAGCGCCTTCCTTTCTGTAACTGCAGATGTTCTTCGTGTTTCACTGTTGCAGTCATCACACTTGCGTTATCCTGCCAGAGGTAGCCCTCAGTCGGCCCAAATACCAGAGGCTTAGTATTTCTGCATCGGTTGCTGTCGCACCAGGACTGACGTCAGGTAGTCAGTGGTATAAAAACAGGCAGCCAACGCCATTACATCAGTCTTTCATGCCAAAGAGCCCGAAGCAGTTTGCACGAGTGCCGGTCGGCCGCTACCTGAGTTTTTCGTTTCCGAAATTGAAGTTGAAGTCTTCTAAAGCCCCATTGGGGATCCTTTTTTCTTGCTCTAACCGATGTCAGAAAAAGTTAACAATTGTCTCGCCTGTGGAAAGCAAGTACCACACTGAGATTTCCATTCTTACTGCGTCATCTGTTTAGGCCCAGACCACGTTCCTCATTGCCGGTTTGTGCTTTGTTCAACGACCAAACTATTCGCTGTCGGGCCCTTATTGTAGCTAAATACATTTGCTCTTGATCTCCGATGTCCTTCAAGGATGCATCTGCAGTCCTAACATATGGGTTGTCCTGCCTCAGACAGCCCTTCGGTCGGCCGGATTCCAAAGTCTGGGTCTGGCCTCGGCTGATGTCGCACTTCACCCGACGTCATAGCTGCTGTTTGTTGGGTATAAAGGCATCAGCCGACGCCATTTTCCTCAGTCTTTCTTGCCGCGCGGTGCCCAAAGCAGAAGCTGTTCACAAGTGCCGGTCGGTCAGATCCAGAGATTTCTACTACCGAAGACTTCTAAAAAGCTAAGTACCCCATTGGGGACTCTTTCTTGCCTCAGCCGATGTCATAGTAAATAATTGTTTAACTTGTGGGAAACAAATACCTCATAAGGATTTCCACTCTTACTGCCTTCCTTGCTTAGGCCCAGACCACGACGTAGCAGCTTGTCTAGCCTGTGCTTCCTTCAACCGACGGACGCTTAGACGTCGGTCGGAGTTTGCAGAGGAGTTTTTAGGTCCCGCTTTTGCATACAAAATGCCGTCGGAGACTCCGACTACACAATTAGTTAAAAAGCACAAGGAAAAGGACCGACACTCGCGGTCCGCGGTTTCAGCTGAAACCTCGGTTAGGCCAACCGCGAGTGTCTCGGTTTCGGCTGAAACTGAGTCCTCGGTTCTTCCTTCGGCCAAAAGCATGCCTCCGATAGCCGAGGCCTCACAGAGCATGGCTGAATCTGCTACTGAATTTACTGCTACAGAAGCAGGCACCCAGGATTTGTCGGACACTATTCCTTTAGACATATCTACCCCTGCACGTGGGGCTGCTAGACCTCCTGCTTCTATGTCTATCAAGGCTTTTGCCAGGGCTAAAGCAGCTAAATCTTCTAAGGTCTTACCTGCTAAAACTCCCTCACATAGGCCTTCCTCTAGTTCCCAAATACTCAGCCTGGCTGAGGATCTCATTTCTTTGATCAGGGGATCCCAACCTCACCCAGACAGGGCCTCTCGGCCCCCTCCAGATAAGAGGCCTAGGACTGAACCCCCGGAACCTGGCTCTACAGACTATTCCTTGGATGACTCAGACCCTCACGAAGGCCCATATTCTCCTTATGAGGATTCTGATGCAGAAGACTCCATTCCTTCTGCTTCTCCTCCTGAAGAATTTTCCTTTGGGGAAACCTTACATGCTATGAGGGAACACTTCCAATGGCAGGGCCAGGATTTTTCAGATTCAAGGAAAAGGCTAAGGACTTTTTTACACTTACCACAGCATAGGCCTTTAGCCATTCCTCCAGTACTAACAGTTGTTGATTATGCATATAATGATGCCTGTACTGCCCCTGATTCTCTTCCTCCAGCCCCTGCCAAGCCTGACAGATATTATAGGGTTCCGGACACACACTACCATTTGTATAAGGCTCCTGTTGCGGACCCTGAAACCATTTCACAGGGCCCTAAAGGTGTGGCAGCTGCTTCTGCCAAAAACCCTCTTCCCTCTGAAAGGGAATCTAGAGCATTAGAGAGATGGGGTAAAAAGGTTTATACTTCTGCTACTCTTTCGGCCAGGGCCTTAAACTGTCAATTTCACATGATTCAGTACCAGGAATTTTTGTTAGACCAGCTAAATAAAAAACTGTCCTCTCCTGAACCTATAGACCGCAAGTCCCTTCAGGATTTGGTACATAACTCTCAGCAGGTCAGTAACCATTTCTTAAAATGTGGCTATGATGCACTGGAGGCTTCCTTTAGATCAGCTATGACTGGAACAGTGATTCGAAGGCATGCCTGGTTAAAAGAACAATCCTTACCAGACCATGTTAAGTCAAAACTCCTAGATGCTCCCATGGAGAAACAAAGTTTGTTTGGCTCCCCTGCACAGGAGGTTCTAAAGAAGGTGGAAGAAAAAGCAAAATCTGTCCAAACAGTCAAGGATTTCTTACAGGTCCAACCTCCGAGGTTTAGCAGAAATTGGCCTTCGAAGAATTGGTCCTTTCCAGACAACTCCAGAGCACAGAGGCAGAAATAGATGCCCAAGAGGCAGAGGTCAATCTAGGGGTGCCTACAGGGGATGTCAGTGGCAACCTACCAACCAGAGAAGTACTGCCACAGATTCAACTACAACCACTTCCACAGGGCAGACACAATGACTTGGCTCTGGTTCCACCTACCAGGGAACAACTGGAAGCACCCTTGGGCGGAAAGCTAGCCTTATTTTCCGACAACTGGCATTACATCACAGGAGACAAATGGACTTTACAAACAATAGACAAGGGCTACAGGTTTCACTTCCACACTCTACCAAAAAAGAGAGGAATGCCAAACCTACCACCAAGCCAAAAAACAGACGCTCTAAGACAAATCAACAACTTACTAAGGATGAGAGCTATAGAAAAGGTACCGCCTATGGAGCAAGGCCAAGGATTTTACTCCAGGCTTTTCCTTGTACCAAGAAAAGGAAATCAATGGAGACATATTCTCGACTTGTCCGCACTGAACACATATCTCATTGTTCCAAAATTCAAAATGCTGACCCTCCAGCAACTTCTTCCCATGCTGGGCAAGGAGTCTTGGCTGGTGACTCTAGATCTCAAGGAGGCATACCTGCACGTCCCTATACGACCAGATTGCAGAAGACACCTCAGATTTCTTGCAGGATCAGAGCATTATCAATTCTCAGCATTGCCCTTTGACTTATCTACTGCGCCCAGAGTATTCACGAAATGCCTGGCATCAGTAATTGCTCATTGCAGTCTTCAGGGAATTCAAATTTACCCATACCTGGACGACTGCCTAATACAAGCGGACAACAAGGAAAAATTAACAAAAGATTTGGAAAATGTCATACAACTGTTGCAAGCCTTGGGATACACAGTCAACATGCAAAAGTCAAGACTAGTGCCATCCCAAAGGATAACATTCTTGGGTGCAGAACTAGATACATCAACTCAAATGGCTTTTCTCACAGAAGAAAAACAAAAGCAACTACCAGTCTACTTCATGACATTAACAACACAAACTCAGCTTACTGCAAGGAAAGTCCTGCAAGCCCTGGGTTACATGGCATCCTGCATAATATTGGTTCCGCATGCCAGGCTGCATATGAGGAAGTTGCAATGGTACCTAAGGAATGTATGGTCTCAACACAAGCACAGTCTAGAAGCCCAGATTCCAATAATTCCATGCCTGAAGCAAGAATTCCTGTGGTGGGCTCAGGCCTGTCAGTTGAACAGAGGATTGCCTTTCCACAAACCTCATCCAAGCCAAACCATCACCACGGACGCCTCAGACCTAGGATGGGGGGCACACATGGTGGACAAGTGCATACAAGGCCTATGGACCCAAGACCAGCTGAATCTACACATAAATCTAAAGGAGATGCTGGCAGTGAAACATGCGATCCAGGCATTCAGACCACTCCTTCAACAGGGTCATCTGCTGATAAGGACGGACAATACCACAGTCATGTGGTACATCAACAAACAGGGAGGTACACATTCATATCCTCTATGCCAGATGGCAATGGACCTGTGGAATGTGGCCCTGAATCTCAACGTTCAACTTCAGGCCAGATTTGTACCAGGAAAAGAATATTCTCTAGCAGACACCTTAAGCAGAACTACCTCGGATGCTCACGAATGGATGCTGCATCCAGATATCTTCAAAGCCATAACAAAGAAATGGGGACTACCACAGATAGACCTGTTCGCCTCCCCACACAACCACCAATTGAAGAAATTCTGCACAAGAGCATACCACCCACTTGCTTGGAGGGTGGACTCACTTTCTTTCAGCTGGTAAAACCTGATATCATATGCATTTCCACCTCTTCCCTTGATGTACAAAGTTCTACTGAAGATCAGAGAGGATCAGCCAAGGGTAATTCTGATAGCTCCAGACTGGCCGAGGCAACATTGGTACCCGCTACTGAGGAGCATGTCTCGGACACACGCATGGCCACTACCTCTATGCCCCTTACTATTAACACAGGACAACTACAAGATCCTACATCCAAACTTGAAAACACTGCAGCTAGCTGCTTGGAATATTGCATAAAACAAAATAACCTAGGTTTATCTCAGAGGGTTAAGGACATTATCCTGGAGGCACGCCGACCCTCTACAAGGAAGACTTATTCAGCCAAGTGGAAAAGATACCTCATTTGGAGTGCAGCAAAGGGAGAAAATGTCTCCTTGGCAAACATAGCACACATCCTGGAATATTTAGCAGAGCTGTTCCACAATGGCCTGTCTTACTCCTCCATTAAGATTCATGCATCAGCAATTTCAGCAGAATACAACATGGATCCTCCTGTCTTCTCTCATCCTCTACTCAGGCAGTTCTTGAGAGGAATCAAAAATGTAAAACCTCCAAGGAAACCACCTTTACCTACATGGGATCTCAGCTTTGTGCTGGAAAAGTTAACACTTCCCCCTTTTGAACCAGCAGCAACAGCAGAATTACAATTCTTGTCTTGGAAAACTGCTTTCCTGCTAGCAATTACTTCAGCAAGAAGGGCATCTGAGTTACAGGCATTAATGGCAGTACAACCCTTCCTTATCTTCCATCAGGACAGAGTCTCTCTGAGAACTAACCCTACCTTTATGCCAAAAGTGGTCTCCAGAGTATCATTGAACCAAGCGATTCATTTACCTACATTCTTCCCCAACCCACAGAACAGGGGGGAAAGACTGCTACATACCTTGGATGTACACAGACAATTACGCTACTATCTGGACAGAACTAAGATCAGCAGAAAGACTGACCAGCTTCTGGTAGCATATGCAACAGGAATGCAAGGAAAAGCAATTTCAAAACAGACAATCTCAAAATGGATAGGAAATTGCATTCGATTTTGCTATTCTTTTCATGGAAAGACAACTCCTGATAATATCAGACCTCATTCCACAAGAGCTACAGCCACCACTACAGCTTTCCTACGTGGAGTGGCTACCAAAGACATTTTAGAAGCTGCTACTTGGAGCTCCGTGCATACATTTGCCAAGCATTATAATCTACCCTTATACTCTAGATCCCGAGCAGGTTTTGCAACTGCTGTTTTGCAAGGGATCTTAACTACACCATCTTTATCTTAGTGCCTCCTCCCCCAGTTTGGCTATGGTATTCTACCCATATGTTAGGACTGCAGATGCATCCTTGAAGGACATAGTACAGTTTTGTACCTACCATAAATGTAGATGTCCGATAGGTATGCATCTGCAGTCAGGATTACCCACCCTCCTTCCCCTCTGTGGTATTCCTAGGGTATTTACCCCTCTTTTAGCTAGCTGGGGGAATCTATTATGGTGTATTTGTTTGTGTGTGTGTGTATATATATATATATATTTTCATATTGTTTGCTCTCTACTGTTTGGAATTATTTGCATTTATCCAAATTTAGCCTTCCTAGAGGGCACCTGGCATCAGGGGCAAGAAACACTGAGGAAAATGGCGTCGGCTGATGCCTTTATACCCAACAAACAGCAGCTATGACGTCGGGTGAAGTGCGACATCAGCCAAGGCCAGACCCAGACTTTGGAATCCGGCCGACCGAAGGGCTGCCTGAGGCAGGACAACCCATATGTTAGGACTGCAGATGCATACCTATCAGACATCTACATTTATGGTAGGTACAAAACTGTACTTTTTCTGAAATGGTTTCGGTAAGCCATCCAACTACGGATCTTCCGAAAAAATGTAAGGATAAAGACTGACCACACAGGTCCAAAACTGCTGATGATGCTTCCATTAAGCTAGTGGCCAGTTCACCGGTAATCAGTGAGGCGCTTTCCCAGCCACTGATGCCCGCATCGATGGATTTGCAGGCCGCTACCGAGACCCGTTCGGAGTCCGGTATGCTGCTAATTTCTTTGACTCCGGAACCTACGGATGTCTCTACCTTGGATGGGTCCGGAGCCGCTGTGCAGGCACCGGCTTCTGAGGAAGCTCTTCGCACTACCAATAATTGACACAGACAACTTCTTTTGCGTCTTCAGTTCTTTCTAAAACTACAGAGTTTCTAAGGCCTCGAGTACGAGCTACGCCTAAAAGACCGACGACTTAAACTCATGCACCTGCTTCCTTGCCACAATCACAGATGCTTAAAATGGGGGAAGACCTTATCATGCTGATTAGGGGCAGCCAGCCTTCTCCTGTTAAAAAAATGAGACTTGTCCCCAGCACCTTTATCTGACCAAGAGTCTGACTCTGAGGTTTCTGATTATGAATACCACATAGCTGGTAGTCTACTTAACGTCGAAAATGTGATGAGACCTTGAGACACAGGTGGACAGTAGTCACTCCTTTGATAATCACATCGCCACAGTGGTCAGAAAATCTTTCTATGTGGCTGACCTCATCACAAAAGGTTTCTCATCCAGAAAAAAAGGTCATTGTTCCCCTCTACTCATCACTCATTAGACCCATTATAGAGTACAAAGCCCCTCTTGGTATGTACCTCACAAGACAACTACAACAACTAGAAAGGTCACAGAAATACCTCACAAAGAGGATTACTGGCCTCAAACAGATGCCCTACGCAGATCGTCTCAAAAAACTCCAACTTTACTTTGTCGCATATTGCCTACTCAGAGGCGATCTATGCCTAACATACAAAGCTATGTCAAACCCAGAGCTGTTGGACATGCTCCACTTAAAGAAATCCCAATCCCTCCGAGCTACATGCTCTAGGGACCTAAACCTTGTCACCACAATAAACAGAGCATGCTGGAGGGATAGATTCCTGTCCCAGAGACTTCCCATACTGTGGAATAGACTACCTATCTATGTCAAACAGAGCTCCTCATTAGCACTCTTCAAGAAAAATCTTGATTGGATGGGAAATAGGAAATTCACCCCAGGGATCACTTCTGTTGCTCTGCTCGACAGGGGCAGAGGAAAGTAATTTTCTTGGGTGGCAAAAGTCAGGGTACATTTTTGGTTAGGCTTATATAGGCCCTAGGGCCAATAGCCTAGTACCTACCTATGAACTTATGAAGACATGCCCTTATCTGCTTATGAGGATTCAGATGCAGAGGAATCCATTCCTTCTGCCTCTCTTCCAGAGAATTTTTCTTTTAGTGAAATCCTACATACTTTGAGAGAGCACTTCTATTGGGAATGCCAGGATTACCCTCAGTCCAAAAAGAGACTCAGGGAATTTTTAGATTTACCTCAGCACAGACCCTTAGCTATACCCCCTGTCCTGTATGTTGTGGATGATGTTTTTATGGAATCCAGTCTAACCCCGGATACTTTACCTCCTGCTCCCAGGAAACCTGACAGGTATTAGAGTCCCTGACTCGCACACATTTCTTTTCAAGAATCCTACTGCTGACCCAGAGGTCATCTCCCAAGGGCCTAAAGGAATAAAAGCAACTACAGCTAAGAATCCCACCCCCCTCGGACAGGGATTCTTGAGCCTTAGACAGATGGGGTAAAAAAGTATATACTTCTGCAACTCTTTCCATTAGAGTATTAAATTGGCAGTTCCACATGCTGAAATACCAGCAACATACCATGGAACTCATTAAACAAAAGTTATCTACCTTCCCTGACTGTGCAGAAAATAAAGATTTACAGGAACTTATGCATTCTGCAAGCCAAGTCAGTAAGCATGCCCTGCAATGTGTGTTTGATGCCCTAGAAGCATCCTGCAGGGCAGCAGTCACAGGTTCTGTACTTCAAAGGCATGCTTGGTTAAGGAACAAACCTTGCCAGATCATGTCAAGTCAAAATTATTGGATGCACCTCAGAACAAAGACAATCTGTTTGGCACCAAAGCAGAAGAGGTTTTAAAAAAGATGGAAGAAAAAGCTAAATCTATGCAGACAGAGTTTTTGCAGGTTCAGCATCCAAGATTCAGTAGGCATTGTCCCTCAAAATATTGGTCCTTTCCTACCCCCTCAGGGCCACTTCAGACAAGACCTAGGGGTAACAGACCCCCAGACAGCAGTCTCAGGGTATGCAGAGATCTAAATAATGGAGTACCTCCACTTCTAAATCAGGGAGTGCTAAGCCACCCCCTTATGGAAAGAATTCCCAATGATTCCTCAACTCCTCCTCTCACCTCTGCCCATCTGTCAGTGCCCCTAGGAGGAAAACTTGCCTCCCATGCAGAAAACTGGGCCTCCATCACCAGCGATCGATGGGTCCTCAGCATAGTCTCCCAGAGGTACAATTTTTTTTTCCTCACTTTCCCATCCCCAAAGGGATTCCCAGATCTTCCTCCAAACCAGTGGGCAGAGGCAAAAAAACAAGTTTTTCACTGCTCTCCATCAGGGCAATTCAGCCTGTCCCTGCAGATCAGATAGACCAGGGGTTCTATTCCAGGATTTTTCTAGTACCCAGAAAAGAGGGCACCTGGCACCCAATCTTAGAGCCATCTATTCTAAACACCTTTCTGGTGGTGCCAAAATTCAAAATGCTCACACTGCAGCAGCTTCTCCCTCTGCTGTCCAGGAAATTTCTACGTTTCAGGGCAGGCTCTATGAATTATCAGATGTTCTTTGTGTTTCACTGTTGCAGTCATCACATTTGGGTTATCTGCTTGCAGTAGCCCTCAGTCGGCCTGATTATCAAAGTCTTGGGTCCTGCGTCGGATGCTGTCTTATCTTCCATGACATCGGGTAGCCAGGGATATAAAGTATGCAGCCGACGCCATTACATCAGTTTTTCTTGCTGTGCGGTGCCCGAAGCAGAAGCAGTTCGCAAGTGCCGGTCAGCCGACTCCTGAAATTTTTGTTTTTGAATTTCAGAACCAAAGTCTTCAACTAAGCTAAGTACCCTGTTGGGGAACCTTTTTCTTGCTCTAAACCGATGTCAGTAAAAGTTAACAATTGTATTTCTTGTAGAAAGCAAATACCTCATAAAGATTTTCATTCGTACTGCACTCCTTGCTTAAGCCCAGACCACGACGTACCTGGCTGTCTGTTTTGTGCCTTATTCAAACCTTGAACTATTCGTCATCGGTTTATTTACGCTTCTAAATATTTTGGTACTCTGTTCAATTATCCAGAAATGGCTTTGGTAAGCCACCCGACTACCAACATTCCGAAAAAACGCAAAGACAGAGACAGCCCGCATAGGTCCTAAGCTGCTGATTGTGCTTCTCCTAAGCTAGTCGCCAGTTCGCCGGTACTCAGTGAGGAGGTTTTGCAGCCCCTGATAACTGCTACTTCAGATTTGCAGGGCTCTACTGAGACCCATTCGGAGTCCGGTATGCCGCTAGATGCTTCTTCAACTCTGGAACCTACGGATGGCTCTACTTTGGATGGGTCCAGAGCCCCGCTGTGCAGGCACCGGCTTCTGAGGGTGTATTCAGGCCTACTGACTTGCATATTAAACCGACACCTTCTTCTTCTTCAAGGCCTAAAACTCGACCCATGCTTAGAAAACCGACACCCAGACTGCGTGGTCAGGCCCCTATGCCTAAAAAAACAATCGATAAGAATGGCTGAAGACCTTATTACTCTAATCAGGGGAAGCCACCTTTCCCCCTCTAAGAGACCTAGGACTGATTTTCCTTCTGATTCTTCTGATCAGGACTCTGAAATTTCTGTTTCCTCTGATGACCAGGATTTTCCCTTATCTACCTATGAGGATTCTGATGCAGAGGACTCCATTCCCTCTGCTTTCCCTCCAGAGGATTTCTGTTTTGGTGAAACCTTGCATACTCTTAGGGAGCATTTTCGCTGGGAGAGCCAGGATTACTCTGACTCCGAAAAGAGACTTAGGGATTTTTTACTCCTGCCTCAACACCGGACGTTGGCCATCCCTCCTGTACTGGACATTGTTGATGATGCCTTCTCTGAATCTAGCCTGACCCCTGACACTCTACCTCCTGCTCCCAGAAAGCCTGATGCATATTACAGGGTTCCTGACTCTCACAAGTTCCTCTTTAAAAATCCTACTGCGAATCCTGAGACTATTTCACAGGACCCAAGGGCATTAAGGCTACTACTGCCAAAAATCCTACCCCCTCTGATAGAGATTCCAGGGCGCTGGATAGATGAGATGAGAAGGGTATACACTTCTGCAACTTGGGCCATTAGGGCCTTAAACTGCCAGGTTCATATCTTAAAGTATCAGCAGCATATTATTGGATTGCTTAAACAGAAAATGATGTTGATTCTTGACTGTACTGAAAATAAAGATTTACAGGATTTAATGCATTCTGCTGAACAAGTTGGAAAACATACTTTGGAATGTGGTTTTGATTCATTAGAGGCATCTTGTAGGGCTGCTGTCACTGGGTTTGTACTTAGAAGGCATGCTTGGCGTAAGGAGCAGTGCTTGCCAGATCATGTTAAAGCTAAATTGATGGATGCTCCCTTAAACCAAGACTACCTGTTTGGCAACAAAGCAGAAGTACTTTAAAAGATGGAGGAAAAAGCTAAATCTATACAAACTGTTAAAGATTTCCTGCAAGTACAGCCTCCCAGATTTAGTAGGCATTGGCCCTCTAAGAATTGGTCCTTTCCTGCTTCTTCCAGGCTTTCTCAGTCCAAACCCAGAACCAGCAGAACACCCAGGCTTCTGTCCCAAGGTACTCACAGGACTAAGAAGTGGGGGACTCCCACTTCCAAAGCAGGGAGTAGTAAGACTCCCCCCTATGGTAAACTGTCTCAATGACTTAACTTTAAACCTTCCAAGCCCTGCACAACTGACTGTTCCTTTAGGGGGAAAGATTGCCCTACATGCAAAAAATTGGGAATTCATTACCCAGGGCAAATGGGTTTTAAATAGTTTCCCAAGGATACAGATTCCACTTTCACTCCTTACCAACCCCAAACGGTTGGCCAGATCTACCCCCAAATCAGTGGGCAGAGGCTCAAACGCAAGTTCTCTCTCTCTCTTAAGCATCAGGGCTATTCAACCTGTTCCAGAAGAAGAATGGGGACAAGGTTTCTACTCAAGACTTTTTCTGGTACCCAGAAAAGAAAATTCCTGGTGTCCTATCCTGGACCTGTCTATCATAAACACATTTTTGGTGATCCCAAAATTCAAGATGCTAACTCTTCATCAGCTGCTTCCTATGCTAGGAAAGATCCCAAAATTCAAGATGCTAACTCTTCATCAGCTGCTTCCTATGCTAAGCAAAGATGCCTGGTTGGCAACACTGGATTTAAAGGAAGCCTACCTGCACATCCCAATAAGGGAATCTTACAGAAGATACCTATGCTTCAAAGCAGGCTACATGCACTATCAGATGTTCTTCGTGTTTCACTGTTGCAGACATTACATTTGGGGTAATCTGCTGACAGGTTGCCCTCAGTCGGCCTAATTAACAAAGTCTTGGGTCCTGCGTCGATTGCTGTCCCTTCTTCCATGACGTCAGGTCATCAGTGGTATAAAACATGCAGACAACGCCATTTTCGTCAGTCTTTCTTGCCGCACGGTGCCATAAGCAGTTCACAAGTGCCAGTCGGCCGACTCCTGAAATTTTCGCTTTCGAGTTTCAGAACCGAAGTCTTCAACCTAAAGCTAAGTACCCCGTTGGGGAAACTTTTTCTTGCTCCTTACCGATGTCGGTAAAAGATAATAATTGTATTACTTGTGGGAAGCAAATACCTCCTAAGGATTTCCATTTATACTGTATTCCTTGCCTAGGCCCTGACCACAATGTGCCTTGCTGTCGGTTTTGTGCTAAATTTAATCAACGCACTATTAAGCGTCTGTATATTTTTGCTTCAAAATATTATGGCTCAAGATTTAACTATCCAGAAATGTCATCTGTTAGCAATCCGACTACTGGAATACACAAAAAAAGCAAAGATAAAGACAGAGACAGACCATCGAGGTCCAAAACAGACGAAGCTTCTCCTAAGCCAGTCGCCGGTACTCAGTGAGGCGCTTTCGCAGCCCCTGATACCCACTACCTTTGATTCGCAGGCCTGTACTGAGACCTATTCAGAGTCCAGTGTGCAGCGAGATACTTTAAGTATTGAACCCGTGGATGTCTCTACCTTAGATGGGTCCGTAGCCGCTGAGCATGCACCAGCTTCTGAGGGTGTTTTCAGGCCTAAAGATTTGTATATTAAACCAACACCATCTTCAAAACCTAGGCCAAAATCAACTTCTATGTCTAAAAAAACAATGCTTGGTCCATGTGCACAGGCCCCTATGCCTAAAAAACAAATGATCAAAATGTCTGAGGATTTAATTACCTTGATCAGGGGTTCCCAACCCCCTCCTCCTAAAAGGCCTAAGCAAGGCACTGATTATGAATCATCAGATCAGGTTTCTATTTCTTCTGATTCTCCACTTCTGATCAGGAATTATTTATTCCACCTTATGAGGACTCTGATGCAGAAGATTCCACCCCTTCTGCTTCTCCTCCTGAGGATTTTTTCTTTTGGAGAAACTTTGCATACCTTAAGGGAACACTTTCACTGGGAGAGTCAGGATTTCTCAGAATCTAAAAAGAGACTTAGGGATTTCCTCCTTCTTCCTCAGCATAGGCCTTTGACTATACCTCCTGTTCTAGACATTGTTTATGATGTTTTCTCAGAATCCAGCATGGCTCCTGATTCCCTGCCTCCGGCTCCTAATAAGCCAGACAGATATTACAGGGTTCCTGACTCCCACAAATTCCTCTTTAAAAACCCTTTTGCTGACCCTGAAACCATTTCTCAGGGTCCCAAGGGTGTAAAGGCTTCTACTGCTAAAAATCCTACCCCTTCTGATAGAGACTCCAGGGCACTGGATAGATGGAGTAAGAAGGTTTACACGTCTGCAACCTTGGCAATCAGGGCTTTAAACTGTCGATTTCATATGCTTAAATGTCAGCAGCATGTCATGGGCTTACTTAAACAGAAAATGTTGATTTCTGACTGTGTGGAAAATAGAGTTGCAGGATTTATTGCATTCAGCTGAACAAGTTGGAAAGCATACTTTGCAATGTGGTTTTGATTCCTTGGAGGCCTCTTGCAGGGCCACTGTAACTGGATCTGTAATAAGAAGGCATGCTTGGCTGAAGGAGCAAAATCTGCCTGATCATGTTAAAGCAAAATTGTTGGATGCTCCTTTACAACAGGACAGTCTATTTGGTAAGAAGGCAGAAGAAGTTTTGAAAACGATGGAAGATCAAGCTAAAGCTATGCAGACTGTAAAATATTTCTTACAAGTGCAGCCACCCAGGTTCAGTAGACACTGGCCTGCTAAGAATTGGTCCTTTCCAGTACCCACTAGAGCCACCCAGGTCAAACTCAGACACTCCAAAAGCCCCAGGTTTCAGTCAGAAGGAACTTATAGAACAAAACAATGGGGTGCCTCCACCTCCAAATCTGGAAGTAACAAGGCACCTTCCTACGGTAAACAGTCTCAATGATTTTGCTCTGCAATCACCAAGCACTTATCTTTTGGCCGCCCCTTTGGGGGGAAAACTGGCACTTCGTGCTAGAAATTGGCAACTAATTACCCAGGACAAGTGGATTTTAAATATAGTATCCCAGGGGATACAGATTCCATTTCCACATGTTGCCAATCCCAAATGGATGGCCAGATCTGCCCCCAAATCAGAGGGCAGAGGCCCAGAAACAAGTTATGTCCCTCATGAATATGGGGGCTATTCAGCCAGTACCAGAAAAGGAAAAGGGACAATGTTTTTATTCAAGACTTTTCCTGGTACCCAGTAAAGACAAATCTTGGTGTCCAATACTGGACTTATCCATTCTAAATACATTTCTGGACATTCCAAAATTCAAAATGCAGTCTCTACAAAAGTTACGGCCTATGCTAGGCAAGGATGCCTGGTTGGTAATTCTAGACTTAAAAGAGGCTTACCTGCATATCCCAATCAGGGAATCCTGCAGAAAATACCTCCACTTCAAAGCAGGCTGTTTGCATTACCAGTTCTCTGCACTGCCCTTTGGCTTATCTACTGTGCCCAGGGTCTTCACAAAGTGCCTGGCACCAGTAATTGCGTATTGCAGACAAATATTCAAATTTATCTTTACCTGGACTATTGTCTAATTCAGGCAGAAAACAAGGACACTCTTCTAAAACATCTGGCATTTGTGAAAAGGCTTCGAACTTGTCTAGGGTGCACCATAAACGAAAATAAATCACAACTGGTACCCTCTCAAACAATTACATTCCTGGGTGCAAGCTTGAATACGACTGCCCAGATGACTTACCTTACACCAGAAAACCAAATTCAATTAATGCCTTACTTCAAACAAGTGGCCACAAAAACCCAGCTATCTGCAAGACAAATTCTGCAGGCCTTGGGTTTCATGGCTTCCTGCATTCTAATAATTACATATGCAAGACTGCATGTGAGGAAACTTCAATGGTACCTAAAAAGTTTATGGAGTCAACATTGTCACAGCCTGGAAATGATGATTCCTATCATTCCTTGCCTGCAGCAAGAGTTCCTATGGTGGGCAGAGGCCTGTCACCAAAACAAGGGACTATCATTCATTCTACCCCCTGCCACCCAAACCCTGACTACAGACTCATCAGATTATGCTTGGGGGGCACATCTGGCAGGGAGATGCATTCAGGGCCAATGGAGCCCGAATCAAATGCACCTACATATCAACCAGAAAGAGATGCTAGCTGTAGAGAATGCTCTGACAGCCTTCAAAGACCATCTTCATCCAGGACAACTACTGATAAAAACAGACAACACCACAGTCATGTGGTACATAAACAAGCAGGGGGGTACCCATTCCTTCCCCCTTTGCAGACTAGCCATTGCTTTGTGGAACACGGCCTTGACTTATCAAATACATCTACAAGCTCAATTCCTGCCAGGAAAGCAAAATACTCTGGCAGATGAACTAAGCAGAAATCTTATGGACCCACACGAATGGAAACTGGATCCACAAATCTTCAGCATGTTGACACGCAAATGGGGGAGCCAGACATAGATCTTTTTGTCTCACCCCAAAACTATCAGACAAATTCTGCACAAGAATTCATTACAAAAAAGCTTGGAAAGTGGATGCTCTATCCTTCGGCTGGAAAAAAACTCTGTCTATGCCTTTCCCCCTCTGCCTCTGCTCTCCAAGGTCTTACTAAAAGTCAGCCAGGAAAAAACAAAAATGATTCTGATTGCTCCAGACTGGCCTCACCAACACTGGTACCCGCTCCTACGCAATATGCCACACCTTCCTCCGTGGTACCTGACTCCGACTCCTTATCTACTGTCTCAGCAAAACTATCAAATTCTTTACACTCGGCTCCAAACTCTGAATCTTGCAGCATGGTTAATCAACTAATTTCACCAGTTACATCTCTCAGCAAACATGTGATGGATGTCATTTTGTAAGCTAGAAGGCCTAGTACTAGAAAATCTTATGCTGATAAATGGAAAAGATTCTGTGCCTGGAACCAGGCACAAGGAATAAGCATAGCAATGCCCAATATTCCTCAAATTCTGCAATATTTAACTGAGATGCTTCACAAGGGCCTATCTTTCTCTTCCATAAAAATCCATGCCTCTGCCATTTGAGCTCATTACAATACAGAGCCTCCCCTCTTTTTTCATCTTCTGCTAAAGCAGCATCTCCGAGGGCCCAAAAATTTATGACCTCCCAGGAGAGCACCAACTCCTGCATGGGACCTCAATTTTGTGTTGCAAAAGCTCACCTTACCGCCTTTTGAGCCAGCTGCTACTGCAAACATAAATTTTCTCTCTTGGAAGACAGCTTTTCTTTTAGCAGTCACTTCAGCTAGAAGGATTTCAGAACTACAGGCTCTCATGACAGTGGAGCCTTTTATTATCTTTTATCCAGACAAGGTGGCGCTCAGGACCAAGCCATCCTTTATGCTTAAAGTGGTATCTAGTGTGGATCTTAATCAGACCATTCATCTGCCAACTTTTTTCCCAAATCCACAGAACAAGGGTGAGCAGATTCTGCATTCATTGGATGTACACAGACAACTAAGATTCTACTTAAACAGGACAAAATCTCCATGTGAGCAATTACTGGTGGCATTTGCTGCAGGGGCAGAGGGAAAGGCTATTTCAAAGCAGACTATTTCAAAATGGATATGCCATTGTATTCATTTCTGCTATATGCACCATGGCAAACCTGTTCTTCAGGGGATCAGATCCCATTCCACCAGGGCTGCATCTACTTTTGCAGCCTTTCTCAGAGGAGTTCCTACCAGAGAAATTCTAGAAGTGGCTACCTGGAGCTCAGTTCATACATTCACCAAACATTACCATGTACCTCTCTTCTCTAAATCCAGAGCAGGTTTTGCCACTGCTGTCCTGCAGGGCCTTATAGCTGCTCCTAATGCTCCATCCTCCCAACCATAGAGTTGGGATTCTACCCAAATGTAATGATTGCAACAGTGAAACATGAAGAACATAATGCAGTTGTGTACACTTACCATAAATGTAGATGTTCAAGTGTATTCACTGTTGCAGTCCGGGTTACCCATCCGCCAGCCCCCTGTTTTTTCCTTTACTATATACCTCTTCTTTCTTTTACTATGCTCAAAAGCCTTTTTGGTGTATTTGCTTATATTTGGAGGTATATTTGTATTCCAAATTACATGCTTATATATTTACATATGATGAAAATGGCATCGGCTGCATGTTTTATACCCCTGATGACCTGACTTCATGGAAGAAGGGACGGCAACCGACACAGGACCCAAGACTTTGTTAATCAGGCTGACTGAGGGCAACCTGCCAGCAGATTACCCCAAATGTAGTTACTGCAACAGTGAATACACTCTAACATCTACATTTATGGTACGTGTACACAACTGTACTTTCTCTGCACTGCCCTTTGGCTTATCTACTGCACCCAGGGTATTCACAAAGTGCCTAGCTCCAGTCATTGCATTTTGCAGGCAAAGAAATATTCAAATATACCCATACCTGGGGACGATTGTCTAATTCAGGCAGAAAGCCAGGACTTACTATTAAATCATCTGGCATTTGTAAGGAAATTGTTAACTTCTCTGGGGTACACCATAAACTAAAAGAAATCACATCTTGTACCCTGCCAACAAATTATATTCCTGGGAGCAAGCTTGAATACAACTTCCCAAGATGGCCTACCTTATACCAGAGAAACAAGTTCATTAGACAGCCTACTTCAAACTACTGGCCACAAAAACCTAGCTATATGCAAGGAAAATACTGCAAGCCCTGGGGTTCATGGCCTCCTGCATTCTACTAATTCCATATGCAAGACTGCATATGAAGAAACTACAATGGTATCTAAAAAGCCTGTGGTGTCAACATTCTCAGGATCTAGAATCAATGATTCCTATCATACCTTGTCTACAGATAGAGTTCCTTTGGTGGGCAGAGACCTACCACCAAAACAAGAGACTTCCATTCACTCTACCCCCTGCTGCTAAAACCCTAACAGACGCATCAGACTATGCATGGGGGGCTCACTTGGCAGGGAAGTGCATTCAGGGCAAATGGAACCCAAGTCAAATGCACATGCATATCAATCAAAAAGAAATGTTAGCTGTGCAGAATGCTCTGACAGCTTTCAAGGACCACATTCTTCCAGGACAATTATTGGTAAAGACAGATAACACCACTGTTATGTGGTACATAAACAAGCAGGGAGGAACCCACTCGTATCCTCTCTGCAGACTAGCCATGGCTCTGTGGAACACAGCTTTAAGCTACCAAGTGCACCTACAGGCTCAGTTCCTGCCAGGAAAGCTAAATACACTGGCAGACTACCTAAGCAGAAAGCTCATGGACACACACGAGTGGAAACTGGAACCAAAGATATTCAACATGTTGAGAAACAAATGGGGGAGTGCAGAGATAAACCTGTTTGCCTCCCCTCAGAACTACCAATTGGACAAATTCTGCACAAGGACTCCCCCCCAAACAAGCTTGGAAAGTGAATGCCCTGTCCTTCACCTGGAAAAACCCATCAGTCTATGCCATTCCCCTTCTGCCTCTCCTCTCCAAGGTGCTACTAAAGATCAAACAGGACAAACCAAGGACAATGCTGATTGCACCAGACTGGCCATGCCGACACTGGTACCCCCTCTTGCCCAGTGTGTCACTGCTGGCACCATGGCACCTGCCTCAGACTCCTGCCCTACTGTCCCAGCAGAAGGGCCAGATTCTGCACCCACAGCTTCAAACCCTGAACCTGGCAGCCTGGCTAATTACCTGATCTCTCCGTTAACCATCCCTCAGTAAGCAAGTGATGGATGTCATTCTGGAGGCAAGGAGGCCTCGTAATAGAAAATCCTATGCTGAAAAATGGAAAAGATTCTCTTCCTGGAGCCAAACTAGGGATGGGCACAGCAGCGCCCAGTTTACCTCAGATTCTTCAATACTTAACTGAGATGCTTCACGAGGGTTTTTCCTTTTCCTCCATCAAAATTCATGCCTCAGCCATTTCAGCTCATTACAATACATAGCCACCCCTCATCTCTCATCCACTGCTGAAGCAGTTCCTCAGAGGGGCCAAAAACTTAAGGCCACCCAGGAGAGCCCCTACTCCAGCCTAGGACCTTAACTTTGTCCTGGAAAAGCTCACTTCACCTCCCTTTAAGCCAGCTGCAAATGCAGAGTTGAAATTCCATTCTTGGAAAACAGCCTTCCTTCTAGCCATCGCTTCAGCAAGAAGGGTGTCTGAATTACAGGCTCTCATGACAGTGGAGCCTTTCATCATCTTTCATGCGGACAGGGTGTCCCTCAGGACCAATCCCTCCAATCAGTCCATTCATTTGCCAACCTTTTCTAATCCACAGAACAAAGGGGAATGACTACTGCACTCCTTAGACGTGCACAGACAACTTAGATTTTACTTGGACAGAACTAAACCTGTCAGGAAATCTGAACAGCTTCTGGTTGCATTTGCTGCAGGGGCAGACGGGAAGTCCATTTCAAAGCAAACCATTTCTAAGTGGATAGGCCACTGCATTCATTTCTGCTATAAGCGCCATGGAAAACTCACCCCACAGGGGATAAGACCACATTCAACCAGGGCTGCATCTACCTCCTTTCTCAGAGGTGTCCCTACCAGGGACATCCTAGAAACTGCTACGTGGAGTTTTGTACATACTTTCACCAAGCATTACCACTTGCCAATTTTTTTCTAAATCCATAGCTGGTTTTGCCACTGCAGTCTTGCAGGGCCTTATAGCTGGTCCTAATGCTGTCTAATTACTCCTCCCATCCTTAACTTTGGGAATCTACCCAAATGTGTTGACTGTAACAGTGAAATATGAAGAACATAGTACAGTTGTGTACACTTACCATAAATGTAGATGTTCGAGTGTATTAACTGTTGCAGTCCTGGTTACCCTCCCTCCAGCCCCCTGACTTCTATTGACTATACCTCTACTGTTTGCTATGCTTAAAGCTTTTTGGTGTATTTGATTTTTTGTTGGAGGTGTAACCTTGTCTATAATTGCTTCCCATTATGGGGGCACCTGACATCTGGGGCAAGAAAAACTGATGTAATGGCGTCAGCTGCATGCTTTATACCGCTGACTACCTGACGTCATAGAAGATGAGACATCATCCGATGCAGGACCCAGGACTTTGATAATCAGGCCGACTGAGGGCTACTGCAAGCAGATAACCCAAATGTGATGACTGCAACCAGTGAATACACTCAGACATCTACATTTATGGTAAGTGTACACAACTATACTTTCTCTGCACTTCCCTTTGGCTTCTCCACTGCTCCCAGAGTTTTCACAAAATGCCTGGCTCCAGCCATTTCTTTTTGCAGACAAAGAAATATTCAAATTTATCCTTACTTGGACCGCCTGATTCAGGCAGACAGAAAAAGCTGTTACAGCACCTGACATTTGTAAAGGACCTA
This sequence comes from Protopterus annectens, assembly GCF_019279795.1. NCBI lineage: Eukaryota > Metazoa > Chordata > Ceratodontiformes > Protopteridae > Protopterus > Protopterus annectens. The sequence continues at coordinate 674,317,636 of NC_056729.1, forward strand.
CTAATCTCGCTGGGGTACACTATCTACGAGAAGAAATCCAAACTTGTCTCCAGTCAAACAGTTGTATTCCTGGGAGCAAGCCTGGACATGGCCTCCCAGATGTCATTTCTAACTCCAGAAAAACAAGCCTATCTAACAGGCTACTTCTCTCAACTGGATACCAGAACCCAGTTATCCGCAAGGAAAATACTGCAAACTCTAGGGTTCATGGCCTCCTGCATTCTACTAATTCCATATGCCAGACTGCATATGAGGAAACGTCAGTGGTACCTAAAGGCTTTGGTGTCAACTTTCACAGGACCTGGAAACTATTACACCCTGTCTAAGGAAAGATTTTCTTTGGTGGGCAGCAGCTTGCAACCACATTGCCACAGTAGTCAGGAAATCCTTCTATGTGGCACACCATCACAAAAGGTTTCTCATCCAGGAAAAAAGTGGTCATTGCTCCCCTCTACTCGTCACTCATTAGACCCATTGTAGAGTACAACTCCCCTTTTGGTATGTACCTCACAAGACATCTACAACAACTGGAAAGGCCACAGAAATACCTCACAAAGAGGATTACTGGCCTCAAACAAATGCTGTATGCAAACCGTCACAAAAACTCCAGCTTTACTCCGTCGCATATCACCTACTCCGAGGAAATCTCTGCCTAACATACAAAGCTATGTCAAATGCAGAGCCATTGGACATGCTCCACTTAAAGAAATTCCAATCCCTCCAAGCTACACGCTCTAGGGACCTAAACCTTGTCACCACAATAAACAGAACATGCTGGAGGGATAGATTCCTGTCCCAGAGACTTCCCATACTCTGGAACAACCTACCTAGCTATGTCAAACAAAGCTCCTCATTAGCACTCAAGAAAAATCTTGATGATTGGATGGGAAATAGGAAATTCACCCCGGGGAGCACCTCTGTGGCTCTGCTTGACAGGGGCACAGGAAAATAATTTTCTTGGGTGGAGAAAGCCACGGTACTTTTTGGTTAGGCTTGTATAGGCCCTAGGGCTGATAGCCTAGTACCTACCTATGAACAAGGGACTTCCCTTTTCACAATCCCACACTGCCCAGACCTTAAGCACAGACTCATCAGATTATGCCTGGGGTGCTCACCTGAATGGCAGGTGCATTCAGGGCCATTGGAGCCAAAACCAAATTCATCTGCACATCAACCAAAAAGAGATGCTAGCTGTTCAGCATGCCCTGACAGCTTTCAGTTCCTTGCTCTCACCGGGGCCTCTACTTGTCAAAACTGACAACACCACAGTAATGTGTTACATCAACAAGCAGGGGGGAACCCACTTTTAACCTCTCTGCAGGCTAGCCATGGCCCTTTGGAACATGGCCTCGGCCATGCATATTCATCTGCAAGCTGAATTCCTGCCAGGCAACCAAAACTCCCTGGCAGACAACTTAAGCAGAAATCTCGTAGACCCACATGAGTGGCAATTAAACCACAGCACCTTCAACCTTGTAATCTAAAAATAGGGTATCCCAAAGGATGACCTATTTGGCTCCCCTTACAACCACCAGCTCAACAAAGTCTGCACCATGGAACCTCACAGCAAAGCCCGGAAAGTGGATGCCCTATTGTTCCAGTGGGCAAACCTCTCAATCTATGCATTTTCCCCTGTACCTCTTTTGACCAGAGTATTACTCAAAATAAGGGAGGAAAGACCAAGGGCAATCCTGATTGCCCCAGACTGGCCACGCCAACACTGGTATCCACTACTGTACAGTCTGTCCCTGTTGCCTCCATGGCACCTACCCCAGATTCCAACTCCCCTGACTCAGCAGGAGGGAGAGTTCTTGCATCCACAGTTGCAGACACTGAACCTATCACCCTGGCTTATTCGTTGACTTCTCCTCCAGTTGCCATCCTAAGCAAACGAGTCCTGGATGTCATACCTGAAGCCAGATGACCCAATACTAGAAAATCCTATGCTGACAAGTGGAGAAGGTATTGTTCATGGATCCAGACTAAAGGTGCTGACCCAGCACAAGCCCTCCTTACCTCTCATCCTGGATTACCTAGCAGAACTACTCCACAGGGGCCTATCCTTCTCTTTCATTAAAATCCATGCCTCTGCCATCTCTACACATTACAGCACTGAGCCACCTTTCTTCTCACACCCTCTCATCAAAAATTCCTGAGAGGGGCTAACAACTTAAGGCCACCAAGAAGAGCCCCTACTCCTGCTTAGGACCTTAACTTTGTGTTGGAAAAGCTCATGCCCCCCCCCCCCCTTTGAGCCTGCAGCTTCAGCAGAGTTAAAATTCCTCTGTTGGAAAACAGCCTTTCTTCTGGCCATCACTTCAGCTAGAAGAGTGTCTGAGCTACAAGCACTTGTGGCTGTGGAACCTTTCATCATTTTTTATGCCAACAGGGTCTCCCTCAGGACTAACCCAACTTTCATGCCTAAGGTGGTGCCCAGTCTGTCTCTCAACCAATCTATTCATTTGCCCACCTTTTTCTCTAATCCTCAAAATAAGGGGGAAAGGATCCTGCACTCTTTAGATGTACACAGACAGCTCAGATTCTACCTGGATAGTACTAAGTCCTTTAGGAAATCTGACCAGTTGCTAGTCAGCTTTGCACCAGGGACAGAGGGCAAAGCCATATCAAAACAAACCATCTCCAAATAGATAGCACACTGCATCCATTTCTGTTACAACCACCATGGGAAACCACCCCCACTGTGGGTCAGAACACATTCAACTAGGGCAACTTCAACCTCTACAGCCTTTCTCTGAGGAGTCCCTACCAGGGACATCCTAGAAGCTGCAACATGGAGTTCTATCCATACCTTCTCCAAGCATTACCACCTGCCTATCTTTTCCAAGTCCAGGGCAGGCTTTACAACCGTAGTCGTGCAGGGCATTCTAGTCAGCCCCAACTCTTCTTGACTCCCTCGACCCGATCCTCCGCTTTGGAAATCAACCTAAGTGTGATGACTGCAATAGTGAAACATGAAGAACATAGTACAGTTGTGTACACTTATAAATGTAGATGCTTGAGTGTATTCACTGTTGCAGTCCTGGTTTTCCACCCTCCAGCCCCCTTGTCTCTTTCTCTCTTCCTAACCCTATTGGCATTTACTTTCTACTGGTGGTGTTACTCAACCATAACTTAACTGCCTTTTGGGAGCTCCTGACATTTTGAGCAAGAAAAAGTGATGTAATGGCGTTGGCTGCCTGTCTTTATACCACTGACGACCTGACATCAGTCCTGGAGTGACAGCAACCAACGCAGAAATACTAAGCTTCTGGTATTTGCATCGACTGAGGGCTACCTCTGGAAGGATAACCCAAGTGTGATGACTGCAACAGTGAATACACTCAAACATCTACATTTATGGTAAGTGTACACAACTCTACTTTTCCAAACCACACTGTGAAGTTGCAGGTGAGGATGCTGTCTATCTTACCTCTGTAGAAGGTGGAGAGAATATGAGGAGGAAGCTTAGCTTTTTTCAACCTTCTTAAAAAGTGCATATGTTGGTGCGCTTTCCTGACCAGTTGGCTGGTGTTTCCCGACCATGAGAGATCCTCTGGTATGTGTACACCCAGGAATTCCATACGCTTAACCCTCTCCACACCCACCATTGATCCTGAGCACTGGGTGATTTGTTGTCCCTTTCCTGAAGTTGATAATCTCTTTGGTCTTTCTTACATTTAGGTCAAGGTTGTTCCTCTCACACCATTTGATCAGAGGTGACACCTCCTCTCTGTACACCCTATCATCCTCATTTGTGATGTGCCCCAAGACTGTGGTGTCATCACCAAACTTGATATAGTTGGACTTGTGCTTAGCATAGCAGATGTGGGTCAGGATGGTGAATAACAGTGTATTGAGAACACATCCCTGTGGAACCCCGGTGTTAATCATGATGCACTTTGATGTGTTCTTACCTGAACACAGCCTCTGTGATCTCTCAGTCAGGAAGTCCAGGATCCAGTTAGAGAGATGTTTACTCATTCCTAAATATGCCAGTTTTCCTGTCAGCTGCATTGATACCACTGTATTAAATGCAGAGCTGAAGTCTATAAACAGCATCCTCACATAGTTGTCTTTGCCCTCTAAATGCTCAAGAGAAATGTGTAGTGCTACTAATATGGCATCAGCTGTGCATCAGTTAGCTCTGTACGCAAGCTGCAGAGGGTCAAAAATCAGGAGGTGCTCATGATGAAAGATGCTTTTTGATCAGCCACTGAAAGCATTTCATAACAGTGGATGTCAGAGTGACTGTTCTGTAATCATTTGGGCTGGAGGGAGTGTTTTTTTAGGTAGTGGGATGATGTTAGATTCCTTGTAGCATGAACAAACTTTTGCCATGGCAAGAGAGGCATTAAATATTTCCTTGACCATTGTGCATAGTTGATCAGAACAGGCTTTTCACACCTTGCCCTTTATGTTATCTGGGCCAGCAGCCTTCCTGGGGTTCAGTCTCCTTAGCTCTCTTCTTACCTCCTCTGTGCTGAGGCTGAGTATTACATTCTTCTCATCAGTAGGTAGCTTTAGTGCCAGCCTGTTTCTTTCCTCAAATCAACCAAATATATTCAAACTGTCCAGGAATTTGATGCTGTCCTCACACTGTGCTGACCTGATTTTGTAGTCGGTGATCTGTATGCCTTACCATAGTCTCCTTGCATCCTTCATGTCTTAGAAGTGGCTGTGTACCTTTCTGACATACTCCCTCTTAGCCTCCTTTATACTCCTCCTCAGATTACATCTTGCTACACTTAGGGCTGTTTGTCCTTAGCCCTGTAAGCTGTGTTTCTCTCCTTCAGAAGCTCATATACCTTAAGGGTGAGCCATGGCTTCTGGTTAGCTCTAATATTGATATTCTTGGTATTTGTTACCCCATCAACACCGTTTGAAGTGTATGCTAGCACTACCTCAGTGTATTCATCAGTGTTAAGATGCTGATTCACTGTGACTGCCTCCTTAAACATAGCCCAGTGGGTTCTTTCAAAACCGTCTTGGAGAGCTTCCATAGCCCCCTCGGGCCATACCCTGATTTGTTTCTTTGTGGGATTCTGTCTAACCAGTGCAGGTTTGTAAGCTGGCGATAGCAAGATGGTTTAATGGTCAGTTTCCCATTTGTGGAAGTTGCACTGCCTTTTAAGCTTTCTTAAAGTTTATGTACACCTTGTCCAGAATATTTATCACTCCTTGTTGGAACATCCACATAGTGATGGTAGTGCTTGAGAGTACATGATCTTCATGTTTCACTGTTGCAGTCATCATATTTGGGTTATCTGCCTGCGGGTAGCCCTCAGCCAGACTAAATAGCAGAGTCTTGGATTCCTATGTCTGATACTGTCCCTTCTTCCATGACGTCAGGGGTATAAAACATGCAGCCGATGCCATTACATCAGTCTTTCTTGCTGCGAGGTGCCTGAAGCAGAAGCAGTTCGCAAGTGCCGGTTGGCTGACTCCCGAAATTTTCGTTTTTAAGTTTCAGAACCGAAGTCTTTAAAACAGCTAAGTTACCCCATTGAGGATCCTTTTTCTTGCTCTTAACCGATATCAGTAAAAGTTAATTGTATTACCTGTGGAAAGCAAATACCTCATAAAGATTTTCATTTGTATTGCATTCCTTGCTTAGGCCCAGACCACAACATCCCTCGCTCTTGGTTTTGTGCCTTGTTTAACCCCCGAACTATTAGTCGTCGGTCTATATTTGCAGCAAATTATTTTTGTACTCAGTATAACTATCCAGAAATGGCTTCGGTAAGCCATATTCCAAAAAAAGTAAGGATAAAGACAGACAGACTGCATAGGTCCAAAACTGCCGATGATGCTTCCGTTAAGCTAGTCGCCAGTCCACCAGTACTCAGGTGTTTTTGCAGCCCCTGATACCCACTACGTCACATTCGCAGGCCTCTACTGACACCCATACGGAGTCCGGTATGCTGCAAGATGCTTTTTCGACTGTGGAACCTGCAGATGTCTCGGTTGGGTCCAGAGCTGCTGTGCAGGCACTGGCTTCTGAGAGTGTATTCAGGCCTACAGACTTGCATTTTAAACCAATGCCATCTTCTTCATCCAGGCCTAAAACTCAACCCATGCCTAGAAAACTAACATCCAAACCGCATGCTCAGGCCCATATGCTTAAAAAACAAATGCTTAGAATGGCTGAAAACCTTATTACCTTAATTAAGGGAAGCCAGCCTTGCACCTCTAAGAGACCTAGAACTGATTTTCCTCCTGATTCTTCTGATCAGGAATCCGATATTTCTGTTTCTTCTGATTACCAGGGTTTGCCCCTACCTATGAGAATTCTGATGCAGAGGATTCCATTCCCTCTGCTTCCCCTCCAGAAGATTTTTCTTTTGGGGAAACCTTGCACACTCTTAGGGAGCATTTCCTTTGGGAAAGCCAGGATTACTCTGACTCCAAAAAGAGGCTTAGGGAATTCTTACTCCTCCCTCAACACATGCCTTTAGCTATCCCGTCTGTTCTGGGCATTGTGGATGATGCTTTCTTGGAATCTAGCCTTTCCCCAGACACTTTACCTCCAGCTCCCAGAAAACCTGACCGGTATTACAGAGTACCTGACTCCCTCAAGTACCTCTTCAAGAATCCTACTGCGGATCCAGAGACCATTTCCCACGGACCAAAGGGCATTAAGGCTACTGCTGCCAAAAACCCTACCCCTTCTGATAGAGATTCTAGAGCCTTGGACAGATTGGGTAAGAAGGTATATACTTCTGCTACTTTGGCCATTAGGGCTTTAAATTGCCAGTTTCATATGTTAAAAGTACCAGCAGCATATTATGGGACTACTTAAACAGAAAATGATGATGATTCCTGACTGTGCTGAACACAAAGAATTACAGGATTTAATGCATTCTGCAGTACAAGTTGGTAAACATACTTTGCAATGTGGTTTTGACTCTTTAGAAGCATCTTGCAGGGCTGCTGTCACTGGGTCTGTATTTAGAAGGCATGCTTGGCTTATAAGAGCAAAACTTGCCGCTTCATGTTAAAGCTAAATTACTGGATGCACCCTTAAACCAAGACCACCTGTTTGGCAACAAAGCAGAAGTCCTCAAGAAGATGGAGAAAAAAGCTAAATCTATGCAAACTGTTAAAGATTTCCTACAAGTACAGCTTCCCAGATTTAGTAGGCATTGGCCTTCAAAGAATTGGTCCTTTCCAGCCTCTTCCAAGCCTTCTCAGTCCAAACTCGGTAACAACAGACCACCTAGGACACAGTCTCAGGCTACGCACAGACCTAAGCAGTGGGGGTGCTCCCACTTCCAAAGCAGGGAGTAGTAAGACACCCCACTATGGGAAAGTGGAACAATGACATAACCTTAACCCTTCCAAGCCGTGCTCAGCTGCCTGCTCCCTTAGGAGGAAAGCTCACCCTGCATGCAAAAAACTAGGAACTCATTACCCAGGACAAATGGGTTTTGAATATAGTTTCCCAAGGATACAGATTCCAGTTCCACACCCTACCAACCCCAAATGGTTGGCCAGACCTACCCTCAAATTATTGGGCAGAGACTCAACAGCAGGTTCTCTCTCTTCTAAGTATCATGGCTATTCAACCTGTCCCTGCAGAAGAAAAAGGACAAGGTTTTTATTCAAGACTTTTCCTGGTACACAAAAAAGACTGCTCGTGGCATCCTATCCTGGACCTCTCTATTCTAAACACTTTTTTGGTAATCCCAAAATTCAAGATGCTAACACCTCAACAGCTGCTTCCTATGATAGGCAAAGATGCCTGGTTGGCAACCTTAGACTTAAAGGAAGCTTACCTGCTCATTCCAATAAGGGAATCTTGCAGGAAATACCTACGCTTCAGGGCAGGCTCCATGCACTTTCAGTTCTCTGCACTTCCCTTTGGCTTATCTACTGCGCCCAGGGTATTTACAAAGTGTCTAGCTTCAGCCATTGCATTTTGCAGGCAGAAAAATATTCAAATATACCCATACTTGGACAATTGTCTGATTCAGGCAGAAAGCCAGGAATTGCTATTAAAACATCTGGCATTCATAAAGAAACTTCCAAACTCACTGGGGTACACCATAAATGAAAAGAAATCTCGCCTAGTACCCTGCCAACAAATTGTATTCCTGGGCGAAAGTTTGAATACAACTTCCCAGATGGCTTTCCTCACTCCAGAGAAACAAGTTTGACGATCTACTTCAAACTACTGTCCACAAAGGCCCAGCTATCTGCAAGGAAAATTCTGCAAGCCCTGGGGTTCATGGCCTCTTGCATTCTACTAATTCCATATGCAAGACTGCATATGAGGAAACTGCAATGGTATCTAAAAAGCCTATGTTGTCAACATTTTCAGGACCTTGAATCAATGATTCCTATAATTCCTTGTATAAAGACAGAGTTCCTTTGGTGGACAGAGGCCTGCTACCAAAACAGGGGGCTCCCTTTCACTCTACCCCCTGCCGCCCAAATCCTAACAGACGCATCAGACTATGCATGGAGGGCTCACTTGGCAGGGCAGTGCATTCAGGGCAAATGGAACCCGAGACAGGTGCACCTGCATATCTACCAAAAAGAAATGTTAGCTGTACAGAATTCCCTGACAGCCTTCAAGGACCAATTATTGGTAAAGAGCGACAACACCGCAGTTATGTGGTACATAAGCAAGGGGGAACCCACTCATACCCTCTCTACAGACTACCCATGGCTCTGTGGAACACAACCTTGAGCAACCAAGTGCACCTACAAGCTCAATTCCTGCAGGCAAGCTAAATTCACTGGCAGATGACCTAAGCAGAAATCTCATGGACCCACACGAATGGAAACTGGAACCAAAAATATTCAAACTCTTCTTTTGTGATTAGTTGAGCCTCGTAGAAAGATTTTCTAACCACTTTGGCAATGTGATTATCAAAGGTGAGATTACTATCTACTTGGGTCCCCAGATCCCTTATTACGTCTTCCGTATGTAGGGGACTACCACCTATGTGGTAGTTTGTGGGTACTTTGTTTTTTCCAAAGGGGAAGACAATGCACTTTTTGGCATTTAGCTTGAGGCCATGATTTTGACACCAGGTATCCATCTCAGTTGAGACCCTTTTGGAGGATGTCTGTGTCAGCTGGAGAGTCAATTATAGCCCCTAGTTTACAGTCGTCTGCGCACTTGGTCAGCCATATGTTCTTGAGGAACCAATGGGGGACCCCAGAGAGAGACCTGTTTGCCTCCGCTCAGAACTGCCAATTGTTCAAATTCCACACAAGGACTTCCCACAGTCAAGCTTGGAAAGTGGATACCCTGTCCTTTACCTGTGAAAGCCTCTCAGTTTATGCATTTCCCCCTCTGCCTCTCCTTTCGAAAGTTCTGCTAAAGATCAAACAGGACAAACCAAGGACAATACTGATTGCACCAGACTGGCCATGCCAGCACTGGTACCCCCTCTTGCGCAATATGACACTGCTGGAACCATGGCACCTGCCTCAGATCCCCTTCCCTGCTGTCCCAGCAGGCGGGCCAGATTCTGCACCCTCAGCTTCAAACCCTGAACCTTGCAGCCTGGTTAATTCCTTGAGCTCTCCAGTAGCATCCCTAAGTAAGCAGGTGCTAGAGCTCATTCTGGAGGCAAGGAGATCTAGTACTAGAAAATCCTATGCTGAAAGGTGGAAAAGAATACTGTTCCTGGAGCCAGACTCGGGATGGGCACAACAGTGCCCAGCTTACCTCATATTCTTCAGTACTTAACAGAAATGCTCCACAAGGGCCTATCCTACTCGTGAATTAAAATTCATGCCTCTGCCATTTCAGCACATTATAATACTGAACCACCCCTCCTCTCTCACCCCCTGCTAAAGCAATTCCTCAGAGGGGCCAAAATTTTAAGACCCCCCCCCAGGAGAGCCCCTGCTCCAGCCTGGGACCTTAACTTTGTATTGGAAAAGCTCACTCTCCCTCCTTTTGAGCCAGCTGCAACTGCAGAGTTTAAATTCCTTTCTTGGAAAACAGCCTTCCTTCTAGCCATCATTTCAGCAAGAAGAGTGTCTGAATTATGGGCCCTCATGGCAGTTGAGCCCTTCATTATCTTCCATGCAGACAGGGTTTCCCTCAGGACCAATCCTTCCTTTATGCCCAAAGTGGTGTCTAGTGTGGCCCTTAATCAGACCATTCATTTGCCTACCTTTTTTCCCAAATCCACAAAACAAAGGAAAACAAATACTGCACTCTTTGGATGTGCACAGACAACTTAGATTTTATTTGGACAGGACGAAGCCTCTCAAAATCTGAACAGCTGCTAGTTGGCTTTGCCACAAGGGCAGTGGGGAAGGCCATTTCAAAGCAAACCATTTCTAAGTGGATAGCCGATTGCATTCATTTCTGCTATAAGCACCATGAAAAACATACCCCATAGGGGATAAGATCACATTCCATCAGGGCTGCATCTACCTCTACAGCCTTTTTCAGAAAACATCCTAGAAGCTGCTACCTGGAGCTCTGTACATACCTACACCAAGCATTACCACATGCTTATTTTTTCTAAATCCAGAGCTGGTTTTGCCACTGTAGTATTGCAGGGCTTAATAGCTGGCCCTAATGCTCTCTAACTTTCTCCTCCCTTCCTTAGCTTTGGGAATCAACCCAAGTGTGATGACTGCAACAGTGAATCATGAAGAACATAATACAGTTGTGTACACTTACCATAAATGCAGATGTTCAAGTGTATTCACTGTTGCAGTCCTCCTTACCCTCCCTCCAGCCCCCTGACTTCTCTTGGCTCTACCCTTCTTTCTTGTTTGGTGCATTTAAGCTTTCTGGTGCATTTCCTTTTTGTTGGAGGGGTACCATAACATATAATTGCTTCCCATTGTGGGGCACCTGACATCTGGGGCAAGAAAAACTGATGTAATGGCATCGACTGCATGTTTTATACCCCTGATGACCTGATATCATGAACGAAGAGACCACATCCAATGAAGGAATCCAAGACTCTAGTATTCAGGCCAGCTGAGGGCTTACCTGCAGGCAGATAACCCAAATATGATGACTGCAACAGTGAATACACTCTAACATCTACATTTATGGTAAGTGCACACAACTGTACTTTCTTCGTGTTTCACTGTTGCAGTCGGTTGCTGTGGCTCCAGGACTGACGTCAGGTCGTCATGGGTATAAAAACAGGCAGCCAACACCATTACACCAGTCTTTCTTGCCAAGGAGCCAGAAGCAGTTGGCAAGTGCCAGTCGGCCACTGCCTAAATTTTCATTTACGAATTGAGTAATCCTAAAGTCTTCTAAAGCTAAGTACCTCATTGGGGGATACTTTTTTCTTGCTCCAACTGATGTCAGAAAAAGTTAACAGTTGTCTTGCCTGTGGAAAGCAAATACCACACAGAGATTTTCATTCTTACTGTGTCACCTGTTTAGGCCCAGACTACGACGTACCTCTCTGTCAGTTTTGTGCCCTGTTCAATGCCCAAACCATTCGTCGTTGGGCTCTCATTGTCGCTAAATTCTTTTGCTCTCGATCTCCGTATTCTGAAATGGCTTCGGTAAGCAATCTAACTACCGATATTCCGAAAAAATGTAAGGATAAAGACAGGGACAGACCGCATAGGTCCAAAGCTGCCGACACTTCCATTAAGCTAGTCGCCAGTTTGCCTGTACTCAGTGAGGCATTTTCACAGCCCCTTATGCCCACTTCAGTGGATTTTCAGGCCTCTACCGAGACCCATTCAGAGTCCGGTATTCTGCGAGACTCTTCTTCAACTATGGAACCTGTGGATTTCTCTACCTTGGATGGGTCTAGAGCTGCTGTGCAGGCACCGGCTCATGAGGCAGTTCTTCGCACTACCGATGTTTGACTCAAACCAATGACTTTTTTATCTATAACTACCGAGTTTCTTAGGCTAAGAGTACATGCTACACCTAGAAAACCGTCAACCAAAGTGTATGCACCTGCTCCCATGCCATGACAAATGCTTAGAATGGCAGAACACCTTATGCTGATTAGGAGAAGTCAGTTTTCCCCTAAGAGGAAAAGAGACCAGTCCCCTGCACCTTCAACAGCCCAGGAGTCTGATGACTCTGAGGTATCTGATTATGAAGACATGCGCTTATCTACTTATGAGGATTCAGATGCAAAGGAATCCATTCCCTCTGCCTCTCCTCCAGAGAATTTTTTTTTTTGGTGAAACCTTACAAACTTTAAGAGAGCATTTCTACTGGGAATGCCAAGACTATCCTCAGTTCAAAAAGAGATTCAGAGAATTCCTAGACTTGTCACAGCACAGGCCTCTAGCATCCTGGAACTTGATGATGATGTTTTCATGGAGTCCAGTCTTACTCCTGAGACTTTACCTCCTGACCCTAGGAAACCAGACCGGTACTACAGAGTACCTGACACACTCAAATTTCTTAAAACAAAAGATAAGCGATGCTCCACACCATAAAACTTAACTGAACAATTTATTTAAGACTATGATAGTGACAAAACAACAAACAGAAATACAGAGGACAAGTGCTTTCAGCTATTAAAGCCTTCTTCAGATCCACATTCAAAAACCACTTCAACATAATATAAAGCTTCTATCAGCCAATGACAAATATGTTAATATCATGTTTTAGCCTAGCCAATAAAGGTGCTTATACAAGCAACTTTATCATCCAATGTACTAGACTGTTCTAATGAACTTTACTTAACCAATAAAGGTAAAGATGTAAATCAGACTTCACTTTCCTAAATATTGGCTTAAGCTAGCTAATAGAAGTAAAAATGTAAATCAAACTTCTCTTCTGTATGGATCGATAGTTCACATCACATTTATATAAGAAACTACTTGCCAATATCATTTTCTAATACTTTGGTAGTTAGAATACCTATAATATGCAAAATTCACTTAATAAAAACGCACCCTTAAAACCATATATTAAAACATAAGCAAGCCTTACATTTGCTAAAATCTAAATACTTAAAATTAATGCATTGGGTGGGAATCGAACCCGAACCTCCCACGTGGTAGGTGGGAATTCTACCACTAGACCATTTTGAATTATATAAATAAATAAATAATTTCAAACAAATTAAGTGAAAGAGCACTGGTATAAAATAATCTTGCACACATTTTTGCCTGCCATGTGGGAGATCCGGATTTGATTCCCGGTCATTGTATTAATTTTAAGCATTTAAGCTAGAGACTGCTTTATCAAATGTGTGTAAGATTATTTTATACCAGTGCTCTTTCATTTAATTTGTTTGAAATTATTTATTTATATAGTTCAAAATGGTCTAGTGGTAGAATTCTCACCTACCACGTGGGAGGTTCGGGTTCGATTCCCGGCCAATGCATTAATTTTAAGTATTTAGATTTTAGCAAATGTAAGGCTTGCTTATGTTTTAATATATGCTTTTAAGGGTGCGTTTTTATTAAGTGAATTTTGCATATTATAGGTATTCTAACTGCCAAAGTATTAGAAAATGATATTGGCAAGTAGTTTCTTATATAAATGTGATGTGAACTATCTATCCATACAGAAGAGAAGTTTGATTTACATTTTTACTTCTATTGGCTAGCTTAAGCCAATGATATTTAGGAAAGTGAAGTCTGATTTACATCTTTACCTTTATTGGTTAGGTAAAGTTCATTAGAATGATCTAGTACATTGGATGATAAAGTTGCTTGTATAAGCACCTTTATTGGTTAGGCTAAACATGATATTTACATATTATTTGTCATTGGCTGATAGAAGCTTTATATTATGTTGAAGTGGTTTTTGAATGTGGATCTGAAGAAGGCTTTAATAGCTGAAAGCGCTTGTCCTCTGTATTTCTGTTTGTTGTTTTGTCGCTATCATAGTCTTAAATTGTTCAGTCGAGTTTTACAGTGTGGAGCATCACTTATCTTTTGTTTTTGGTTGTATTTTGCTGAGCGAGCTAAATTGGAGCATTCTTCTACTGTTTTTGGTTTTGTTTTGTTGGAAGCTCCATACACACCGTGGGATATTATGGAAGCAAGAACATTTGCATGTGGACTTTCATCTGGTACAAGCAACCCGGTTATACAGTTAGACTTAAAGAAGAATGAGAATCTGAGAATTGAAACGGCAGAAAAGAAATCTGAACTTGAATCTGTTTTTAAGACTGTAGAAAATGCAGCATTTCACTTAAAAAGACTTCAATGGCAGCGCTTCCATATGGAAGCCTGCCTTCATCAAGTTATACCCAGAGGGATTAGAGTTAGGTGTATGCCAACCTATGGAAATACATTTCCCAATCTTCTTGTGAAGTGGCAATCAATTAACATACAAACCAGCTTTAGTTATATGAGGCTGCTGATAGGCATTTTTGAACCCCAGGAACAAGAAATTAGTTCCTTAATTGAGAACAAGCAAAAATAATTAGAAAACATGAATCTCTCTGAAGGTGACTTCATGAAATTGGAGAACCTACAAGACAAGCTTTTGGCTTATGATAACAAGCTGAGAGGTGTTAAGAGCAATAAACTAATAAGAGATTTTAATGATATAAAAAATGGTCAGCTGTTCGAGTGGCCTAGGAATGTCGTCCAACGAGGAACAATAGGAGAAAAACAAGGAATGATAAGAGAAAAAGACAAAGAAAGGAAAGGAAAAAGAAAAAATAATAGAGAAAATAAATGCTGCCTCTACCATAAACAAAGTAAAATCACCTGGACCTAAAGAACTTTGTGTCAGTGCCCAGGTACATCAAGAAAATGGATTTAATCATTTGAATAAAGTTACCAATGGTAGTGTTTGTCTCTTGGAAGACAGTATGATATCCCTTGATTCACCAGGGACTATAGGGGAGGTGGCAATAACACCTAGTCATAAACAAGAAGAAAGACTCTTGGGGGCAATCCCCAAGAAAGGGGCCCCACATGTACCTATCGTTGAACAACTTCCTTTTTTAATCATGAACAAGACTCCTCAAACAGGAAGGTCACTGAGCAGAGAAAGGAAGAAAAGGAAAATTGTGCAGCCCAGTCTCTAGTTGTGAATCTATCTAAAGTTCAACTTACAGATTCTCAAATGAGTTTACTTGAAAAAAGGCCTTAGTTTTATACCAGCAACTTTAACATCGTTTGAGTTTCTTTTAAACCTTAAGTTATTTGGCAGAAACCTGACTTTGAAATATATTTTTGGGAATGATAATAAAATGAAACAGGATGGCAATGAAACCATCCTAAGGAAACCTAGTACCTTTGTTCCCATTAATCTACCAGTGGTTGAGTCATTTATACAAGTTGTTGAGGAATAAGTGGCTGAAATAAGGCGGATGCATAAGAACAAACAGTTCTATAACTTAACTAATGATGAAAGTCAAACATTGAAAGAATTAAAGGAGAGAAATGATATAGATGTCCTTCATGGATGCATCTGCAGTCATAACAAGTGAGTTGTCCTGTCGTCAGGCAGCCCTGCAGTCGGCCGGATTCCAAAGTCCGGGCCCGGCTTCGGCTGATGTCGCACTCCACCCGACGTCATCTCTGTTGGTCTTCGGGTATAAAAGCATCAGCCGACGCCATTTTCCTCAGTCTTTCTTGCCGTGGCGAAGCAGAAGCTGTTCGCAAGTGCCGGTCGGTCGGATCCAGAGATTACTTCTACCGAATACTACTTCGAAGACTTCTAAAGCTAAGTACCCCGTTGGGGACTCTTTCTTGCCTCAGCCGATGTCAGAAAAAGTTAACAATTGTTTAACCTGTGGGAAACAAATACCTCATAAAGATTTCCACTCTTACTGTCTGCCTTGTTTAGGCCCAGCCCATCGTAGCAGCCTGTTCGCCTGTGCCTCCTTCAACCGACGAGCGCTGAGGCGTCGGACGGAGTTGGCAGAACAGTTTTTCGGTACTGATTTTGCGTACATTATGCCGTCGGATCCTCCGACTACCCAATCTTCAAAAACGCAAAGATAAAGACCGACACTCGCAGTCCGCGGTTTCGGCCGAAACCACGGTAAAGCAAACGCGAGTGTCTCGGTTTCGGCGAAACCGAGAAAACTGATCAAAGTACAGCTGAACCTATTCTTACAACTGAGGCCCCTGCTACAACTCTTGAATCGACCTCAGAAATTTTACCCACTACGGTGGTTGACTTATCAGACACCATCCCTTGGATGTCTCTACCCCAGCACGTGGTGCTGCTAGGCCTCCAGCAGCCATGTCCATTAAGGCCTTCGCCAGGGCTAAAGCAGCCAAGACTACTAAATCAGTGTCTGTTAAACCCCCCACATCCAGGCCCTCTTCTAGTTCTCAAATGCTTTCTTTGGCAGAAGATTTAATTTCTTTAATTAGAGGAACTCAATCTCGCCCAGACAGGGCCTCTCAGCCCCAGAGAAGAGACCTAGGGCAGAGCCCCCTGAGCCAGTGTCTTCTGATGATTCTGCTGATGAATCAGACATTACTGACCAGCCAGAGGCTCCCTTCTCCAATTTTGAAGATTCTGATGCTGAAGAATCCATTCCAGCTGCTTCCCACCAGAAGAATTCTCCTTTGGGGAAACCTTGCATGCCATGCGAGAACAGTTCCAATGGCAGCAACAGGATTTTTCAGACTCCAGAAAAAGACTTAGGACCTTTCTGCACCTCCCACAGCACAGGCCCTTAGCTATACCTCCCGTTCTCTCTGTGGTGGATGATGCTTTCAATGATGTTTGCTCCGCTCCAGATTCTTTACCCCCAGCCCCTGCCAAACCAGACAGATTTTACAGGGTGCCAGATACTCATCACCACCTTTACAAGGCCCCACTTGCAGACCCAGAAACTATATCCCGGGGTCCCAAGGCAGTAGCCGCAACCACAGCTAAAAACCCTATTCCTTCTGAAAGGGAAGCAAGGTCATTAGACAGATGGGGTAAAAAGGTCTACACTTCAGCTACTCTCTCAGCTAGAGCTTTAAACTGTCAGTTTCACATGATACAATACCAAGAGTTTATGCTTGATCAGTTAACTAAAAAACTAACCACTGATGAATCTTTTGATAAGAAATATGTATTAGAGATGGTAAATAACATACAACAGGTTAGCAACCATTCCTTAAAATGTGGCTATGATGCACTGGAGGCTTCATTTAGATCAGCCATGACAGGCACAGTGATAAGAAGGCATGCATGGCTAAAGGAACAAGCTTTACGGATCATGTTAAAGCTAAGTTGCTAGATGCTCCTATGGACAAGACAAGTTTGTTTGGTACACCTGCCCAGCAGGTTATGAAGAAAATGGAAGAAAAGGCAAAATCTGTTCAAACTGTTAAAGATTTCTTGCAGGTTCAACCCCAAGGTTTAGCAGGAACTGGCCTGCCAAAAATTGGTCCTTTCCTGACTCCACAAAATTTCAAAGGGCAGGAATAGACGTTCCAGAGGCAGAAACCAATCTAGAGGAGGTGCCTACAGAGGACGACAGTGGCAAGGTAACAACAGAGGCACAGACGCAGCCACTGCCACTACATCAGCACAACCACAGTGACTTACTCTAACTCCGCCTACCAGGGAACAAATAGCAGCTCCTCTAGGCGGAAAGTTAACCTTATTTTCAAAGAACTGGCACTACATAACAAAAGACAAGTGGATTTTACAAACCATAGATCAAGGTTACGGTTTCACTTCCACACTTTACCAGTCAAAAGAGGAATGCCAAATCTACCTCCAAATCAAAAACAGAGGCTCTACGCCAGATAATGGAGTTAGCAAACATGAGAGCTGTGGAAAGAGTGCCAACAGCAGAACAAGGAAAGGGTTCTATTCCAGACTATTCCTAGTTCCAAGAAAGGAAAAAGTTGGAGACCAATTCTCGACCTGTCCACCTTAAATACATACATCATTGTCCCAAAATTCAAAATGCTGACCCTACATAACTTCTTCCCATGCTGGGCAAGGAGTCTTGGCTGGTAACTCTAGATCTCAAGGAGGCATACCTGCACGTCCCCATTCAACCAATCTGCAGAAGATACCTCAGATTTCTTGCAGGATCAGAGCACTATCAATTCTCAGCATTGCCCTTTGGCTTATCTACTGCCCAGAGTATTCACAAAATGCCTGGCATCAGTAATCGCCCATTGCAGACTACAGGAATTCAGATTTACCCATACCTGGACGACTGCCTACTACAAGGGGACAACAAAAGCAAGCTGACAACAGATTTACAAAGGGTCATTTACTTGCTACAAGGACTGGGATACACAGTCAATTTACAAAAGTCAAGGCTGATACCATCCCAAACAAGGACATTCTTGGGCGGAATTGGACACAGTACAACAAATGGCATTCCTGACTACAGAAAAACAAAAGAACTTCCTCTTTACTTCTTGGCACTAACAAAACTGAACGAGTTAACAGCAAGAAAATTTCTGCAGGCCTTGGGCTTCATGGCATCATGCATAATCTTGGTCCCATTTGCCAGACTACATATGAGGAAACTACAGTGGTACCTAAAGAATTTATGGTCCCAACACAGACACAGTCTAGAAACAGAAATCCCACTAATTCCATGCTTAAAACAGTAGTTCCTATGGTGGGCTCAGGCATGCCAGTCAAACCCAGGCCTACCCTTTCGCAGATGTCAACCAAGCCAGACCATCACAACAGACGCTTCAGACCTAGGATGGGGGCCCACATGCTGGACAAATGCGTGCAAGGATTGTGGACACAGGATCAACTTCACCTGCACATCAATCTAAAAGAAATGCTGGCAGTAAAACTGGCAATCCAAAAGTTCAAACCATTCCTCAAAGAGGGCCAGTTGATGATAAGGACAGACAACACCACAGTCATGTGGTACATCAACAAACAGGGAGGCACTCATTCATACCCCCTATGCAGAATGACCTTGGAGCTGTGGACCCTGGCACTCAGCTACAACATTCAGTTACAGGCAATGTTTGTACCGGGAAAGACAATACTCTAGCAGACATATTAAGCAGAACCACTGCTGGATGCCCACGAATGGAAGCTGCACCCGGACATCTTCAAGACCATCTCAAAGAAATGGGGAATGCCACAGATAGACCTATTCGCATCACCTCTCAATCACCAGCTCAAAAATTCTGCACAAGGACATTCCACCCACTAGCATGGAAAGTGGACTCACTCTCCTTCAACTGGAAAGGCCTAACAGCATATGCATTCCCACCTCTTCCTTTGATACACAAGGTACTACTAAAAATCAAGGAAGAACGTCCAAGGATAATCCTGATAGCCCCAAACTGGCCAAGACAACACTGGTACCCACTACTGAAGAGCATGTCTCGAACAATATGTGGCCAGTACCCTGATGCCTTTGATGTTAACTCAGAACAACTACAGCATCATACATCCAAACCTAAAACGCTGCAACTGACTGCATGGAACATCACATAGCAGCAGCTAATCCAGAACTTTCCCAAAGAGTTAAAGACATTATTCTTGAAGCACGCAGACCTTCAACAAGAAGGAACTATGCTGGAAAATGGAAAAGGTTTGTCATTTGGAGTACCGAAGAGGAAAAGATGTGTCAAACATAGATATGCCTAACATTCTGGAGTATCTGGCGAACTTCTTCATTCAGGCCTGTCCTACTCCTCCATCAAGATACATGCATCAGCTATTTCAGCAGAATACAGCTTTGATCCACCTGTTTTTCACCCTTTGCTCAGGCAGTTCCTCAGAGGAATCAAGAATGTAAAACCTCCAAGGAAACCACCATTACCAGCCTGGGATTTAAACTTTGTGCTAGAAAAGTTGACACTATCACCCTTTGAACCAGCAGCAACAGCAGACCTACAACACCTGTCATGGAAAACTGCTTTCCTACTGGCAATTACTTCAGCAAGGAGGGTTTCAGAACTACAGGCCTTAATGGCAGTGCAACCCTTCCTAATCTTCCACCAAGATAGAGTGTCCATGAGAACTAATCCTACATTTATGCCCAAGGTGGTATCCAGAGTATCTTTAAACCAGGCAATCCACCTACCTACCTTCTTTCCCAACCCACAAAACAGAGGCGAAAGAATACTGCATACCTTGGATGTACATAGACAGCTACGCTACTACTTGGACAGAACAAAAATAGCAGAAAGACTGACCAACTTTTTGTAGCCTATGCAACAGGAAGGGAAGGAAAAGCTATTTCCAAACAGAGAATCTCCAAATGGATAGGAAATTGCATACGATACTGTTACTCCTTCCATGGAAAACCAATTCCACAGAACATAAGACCTCATTCTACAAGGGCAACAGCCACTACCACAGCCTTCTTACGAGGAGTGGCAACCAAAGACATTATTGAGGCGGCTACTTGGACCTCCGTGCATACATTTGCCAAGCATTATAATTTGCCTCTATATTCCAGATCCCGAGCAGGGTTTGCCACTGCTGTACTGCAAGGGATCCTAAACACACCATAATCTACTTTTATCCTCCTCCCCTAGTTGGCTATGGTACTCTACCCACTTGTTATGACTGCAGATGCATCCATGAAGGACATAGTACAGTTTTGTACCTACCATAAATGTAGATGTCCGAACTGGATAGCATCTGCAGTCAGGATTACCCTCCCTCCTTCCCCTCTGTGGTACTCCTAGGGTGTTTACCCTCCTAATAGCTAGCTTTTGGGGGGGAGTCTTTTATGGTGTATTTGTTTGTATATATGTACATATATGCTTATTGTTGTGTTTACCTCTATCTATTTGGAAACATTGGCATCTATCCAAATTTTAGCCTGCAAGACGGCTACTGGCATCTGGGGCAAGAAACACTGAGGAAAATGGCGTCGGCTGATGCTTTTATACCCGAAGACCAACAGAGATGACGTCGGGTGGAGTGCGACATCAGCCGAAGCCGGGCCCGGACTTTGGAATCCGGCCGACTGCAGGGCTGCCTGACGACAGGACAACCCACTTGTTATGACTGCAGATGCTATCCAGTTCGGACATCTACATTTATGGTAGGTACAAAACTGTACTTTATCAAACCTGCAGACAAAGGAGGTGCAGTGGTAGTAATGGTTACTGTAGCCTATTTTCTCTCAATGAAGGAAATGTTGAATGATGAAAAGACATATTGTGACATTAGTAAAAATGAACTGAATTTGATTAAGTAAAGAGTAAGGATTGGTTTGTATGATCTTCTGATGAACAGAATTATTGATAAAGAACTTTATGAGCTTTTTGAGGTTGAACATCCTACCATACCTTCAATTAATGGCCTACCAAAGATACATAAGACTTTAACATCACCTCCACTACGTCCCATTGTAGCAGGCAGAGGATTGCTGACTGAGCCTATTTCAATGTTTGTTGAAAAAGAACTCAAGAAGTTGATTCCCAGAGCCCATACAGTTATTAAGGATACAGGAGTTTTTTTTGCATCGACTGTATGAAACCATGCATAATGTAAATGACTTCGAGTCTATATTATTGGTCACTTTGGATGTCAATAGCCTTTTTACATCTATACCCAGTGACTATAGGGTGGGAGACATCAGGAGTTTTCTTATTGAAGAAAAGATCAACACTAGGCTAATTTGTGTTCTTCTTGATCTAATTCTCAACAATAACATCTTTACATATGAAGGAAGGTACTATTGGCAAAACTGGGGGTAGCCATGGGCACCCCTTGTGCCAATAGTTATGTGAATCTGGTCCTAGCGCAATGGGAGAGGGAATGGATGAGAGATCCAAAGAATCAATGGAGTCAACATATTATTCTATATAATCATTTTGTTGATATTTTTATTGTCTGGAGTGGTGATGGATAACAATTAGATAGTTTTGTGTGTCATCTGACAGAGACTACTGACTTTCTAAAGTTTGAATGTAGGAGTTCTAAAGTTAAAATGGATTTCTTGGATGTCAGTATATGACTAGATCAGAAGGAAAGTATCTCTACCAGCTTTTTTCGCAAACAAATGTGGCGGAACCACATGTTACATTATACCAGTATGCACCCTCGACATGTTTTTAATAACATTGTGGAAAATCAGACTATTAGGATTTCTAAACTCTGTACTGATGAAAAAGAGTTTATTGATGAAAGAAATAACTTATTAATGAATTTTGAACAGAGAGGATATCCAAGTAAGAGGGTTAATTCAAATGTAGCGGAAGCCATTGGTTTGAGACATAATAAAGGAAGACCTCTGTATTCAACTAGAAAGGCAGGAAAAGAGATCTATCCTGCCAATATAAAATATATGAATTATATGAGAATTGGCTTGACTTTTGGTTCTGATCATAACACCATATGCCAAGTGATTAAGAAGTACTGGCCGGTTCTGACTGCTGATAACAAGAAAAAAGGTATAGTAGGGTCATGTCCAACCTTCCAATTCAAAAATAAGAAAAGTTTGAAAAGACTATTATGCTATAATGAAGGGACAGGTCCTTATCCTGGTAGAAAGATGAAAAAAGAGAGTTCCATAGGAACCAAAAAATATGGGTTTTGCAAAACTTGCTGTGTAATGAATTGTACTAAATCATTTACACACCCCAATACAGGGAATGTATTTTATTTTTCTGGTAGTGCTAACTGTGATAGTAGAAATGTGATTTATATCGCTACCTGTACAGTTTGTACTGCTTTTTATGTAGGCAAAACCAACATGAAAATGAAAGAAAGAATTTCCAAACATCTATCAGATATAAGGACCAAGAAAGAAACCAACGCACTATTTGCCCATATAAAAAGGAATGAAGGTCATAATTTTCTTTTCATGATTATATCCCAGCTAAAACCTAATGAAAGAGAAGGTGATTTAGTTAATCTTACTGAATGTGAAGAATCCAAGTGGATTATGAGACTGCGGGCTGACCACCCTCCAGGATTGAATGGAAGTGTACCGATCAAGCCATTTTTAAAGAATAGAAAACTTGTTCAATTTACCTCTTAGCCCAGCTAGTATAAATATGGTTTATAGTTTCTTAGTTATATAGTTTATATTCTGCTCATTATATCTTCCATTATATTATTGTCATGTTTTAATGTCTATGGATGAACTATGAAATGGGAACTAAATATAGGCTTTGACTCTAGAATGAAGATTAGGACTTACGCTTTTATCAGCTACTGAATTAATTCATAAGAAGCCACCTCTATGCTTCTATTGGGTTTGTCAGTGCTTTTTATCAAGGAGCTCTTATGTTTTAAGTATTTAGTTTTTAATAATCGCTAAGCCTGATATTGCTCTATTATGTGCTATATTTTTATTAAGTGATCTAAGATTATTCTATATTAGCGCGTTTTCATTTAATTTGCCTGAAACTATTTATTTATTTACAAAATTCAAAGTGGCTTAGTGTTAGAATTCTTGCCTGCCATGTGGGAGATCTGGGTTAGATTCCCGGTTATTGTATTAATTTTAAGCATTTAAGCTAGAGACTGCTTTATCAAATGTGTGTAAGATTATTTTATACCAATGCTCTTTCATTTAATTTGTTTGAAATTATTTATATAATTCAAAATGGTCTAGTGGTCTAATTCTCGCCTACCATATTTGAGGTTCGGGTTCGATTCCCGGCCAATGCATTAATTTTAAATATTTAGATTTTAGCAAATGTAAGGCTTCTTTATGTTTTAATATATGCTTTTATGGGTGCATTTTTATTAAGTGAATTTGGCATATTATAGGTATTCTGACTACCAAAGTATTAGAAAATGATATTGGCAAGTAGTTTCTTATATAAATGTGATGTGAACTATTGATCCATACAGAAGAGAAGTTTGATTTGCATTTTTACTTGTATTGGCTAGCTTAAGCCAATGATATTTAGGAAAGTGAAGTCTGATTTACATCTTTACTTTTATTGGTTAGGTAAAGTTCATTAGAATAATCTAGTACATTGGATGATAAAGTTGCTTGTATAAGCACCTTTATTGGTTAGGCTAAAACATGATATTTACATATTATTTGTCATTGGCTGATAGAAGCTTTATATTATGTTGAAGTGGTTTTTGAATGTGGATCTGAAGAAGGCTTTAATAGCTGAAAGCGCTTGTCCTCTGTATTTCTGTTTGTTGTTTTGTCGCTATCATAGTCTTAAATAAATTGTTCAGTCAAGTTTTACGGTGTGGAGCATCGCTTATCTTTTGTTTTTGGTTGTATTTTTCTGAGTGAGGTAAATTGGAGCATCCTTCTACTGTTTTTTGGTTTACACTCAAATTTCTTTTCAAGAATCCTACTGCTGACAAATAAATCATTTCCCAGGGGCCTAAAGGTATCAAGGCAACTACAGCCAAGAATCCCACTCCTACGGACAGGGATTCCAGAGCTTTGGACAGATGAGGTAAGAAGGTATATACCGCTGTAACTCAATATTAGGGCATTGAATTGTCAGTTTCACATGCTGAAGTACCAGCAACATGTTATGGAACTTATTAAACAAAATGTGGCAACCTTTACAGACTGTGCAGAAAATAAAGAATTGCAGGAGCTTATGCACTCTGCAAGCCAAGTCAGCAAACATAGTTTGCAGTGTGGCTTTGCCACCCTAGAAGCATCTTGCCGGGCAGCAGTCATTGGATGTTCTTCGTGTTTCACTGTTGCAGTCATTACATTTGGGTAATCTGCTGTCAGGTTGCCCTCAGTTGGCCTGAATATCAAAGTCTTGGGTCCTGTGTCGGTTGCTGTCTCCTCTTCCATGATGTCAGGTTGTCAGGGGTATAAAACATGCAGCCGATGCCATTTTATTCAGTCTTTCTTGCCGCGTGGTGCCTGAAGCAGAAGCAGTTCACAAGTGCCGGTCGGCCGACTCCTGAAATTTTCGCATTCGCGTTTCAGAACCAAAGTCTTCAATTAAAGCTAAGTACCATGTTGGGGAAACTTTTTCTTGCTCCTTACCGATGTCAATAAAAGTTAATAATTGCATTACTTGTGGGAAGCAAATACCTCATAAGGATTTTCATTTGTACTGTATTCCTTGCCTAGGCCAAGATCATAACGTGCCTTGCTGTTGGTTTTGTGCTAGATTTAACCAACGCACTGTTAAGCGTCTGTATATTTTTGCTTCAAAATATTTTGGATCCAGATTTAATTACCCTGAAATGTCGTCGGATAGCAATCCAACTACCGGAGTTCACAAAAAAATGCAAAGAAAAAGACCGAGACAGACCATCAAGGTCCAAAAGTGACGATGAAGCTTTTCCTAAGCCAGTCACCAGTTCGCCGGTACTCATTGAAGTGCTTTTGCAGCCCCTGATACCCACTACTTTTGAGTCGTAGGCCTCTACTGAGACCCATGCAGAGTCCGGTATGCCGTGAGATTCTCAGAGTATTGAACCCGTGGATGTCTCTCCCTCGGATGGGTCTGGAGCCGCTGAGCAGGCTTCTGAGGGTGTTTTCAGGCCTCAACATTTCTATATAAAACAGACGCCAGCTTCAAAAACAATTTCTAAGTCTAAAAAACCGACGCATGAGCCACGTGCTCAGGCCCCTATGCCTAAAAAACAGATGATCAAAATGGCTGAGGACTTACTTACCTTGATTAGGTGTTCCCAAACCCCCCTCCTGCTAAGAGGCCTAGGCAAGACACTGATTATGAATCTTCAGATCAGGAATTTTCTATTCCACCCTATGAGGATTCAGATACAGAAGAATCCATCCCATCTGCATCTCCTCCTGAGGATTATTCTTTTGGAGAAACTTTACATAATTTAAGGGAACATTTTCATTGGGAGAGTCAGGATTTCTCTGAATCAAAAAAGAGGCTTAGGGATTTCCTCCTTCTTCCTCAGCATAGTCCTTTGGCTTTACCTCCTGTATTAGACATTGTTCATGATGTGTTTTCGGAATCAAGTATGACTGCTGATTGGATTCCGGCGTGTAGCTCGCAAGACATTTGCCTGCGAGCTACATAGCCGAAACCAAACGGCTGCATCAGCACTTTGCCGTAGTGCAAAGTGGCTGAAAAGCATAGCCGCTGCAATTATAATCTATGGACGGGCAGCTGCAGACGTACGGGATGTGTAACGCATTCCTACTTCTCGTGCAAGGAATGCATTTATTTAATTATTTATTTATTTTGTTGCATCAGCACTTTGCCGTAGTGCAAAGTGGCTGAAAAGCATAGCCGCTGCAACTATAATCTA